>NW_020837962.1:1282639-1634239 GCF_003676395.1 Aethalodelphis obliquidens | reverse complement strand
CACACACACACACACACACACACACACACACACACACACACACACACCCCTACCCTCCAGTTGTAACCTATATAGACATCCACATACCTTAAGTTTATTTATTTGCAAACCTGGATTTCAATCAAGTGTTCACGGCAGGGCATAGAGAAAAGTGAGCTGTACCTGAAAAACTCTGGAACACCAAGTCCCTGATAGAAGATTCGTGTTGAATAGACATGGCACATAGACACACTGGTGACATTCGTGTTCCCGGGGCCTTGGCAAAAAACAGTTCTTTACTTTTCAGAGTTCTTTCCCTTTGTTATGGGACACGATGAAACAGCACAATTTTCAGGAGTCCACAATCCCAGCGTGGCTGGGCGATGGGAAATTGTCACATTGTGAATTGCTGAATCGTCACCCCCATGGTAGCGCCAGAGAGCTGACTGTCAGGTCCTATTTGCTTTGCTAAATAAGGACATCTCACCAAATTAGCCTCTAATGATACTTCTACAAATAGGGTGTTTTACGTGAATTAACGAGACCGGAACGCCAAATGTCGCACCAAGATACTGAGCTATAATCGTGGCGATGAAGCAGCATGTTAAAATTGCTGAATTGTCAAATGTGGAAAATCAGAATTTAGTGCTGAATGTGAACCGGGGGCTGCTTTAATTCGAGCATTCGAAACAGCACAGCCCCTGCTTACACTCGGCCCTCTGCAAGGGTGCATGTAATTATGAATACATTTAGCAAACTCCCCCTGCCTCTGAGTCTGGAAACAGGCAGAGTAGTATGGTGAAGAGATTGTTAGTCACTACTTTGCAGTGAGAAGTGGTCACTAATTCAGCAAAGAATCACAGCTTCTTTTCATATTCTGACCACTGCTCCCCCTCACCCCCCCGACCCTAACCAATAAGAAAAAATAAAAGCTCAGCAGTGGAACTGCTGAATACATTTTGGCTTTTCTCCTTTTGCACCTCTGTGTGAAATTTCACGAAGCAGTTGCTACTTTTCCCTCCAAGGAAGTGTGGATGTATTTCGAAAGGAAAAAAAAAAAAGCAAATTTGAACGTCAGTCTTAGCAATACACAATCTATAGCCGACTCTCACAGGGAAAAAAATGTTTCAACAGAAAGAATATGGAATAGCTGGGGGGGTAAAATATTTAGGAGAGGGGCTGCAATGAAACTCCTACTTCCTTGAAAATAAAACATGCGTTTCTGACCCAAACCAGTGAAAGTTGGAAAAGTCCCTAAGGGAGCACTCCCTCTATTTCTTGCTGCCCAGCCTCCCACCCACTTATATTAAGAGCAGAAAGAAGATTCTTGCCAGATAAACTTACAACTACCTTATAGAAGAGAAGCTCAGCCTCTTGTAATTGTGATATTGTAAATACAGCTATTTTAGGCATGAGGATAGAAATGGGTCTGATGAAAGTGAAGGCAAACTTGGTCCTTAGAACCGCTGGCCAGAAAGGGCATACCCAAACAAAATAATCCACTTTCTTTCTTGCCCAGCATCCCAAACTTGGGAGAATGTATCCCAAACTTGGGAAAATATAAAGTCCTTTTTGCTTCTTATATTTGGAACAAGGTGAAAGTAAACGCTGAAGAAAAACACCTACGCGAACGTGTTATAAAAGGATCACAGACTTGAGGCCTAGTAGCCATGCAGGCTTTTCAGGCAAAAGGGTACATGTTGAAGAGAGTTTGGAAGGAGGGGACTTCGGGGTCCCTGTCACCCCAAGCCTCCCACATCTCCTCGGGGTCTCTTTCCAAAGCACCCAGTCCTCAGAGGCTGCTTTCCCAGCGTCCTCCATTGTAAGGGGGCATGTGCAGATATTTACAAAGCTTTCAAGTTTCCGATTTTATATCATCTTCCTTATATAAAACATTCAAGTTGAAGGGACCACAAAGCAAACTCCTTTCTCAGTGTCTCCGGAAAGGCTGCACCACTAGCATGAAAGGGAAGCACACCAAGAAAATGAAAACTGATGTTGGTGTCCCAAGAAAGCCATTGTCAAAAGGGACTGAGAAGAGGGAGGCAAATTTAGCCTTTGCTGGAGGATTTGGCCCAGGCGGGGAAAGGAGCCTTACGGTAGCTGTGCAGTGTGGTGTGAAAGTTTTCTGAGAGACGTGCAGAAAACCAGGCTCTCTTGTTGGAATCATGCGTGAGATCAGTGCCCGGGTCTCTTGGCATCTCTGCCCAAAACAGCCTGGACCGCTGCCAGCCCAGGCCTGAACGTGGCCTTGGAGCCACCACCAGAGCCCAAACAAGCCCCAGACAGGTGCTGGGGGAAGGGGGTCTCTCCTCCTAGGGCCCTCAGGGCCCGCAGCATTTCTCGGCTAAAAGCAGGGAGCGGGGTGTGGGGGGGTGTTAGGCTCCCGAGAGCAGCCTCCCCAGAGACTCTTGACTGTCCCGGTTACCACGTGGCCTCCGGTGAGGGCAGAACCCAACTTTGCTAAGACCAGGCTAGCAGGTTCCAGAGCAGAGCTGTGCTTTTGCAGCCCGGGCTGAAGCTCTCTCTGCCCTCCAGCAACAGGGCTGCGATCCTGCCGTTTGGGGTGGGCCGAGGGGATGTGGCAGGGGGCCAGCCACAGAGCAGGGACACATCTAAGCTACCGTGCAGTCTACCCCCTGCAGGTGTGTGTGTTCCCCTGCCTTCTCCAGCCAGCGGCCTCCTGTCCACCTGGGGAGCTGAGCCCTCTTCTTTCAATCAGAGTGCAAGGAAAACCCGGGCCAGGGGGGTCAGGGCTGCAGCCTGGAAGTGGGGGAGAAGCCTTTGGCAGGCCATCAGAGCGCCTGGAGGGAAGGCCAGGGAGGTGGATGAGGGGACCTACATCTAAGCCACCCTGGGGGCCGGCAGAGAGAGAACTGTGTGGGCATTCCGGAATAAGACATGCAGGAGACAAGCCCGCTCAGCCTTGGCACCGGGACGCAGCCTCTGGGGGAGATTGCACCCAGCCTGGAGTCAGCCAAGCCCACGGGCCTCCCGTTTGGCCTCAGTAACTGGACTCTAGGCCACCAAAAGGCCCCACGGGTTCCTGATTGTATCTTCGAGTGGCATTAAAAGGTCCAGACCAGGCACTCGTAGGCCAGGCCATATTTAGCCTCAGGTTCACCCGGAGAATATTTTAGGTGCTGCTTGAAAGGCGAGATCTAGGCCTGGTTGCCGGCGGTCACATGGCAAGTGTAGAATCGCCCCCTCGCAGGTCTGGCCGAGGTGGCCGGGTGCTCACCGCCACAGACTCCCGGAGTCCCTGCCAGAGCTCCGGGGCCACGCGACAGGTGCCGAGGAGCCAGCGAGCGCCCAGGTCGCGGGTTCTGTGTTGGGAAGGCTTTTTGCCCCGTTTTTCACTCTGATGGCGATAAGGCCGCTTCCATTCACAGAACTCACAGAGGCTGTTTTCAGCCCCTCTCTTCCGCGATGGCCCAGTGTGATATGCCAGCTTGCTGAGTGAGCGGCCGCCTCCTCGGGTGTCAGCAGCAGCAGAGGTGTTAACCCTTTCAAGGCGGGCGGGGGGGGGGGGGGGGGGGGGTTGGGGGGGGGGCCTGGGTGCGGGGGGGGGGAGGGGGGGGGGGGGGGGGGTCCCCCGGGGGGGGGGGGGGGGGGGGGGGTGCTGGCTGGCTTGGGGGAGGGCCTTGTCTGCAGAGACCTTGAAGGCCACAAACCCTGGGGAGCCCCTGCCCTTGACTCCTTAATCAGTCGTTAGCGGCTGGACCTGAGAGTCGGCACCCTGGACCTTAGCTGTGATTTTCCCCCTTTGGCCCCATCAGTGATAACCACCAGGCTCCCCGACCCAAGCTCTCGCCCTTCACTTGTTCATACAGCCCTGGAAACAGCTGCTTGCTTTACAGGTATTTTCATCCGGGTTTCCAAGTTGATAACGTTCCCACATTCCAGAGGAAGGAGGGATTGAAGGGTCTGTGATTCCCTTGGGTTACTAATGAGGGTTTGGAATAATCATTCGGGGTCTTGGGGAGATGGCACTGGCTCTTGAGAGTCACCTGGCCTTAGGGACTCATCCTCACCACCTGCTCTGGGTTCCAGATCCTGGTTTTTCTGGGCACAGAGGAGGCGCATCTATATTGAAGCCACTGTGTGGAGACACATTTAGCCAATTATCAGCCTTTCGGGAGCCTGGGTGGAGCCACCGCCTGTGCACCAGGAAAGCGTCGGCTTGTTTAAAGTTTGCTCTAACTTTGTACATTTTTTCCTTTTTAGTTTTGGCTCTTGGAGTTCCGAGAGCCACCACTTCCTGCCCAGCTGGTTCATTACCGCAGGGAAAATGAGGGACTTTTGGGGGCAGATGTGTTTCCATTCCGCTATCATAATGCCCCTAAAAATCCTTATTGCTCTTGCAGTATTCCTCGGGGGTCCCTGGGCCAGCTGTGGCAGCTGAGTTTCTCCAGCAACTAAAAGAAGAGACAAAGATGTTCCCCCAAACCTCCCCTTCTGGTCCCTGGTAGAGCTCCCCTCCACAGTGCTCAGAACTGGTGCACCATGAAAAATGAAAAGATGCCATCCGCAGACACCAGTTCCTAAACGTGCTCTTTGCCCTCCAGGGGCCGAATGTTGGAGCTCAGGCTTGGGAAACAGGGCAGCTGAGGCTGCTGTCAGCGTTTGCTCTGGGGGTTCATGGTGGGGGAGGTGGGGAAAGTGGGGAAGAAACAAGTGTTACCTGTTTGACAAGGCGATTCACATTCAGCCTGGGCCTTCCGGCAGGGCCTCTGGGATCCTCACCTCGGCAGGGGCTCTGGACAGTCCTGATTGGCTCACCAGCTCCCTGAGTCAGACCACTTCCCCACCCTCTGCCTCGGTTTCCTTCTCTGGCAAGGGAGGGGCAACACCCCATGCTCTGTTCTGAAAGGGTTCTCACCTGTATCTAGAGTGTTACCATGAGTTCAAGTGACAGACAAGCTCAGAAGGTGCTTTGAAAGTGGTGACGCCAAAGCATGAAACATGGAAGCTGTCAGTGCTGATACTTACTAATACACGCTTCATATGCTAAGACAGCTCGGACAGGAGCAGAGACTACAGCCCAGCAGTAAGCACAGGTTTCTAGAATCATGGAATCGGGCAGCCCCAGCCCTGCGACTCTTTCTCAGTGTCACCCCCAGGCAAGTGACTCAACCTCTCTGGGCCTCCATTTCCTCACGTAGGAAACCTATGTTTTGGAATAGAAGTTTCCCAAGTCTGATATGCACATGATTTTAAGTGGTACCTGGCTAGAGACGTAAATTATTCTAACAGGTATTTCTCTGTACAGCAGATTTCTACTTACGGCAAGCAGTTGGCTTTCAGTTTAGGGTAGGGGTAGAAGGGCTCTTTTTTACATCAATTTATGCAAGATAAAGAGGGTGAGTTGCTTGAAAGAAAAATATTAAGCAAAGGAGAGTACGGGTGGCCTGAGGATGGGGCAGAACTCAAGATGATACTTTCTAAAGTGTCAAAGTCTACCTCTTTTTTTTTTTTTTTGTCCGCGTGGCATGGCTTTTGGGATCTTAGTTCCCCGACCAGGGATTGAACCCAGCCCTCGGCAGTGAGACGTGGAGTCCTAACCACTGGATAGCCAGGGAATTCCCCATAGTCCACCTCTTAAGAATTCTTGTTTGTCTTAGGGATTTTCTGCACCCATGGAGGTGGTGTGGGGAGGGGTAGGTTGCCAATTCCAATCTGCAGGGGGCTCGACCTGTGATAACCTGGGGGTCACGTGTCTTCTCCCCCCACAAACTCCTGCCCTGCTCGCCAACACCAGTGAGACCCCTTGGATCTCTGCCCCTATGCCCACCCATAGCTCTGATTTGTCTTTTATTTTAAGATCTTGCTGCCCCAGCACCCTCCTTCCTGGCCGAGGCACCTCTTTGAGCCTCAGTTTTCTCAGTGAAATGGGGAGAATAATTAACCCCCTGTCTCAGAGCAGTGTGACGATCAGGGGTTAATGGGACTCAATTGAGCAGCTATGATGGTTCACACACAGGGCACGGCTCAGAAGGCAGTGGGCACCGGAGGCCCTGGGATGGGCAGGGGGCACAGCAGCACCCTTGGCCTGGAGGGGTATTCCTTGGACAGGCCACCCGGTGCCAGGCCTGGGCATCAGCTCCCCACCCACCCCCTGGGATGGGGAAACAGCAAGCACTGGGTCCCAGCCAGCAGGGGCGGGCTCTGGTTTCACTTTCTGCTGTGTCATGGGGTGGGGGGTGGCATCAGGGCCCAGCTGGCCAGCTGGGGCAGGCACCGAGAGGCTGGCAGACAGCTGTGGCCCAGCTGCCAGAGCACAACCCGTGCCCTCACCCTGCAGCCTGCCAGGATGGGGGCTGGGCCCTAGGGCACCCCTTTAATGCCTCTCACCCCCCTTG
The DNA here is from genome assembly GCF_003676395.1 of Aethalodelphis obliquidens. Lineage (NCBI taxonomy): Eukaryota > Metazoa > Chordata > Mammalia > Artiodactyla > Delphinidae > Aethalodelphis > Aethalodelphis obliquidens. Next base: position 1,627,898 of record NW_020837962.1, on the reverse strand, counting down.
CCTTGCACAGTGAGAGGACCCCAAGTGAGAAGAGCCAGGAGAGGATGAAATGGTTCCTCTAGCCACGAGATCGCCCCCAAACAAGTTCTTAAGGCCGCAGTCTTGAGGTTCTGGGAACTGCGGCTGTTGATTCTGGATCAGAGTGCTCTGGCGGGATGCCTGCTTCCCACCTGCCTTCACTGGTGCATGTCTATTGAGGGCCTACTGTGTGCTCAGCACAGTGCCAGGTGCCAGAGGTAGAGCAGGAAGCAAGACAGTGTCTGCCCTCGTGGGGCTCCAAGTTGAGTCGCAGGGCACAGACAAAAGAGCAAGTAAGCAGAGAAAAAGGGACTTCCCTGGTGGCGCAGTGGTAAGAATCCACCTGCCAACGCAGGGGACAGGGGTTCAATCCCTGGTCTGGGAAGATCCCACATGCCACGGAGCAACTGAGCCTGTGCGTCACAACTACTGAGCCCACGTGCCAGAACTACTGAGCCTGCGCACCTAGAGCCTGTGCTCCGCAACGAGAGAAGCCACAGCAATGAGAAGCCCGTGCATCACAACGAAGAGTAGCCCCCGCTCACCGCAACTAGAGAAAGCCCACTTGCAGCAACAAAGACCCAACGCAGCCAGAAAATTAATTAATTAATTTTTTAAAAGAGAGAGAAAGAATCCCATCTTATGGGGACAGTTCCACACTGTACGCTTTGTGGTAGCATCTCAGAGAAGGTACGTGCATACATGCGTGTGTATGTAAGTGTGCGTGTCAGGGATGTGTCAACTCCTGGGACACGTAGTCGGTTGAGAACACAGACCCAGGGACCAGATGTCCCATGTTTGAATCTGGATTTTTCCACTGACTGGTGTGAGATCACAGGCAAGTTCTCTCTTCTTTTTAGGCCTCAATTTCCCCATCTCTACATGATAGGGTTGTAATGAGGAAGAAATGAACATCCGTAAAGAACTTAAGACAGTGTCTGGCATCAACCATCTGCTGTCTAAGTCTTAGCTATTATCTAAGAAACATAAATGTGCGCTCTTCTCATAGGATGAAACGCAGCCGTCACTGCAGGCTGAGAACAGCAGTGATATTGCGGAGCCTGCCCTCCCTGCTCAGCGCTGTACCTGCCTCATCTCACTTACTAGCCACAACCAGACCTCACATTGGCCTTAGCATCTCTGTTCACATGAGGAAATGGAGGCTCAGACAGGTGAAGAGATGTGTCTGATGGTACCCAGCTGGAAAGCAGTTTGACCCCAGGCACAGGGCCAGCTTCACAGCATGGGCCCTGCATAGTTCAGTGCTCTGCTGTTGTCATCCTGAAATTTTGAATAATTTTCGAACAAGGTGCCCACGTTTTCATTTAGCAAATTACAGAGCCAGTCCTGCCCAGATCTGACCTACTCCAGAGCTGGCACTCTTAACTCCTACCACCCATCTATCATACAGCTGGCCCAGAGTGGTTTTCCAATTCATTGGTACAGTATTTAGTGTGGGACTGAAATCCTGGGGATAATACAGGACTTATTATGGGGCCAAATTGCCCAGATGCCTATTTGATTGTCGCCCCCATCAGAAGGAAGGGGGGCAGTTGCCAAGGGCAGGGGGTGAATCATTCATTGCTGTATCCCTAGGGCCTGGCATGTATTAGCTACTCAGTTAATCGCTGTGAAACAAAGCGAATGGATGGGAGGCTGCCATATCTCCCGAACTAAACCCGATTTAAATAACACCGTCCAGGAAATCAGGCCATCAGTGGTGGCTACCCTCAGCTGGCTTCTGGACAATCCCCTGAAGGGTGTGGAGACAAAGGTCTCTTCCCTCCCCTGGCTGCAAACCCGGGCCGCAAACCTGCATGCCAATACCTCGTAGCAGATTACTGTTTAAACAGGTTCTGGTGGGGACCTCGGAGGCAACACAAGTGTTTAAAGACATGCAGGCCTGGATTCCTGAGCACCTGTCATTGGGGAAGATGCCGAGCTCAGCCAAAAGAGTACTTGCGTTCTGGGCAGGTTCAAGTCCCAGCTGAGGGTTAAGGGTCCTCTTTTCCTCTGAAATTAGAGTTTTCTACACTCTCAGTTCCAAATTTGCTCCCCCAAAAAACTTAACGTAGCTTTACTGAGAAGCAAAGAACCCTCTCAAAAGCCTTTAAGATATTTATAACAATAATAAACGTGTTTTTGGCCAACTGTTTTCACAGGCTTGAGCTCCATCACTTCACATAATTACCATACGAAGTAGGAGTTACTGCCCTCATTTTCTAAATAACATCGTAACCACCAACATATATTGAGTGTTTTATATGAAGTAAGCACTTTATACATATGAAGTCATTTTCATTGCACAAGCAACATATAAGGGAGGCACTGTTACTGCCTCTGGTTTCCTGATGAGGAAACAAGCTTAAAGAGAGGAACTGACTTGTCCAAGGTCACACACCCAGCATGTGATGAGCTGGAGTTCAAGCCTGGATCTTCCATGTCAGGGGTCAGCAAACCTTTTCTGGAAAGGGCCAGATACTAAGTATTTTTAGACTTTGCAGACCATACAGTCCCTGTCACAGCTACTCCACTCTGCTGTTGTAACAAGAAGCCAACCAGAGACATTAAGTCAATGAATGGATGTGGCTGTGTGTTCCAATAAAACTTTATTTACAAAATCAGGAAGTGGGCTGATTTTGGCCCATAGGCTATAGTTTGCCCACCCTGTTCCAGACCCCAAAACCTGCAAGAACCTGGCCCTGGCAACGATCTTCCTCACCCTCTCTCCCCACCTGTGAGGTGGCTGAGTTACGTTTCAGAACAGAGACCAGTGGGGCTTGGGAGAAGTTGAGTTGGCCCCTCTTTCCTTGGGATTATGAAGCTCTTGGAATTTACAACTACTAGGACTTGTTAGTGACTGCCATGATAGATCACCACGGGGACTTTAAAATCGTAATTTTAATAGCTGTCAAGTGAGTAACTTTTTTATGCCATAAGTTTATTTACAAACATATCTAGGATGCTGAGTTCAAGAGTTTAATCCTTTTTCAGAGAGACTGCACACTTTAAATGCTCCTCTTTGTATCTGTCTCATGGATTATTTTTTAAGCAGTTGGTGTCTTACTATATAGAAAGGTGCAGCAAATCCAGACCCAAAGTACAAAGTCATCACAGCTAGTAACCGCCACTTGTTTTCCACTGAAAATGGTAAATTCTTCCCCGGACCCTCCTCACAGTGGCTCCTACGGACCACAGAGGTTGTGAACCTCCGGATGCTTTGTCGCAACATAGCGCTGTTGGAAGCCCTGCGAAAAGCTCACAAACCGAAGGCAGAAGAAATGGAGGCAGCACACCTCGTGCTCCTTTCCTCACGACCTTGTTCCCCTGCGTGCAAGGACTGAAAGGGAAGTGAGTAACTTAAAGAGCACAGTGTTTAGGAAAACACCTCTACGGGGCACTTTGGCTGTGGAAGGAACTTCTCTTTGGGGAAGGCACTTCTCTGTAGTTGGTGGCAATGGCAAAAGAATGAAAAATGTCTTAAGGCAGAAGAAGGTAACAGGAAGGGGAGATGGAAAGTTGTGTGTGTGTGTGTGCACACGCACACGCGTGCAGAGAGAGGGTGGAGGAGGGAGAGATTTCCCAAAGGCAGGAGGCTGGAGCCTAAGGATTCCTGGCGGGAGAAGGGGGTCAGGGGGGAGGACATGACTTTCTCCCCCAACAGTTTTATTGAGATATAATTCATTTACCATGTAATTCACCCATTTCAAGGGCACAACTCAATGGCTTTGAGTATATTCACAGAGTTGTGCGACCATCATCACAATCAATTTTAAAACAGTTCTATGCCCTCAGAAAGAAACCCCCATACCCTTTAACAGTCACCCCCCCCCCCAATCTTCCAGTCCCTCTCCCAGCCCCCACCCCTAAACAATCACTAATCTACTTTCTGCCTCTGTAGATTTGCCTGTTCTGCATATTTCCTACCAATGGAATCATACAGTATGTGATCCTTTGTTACTGATCTTTCACTCAGCATTTGTGTCCTCAAGCTTCATCCATGCTGGGCTTCCCTAGTGGCACAGTGGTTAAGAATCTGCCTGACAATGTAGGGGACATGGGTTTGAGCCCTGGTCCGGGAAGATCCCACGTGCTGTGGAGCAACTAAGCCTGTCACCACAGCTACTGAGCTTGCACTGTAGAGCCAGTGAGCCACAACTACTGAGCCCACACGTCACAACTACTGAAGCCCACGCACCTAGAGCCTGTGCTCCGCAACAAGAGAAGCCACCGCAAGGAAGAGTAGCCCCCGCTCGCCACAACTAGAAAAAGCCCGCACTCAGCAACAGAGACCCAATGCAGCCAAAAATAAATACATTTTTAAAAAAATTTTTAGAAAGGTTCATCCATGCTGTAGCCCATATCAGAACTTCATTCCTTTTTATGACAGATAACATCCATATTTTATTTATCCAGTTGTCAGTTGATAGACATTTGGCAGTTATGCATAATTCAGCTATGAATATTCATGTGTTTTTGTGTGGACGTATGTTTTCATTTCTTTGGAGTAATATATCTAGAGTAGAATTGCTGGGTCATACGGCAACTCCATTTTAACATTTTGAGGACCTGCCGGAGGCACATCATATAGTGCCTTTTTCAACTTTGTATTATGGAAGTTTCCTACCATACTGAAAATAAGAAAGCACCCTGCACCCATCATCCAGGTTCAACAACGATCAACCTTTTGCCAGTCTTGTTTCACCTGCCTTCCCTCCACCATTGTTCCCCACTGAGTAGTTTGAAGCCAGTTCATACACTGCACTTTATGCCGTTAACTTGGCTGAGAGGTCAACATTTCCTTTCATCCCAAACCTTCAGGCCAAGTCTCCTATACCCATATCCTTGTGTGGATGGAATTTGGGGACAGTGGAGGAATTGGGGCATAGTCTAGAGTGAGTCAGTGTGGGGTGGGAAAGGAATGCTCCTGAGTGAAGCAAGTCTAGCTACAGGATTTGCAAAATGAAAATGTGGAGCCGTTTGTTCAGAAATTACTAAGAAGTTCAAGATGACAACAGTAGAACATCAAACTTAACGTAGACCCTGTACAACAGCACAAGTCATGCGCCCATGAGGCCAGCAAAAGGGCGCCCGAGCAGAACTGAGAACTGATTGATTGGCTGCAGGAATTTTGAGCTTTGGGTGCCTAGGAGAGACATGAGCATCCCTCACCCCCCATCTCTGGAAAGGAGAGTTGGGTCTCTCATGGCATGTGGGACAGCGTTTAAGTCCGTTCCATTGGAATCTCCAAAAATAAGATGACCCCAGCTGACATGTGGGTTATAAGTACTTTTTAAAAAATAGCCATTTGTCTTAAGCCTTCTTCCCTAAGAACCTGCGGTTGTTTTATTTGGCCACACCAGTTTGTCCTGGACTCGGAGTGTACCGTGATATCACGGCAAATGACAGGGCTGCAGGACAGAGGCCTGCTGGTGAGCAACCAATCCAGAGCAGTAGCAGACCAGGGATACCCACTAGAGGCAGGTGGCCATGGTAGACACTGGCAACCATCATGGCACCCAATCCCTCCCAGCTCAAAGAGAGCTCCATTATCCTTCTCAAAGGACAGCCTCCACCAAGCAAATGAACCTTATTTCTCATGCTTATCTAGACTCTCAACCCAAGAATTCACCTAGAGATTCAGAGCCTGCAGTTTGTGTTGGGATGACACTGCAGGGTTGCACTAAGACTAACGAAACCTTGTCATGAAGGGGAACCAACACGACTGAGAAGGAGGGAGAGAGTGGAAGAGAGGGACTCACTGAAGAGAGCAGATAAGGACCTTGCAGCACCTCCTGTCTCTGTGGCATGTTCAATGAATGAGTGAACATTCATTCATTCGTTCAATTATTTGAGGACTTATACATAAGAGACTGAGTACCAGGCATGAGTAATATAGTAGTCAACACGACAGACACAGTTCCTACCCGTAGGGGCAGGAGAGGCAATCATAAACCAAAGAGGAAGAGAACATTTTACATTTGATTAAAATAATATAACAACGGCAAAAAAAAAAAAACCAACAACAGGTCTGAGTAAATTCGGCTGGCAGCTTTGGGGTTTATAGACAGTGGATCTTAAAGCAAAGCCCAACACAGGATTTTGGCAATTCTCAGCAGAGTGAATGTGGAAGCAGCACAACCAGGAGAAGGCTCTGGAGGAGGTAGACGGCTCAGGGTTTTATTTTTGTTTTTTCACCTGCCAGCACTTTCTCCCCCCAGCTTCCGTTAACGGACACGATGTCCAGTGGGAATATGGCCAAAGATGGTCGCTTACAGCACCCAAGCCTCAGCTATAGTAATTGGTCCAGGCATAGACACGTGACTCAAATACAACCAATCACAGCAGCCCACTTCTGAGCTGGGCTGCAGTGATTGGTCCAGGTGTGGTCATGTGACCCAAGCAGGGCCAATCCAGGATTACCCTAACTACAGCTGGTGAGAAGGCTGCTTTTCCCAGCCCCTCTCCAGCCTCCAGAGCTATCTGTGACCACAGAGACTGAGGCCAGTATGGAGGAAGGGAGAAATGAGGATTGGGATGGGAGTATGGGGCGGAGAGAGAGACTGGCGCTGCGTTCTGTCCCTGGATCCAAGAGCAACTCAGCCTCTTTTGTTCTTCATCATAGCTACCTGAGTAATGAATCTCCCGTCTTCCTCAATCAGATCAGCTCTGGTTTCCGTATGGTCCGAAGCATCCCATTTCAGGACTTGGGAACTGTTTTTCCCTCTTCACAGATTGTGTGAATCTAAAAGGGGTAGGTTATCCTCAGAGCTCATTCTCCCCTAAGTTTGCCTGCTGTCCTTGGGAATGAGAGATTCCCCAGACACATCTCCATGCTCCCCCGCTCCAATTAATCTACCACTGAATCAGAGCTAAACACTTATTCTTGGACTTCAAGTCCTGCCCTCTTCCTGCTTGCTTGCTTCTCTCCGACCTCATTCCCAACATACACCCACCTCCCCTTCCCACCCTGCTCTCCACCAAGGATGGAGCCTGCAGCTTGCCGTGGCCTCTGCTCCAATGCCCACCACATTATATTTGCGACGATTTACTTATGACTGTTACCCCCCATGACCTTGAGCCTGGGGACCTGCGTCTCACTCATCTTTGCACCCCCAGCAGCTGGCACACAGCAGGTGGGCAGCAAATGCGGGAGGGAGGGAGGGAAAGGAGGAGGAGGGAAGAAAGGGTCATTCCCTCCTACTGAGTCTGGTCAACAGATGGATCACTCAGAGGGTCAAGTTCTATACTTGTTTCCTTCGCCAGATACTCTTCCCTCAGGTGGACACACAGCTTGTGCTCCCAACCCCTTCAGGCTTCTACTTCAGTGTCACCTGGGAACTGCATTCTCCCAGTTCCCTTCTTGACCCCTGCCCCTCTTCCATGCTTTCTTGTTCTCTTTCTTGTTCCCTTCCACCACCATCAGTCTTTCTCCATGTTCTATTTATTTTATCTCCTCTCTCTCTCCCCCTCTCTCTCCCTCTCTCTCTCACTGAAATGTCAGCTCCAGGTGGGCAGCCATCTTTGATTTGTTCCCTGCTGTCTCCTCAGCACCTAGTAGATGCTCAATAAATATCTGTGGAATGAATGAATTCACCAAAAACCACAGTCTTGCCACATTTGTTTCTCCCTATGCACTTCATGTGTTTTACGGGTGTCAGGTGATGTATTAGGTTCCTAGGGCAGCCATAACAAATTACTACAAACCGAGTGGCTTAAAACTATAGAAATCTATTATTTCGAAGTTCTGGAGGCTAGAAGTCCAAACTCTGGCAGGACTATACTCCTCCCAGGTGCTCCAGAGGAAAATCCATGCCTTGCCTCTTCCAGCTTCTGGTGGCTCCAGTGTTCCTTGACATGTGGCTGCATCACTCCAATCTTTGCTTCCATCTTCCTACGTTCTTCTGTCTGTCTGTCTCTGCTTCTCTCATACAAGGATGCATGTAACTGCATTTAGTGCCCATCTGAATAATCCAGGGTAAACTCCACCTCTCAAGACCCTTAACTTAATCACATCTTTTTCCATATAAGGAAACCTGTGAAGGTTCTGGGAGAGAAGTGGACATAGCTTTTCTCTCTCTGGGGATCGCCATTCAGTCCACTGTATGATTGGCATAAAGATCAGAAAAGCAAAGATTCCCACCACCACTCCATTGGCCTGACAGATACGTAATGAAAAAGAGTATTATTGTTGTATTACATTGCCCGGGTCAGAGGAAATAGGGGAAATAAAGGAGCCCCTTTACATTTTTTCTCTAACTCCAGTTTCACTTTTTAAATGTAACCACTGTATGCAGTCCGCATAATCTTCATAAATTTTCTAACCATATTCGAGAGCATATACTTTTTTGGCTCCTAACATTAAGAAAATTGGAGGGGCTGGGCGTTATAATATATCCTGAAGACATGACAGCCCTCTGTCCCACCACAATCTTTCTAATGACTTCTAGCAATGCACCATACTTAACCTGTCCCCCACTGGCCAGCATTTCAGTTAACTCCAGGATTTTGCAGTTGTAACATATAGACTCTCTGGCATGTGTCCCAGTATCCTCATCAGATACATTCCTAGAAGTGGAATTTCTAGGTCAGAGGATATGTGCATTTTTAAATTTCTACAGCTATTGCCCAGTGCCCTTCACCAAGGTGGCATCATTCACAGGCCCATCAACAATGCACAAGTGAGGGTGTCTGTTTCCAACACCCTCGCCCCCCTTGGCAAGGATGCAGCATGTCAGGAGGAAGCAAATCTCAAACTCAGGTAAGTGGACTTTCCATGTGGACCTGGGTGAGGGTGGACACGGCCTCCAAAGTTGTCCCTGTGGCTTTCTGAGGTGCTAAGCCACTCACAGTTCTCGTCTGGGTTTTATAAACAAAGGCAGAGTTTGGGGAGGTGGGCCAGAACCGTGCAGCGGATGCATTGTGCAACTCAGTATTTATTTCTTTAGTGCGGTCAGAACTTAAATATGGTCAAAACATATTCTTCTTTTAATTTACACAAACAAATATGTTCCCGGGCTGACACCTCCAGTGCCAAGTTTCTAGGGGAAATGAAATTCTACTGTGAGAGGATAAACCACTAGAGAGAAGATGAGGGTGGAAAAGTCGCCACCGTTTGCTTTGCACATCCGAACTGGGCTGCTGAGAGGTGTTTCAGAACTGGGCTCTTGCCTCTTGGTCTCTTTCTGTCTTTGCCGCAGATAAACTTGCCAGTAATTTCAGCGCATGAAACATGGAACGTGTCGAGGCCAGAGGATGGAAAACACTCCGGTTTTGATAAAAGGAGGTCTGCTCGCCTTGGAATCCTCCACCCTGCTAGTCAGCAGACGCAAAGATTTATCCAGAGAGGGGCTGATGAATTGAGAAAACAGAAATGAGGCCAATGTGAGTTGCCTTTCAAGAGCTGTGCTAATATAAAACCAAGCAACTTGAATTTGTTCCAAGAGGGGATTAAAGCAACATGTTATTTTGAGTGATTGCTTAATTTATTGAGCTGTGGCTAGATCTGTAATGAAATACAGCCCTTGCAACTGATAACCTCCTGCTGTAATTGAACTTCTACAATTAAGGAATATTTTCTGTGAGTTTCTCTGGAACAGCTCAGAATTTTTAGTCTGTGTGGTGGGGTGCTTTTGAGCACTCATTTTCCAGGCAAGCTTTTTTTTTTTTTTCTTTAAGGAGTGACAGGCTGATGTTAATAAGGAAAATAAGCAGCATTTTATTGAATGTCTTATGTGCACCAGGCACTTAATATACATTATCTCTAATCCTGACAACAGCCCAAGGAAGTCACTCTTATTTGTCCTTATTTTACAGAGATGAGCCTCCTCGATGTTAAGTAATTTTGCAGAGTGGCACTGTCCAAGATGGTAGCTACTAGCCACTTGTGGCTATTTCTGTGTAAGTTGTTAAAATTTTTTAAATCCAAAAATTCACTTCCTAGGTTGCAGTAATAACCCTATGGGGCTAGTGGCTACCACATTGGACGGTGCAGATATAGATTTTGATTACTGCAGAAGGTTCCACTGCTCTGTGCCATTCCAGGTATTTCACAGGTAGAAACTGGCAGTGCTAGGTTTCAATCCCAAGCTAATGGGCTTTGAAGGCAGAATCTGCTATACCCCTCATTTCCTTCTCTTCCTTTGGCTGAGAAGCAAGGACTAGAGTAGTGATTCTAAACCCTGGCTGCACATTAAAATTACCTGGACCGCTTTAAAAAACAGTAGTGATGTTAGGCTCCCAGGCCCAGAGATTCTGACTTAATTGTGATTGAGAGGAGTTTTTATAATTCCCCATGTGACTCAAGCGTGCAGCCAGGATTAAGAGCAGTTAGATGAGAGGATCCACACACAGGATGGTGGGAGGAGCTGGTTCGTCTGCCATGAGAATGTGGTCCCTTGTGGGTCCTGACATGGGCTTCTCTCAGAGCCACTTCTAAGCCTCCAAATCAGAGGCCTCGGGTTCATTTCTGAGGGAAAGGCTTAAGTGCTTTCTCATATGCTTCCTGCTTGGCGGGAGACACAAAGGGGAGCTCTGCTTTTAGAAACAGGCTTTGTCACACTGTCATGGAAGAAAGGAGATGCGGATGTAAGATCACAGAGATGAAGTGAAGAACCTGGAGTCCCCAGTTTGAATGGGAAGCATCAGTATTTTGCCTTACAAAATAAAGCATGTGTTTCCTACCCCTGTCCACTGAAAAGGTTAGAAATAATGGGCAATTCACTAACAGTGAGCACTCCCAGCACCCACGTTGTGGTCTCTAAACACCACTTCCAACTAGAAGTGCTCTCTGCAGGTTCTGTGGAGATAGGGCTGATTCGAGGTCTGAGGCAGGACATATGTAAGATGAGCCTGGAACACCTTATCATCCAAGTAGCTCAGAAGCTGTTATAGGGACATATCAAAAAGGAGGCGGGAAGACAACGTGAAGAGGCTCCCACTGGCCAAAGATGGGACATTTTGAGCATCAATAGGAATAATAACTGCAACGGATGGAAATGTGTTATGTGTGTCCAAATCTGTGAGTTCACAATGATACTTAGAAAAACAGAAACGCATAAACTCATTTGTCATCTTTGGAGGATGTTGGGACCAACTTTTTTTTTTCTTTCCTTTTGGCCACACTGCGTGGCTTGCAGGATCTCAGTTCCCAGACCAGGGATTGAACCCGGGCCATGGCAGTGAAAGCCCGGAATCCTAACCATTAGGCCACCAGGGAACACCCTGGGATGAACTTATTTTGAAAACTGTCAAATACAGGGGAAAGAGTCAAGCATTTATCCTTTCTGGTATGAACCATACTTTACCGTAAGCAAATGGCTGATCAGGGGAAGTTTCTTTATAGCCATATTCCAGCTAACAAACAAAGACAGAAGGATAGAATTAGTAAGCCACCCTTTTCAACCTCTAATGGATCTAGACAGTGATCATCGATGGCTACTAACATCATGAAGAGGGACAACCACACATTATGTGCCTTCAAATAGAAATATAAAACAGCCACTAGGAAGTAGTCATACAAACACAAAAAACAAACATGAATCTAAGTGAACTTCTAGATCTAACTACTGATTTACAAGCAACAGAGTGGGCAGAGGAACACGTATAACACCAGCACGGGGATGCAATAAGCAAAATCCAGACCGGAACACTCTACAGAACAACCAACCCAGTTTCCTCAACAAATAAATTGCAAGAGAAGAAAGAGGAAGGGAGGGAGAACCCGCAGATTAAGAAAGGCGTAAGAGGCGTATCAACCAGTCACACTGTATGAACCTTATATGAATCCTGATTTTAACTGTAAAGAAAACAGTTATGAGACAACCAGAAAATTCTGAACACTGGATATTTGCTGATATTAAAGCATTACCGTTAGTAGGTGTGATGGTGGTAAAAAAAAATCCTTTTTCTTTTGGAGTCATAAACGAAAATATTTGCAGAAGAAATGGTTGGTGTCTGGAATTTGCTTAGTATCTGAGTATCTGGGATGAGGGAGGAGGGGAAGGGGGTATAGATGCAACAAGGTTGGCTGAGAGTTGGTGATTATTGAAGCTGGGTGATGGATAGCTGGGGTTTATGGTACCATGTACTCTACTCTTGTGTGCACTTGTGTATTGGTTTGACCTGCCCACCACTGCTGGCATCTCTGGGCAAGCCTGGGTAGCAGGTTTGAGATACATCTCAGCGCGTGCATGTGTGCACACCCTCTCCTGTCTCCATGGCAATCAGTGAGGTGAGAAAGCAGCATCTAAAAGGTTCCTGTCCACATGAGGATCCGGCCAGGCTGCTGGTGTTGTGCTCGGCCCACCGTGGCCGCTCCCTTTGGAGAATTCCTAGCCAGATCTTCACAGTCCCACCCCCCGCCACCAGATCTGCCTCCTGGCACCCCTTTGCCATCACTCGTGCTCTCCCTACGCATCCCCTGAGGAAGTAGAGACCAATTAGTGGAGAGACAGGACCCTGAATCAGATCCAAGTTCAATTTTTGATTTCTCCACTTAATGGCAGGACCTTTAACCTCCCTGAGTCTCAGTTTTCTCACCTGTAAAATGGGCATGATGTGACCTCAACGAACTCAACAAATCTTTATTATGGGGGAGACAGTGGCAAAAAGGACCTAGTCTCCACCTTATGGAACTAGACACCCGGAGGTAAAAGGCAATCTTAAGAGTATGTACTGTGATAAAGTACATGTTTAAAAAATTTTTTTTTGAAAACTGGCAGTCACTACTTACGAAAGATCATAACTCTAAATATACTCTTCATTAACCAGGATATCCACACTTTCCAGCTACTGACTATCCGCTATGCCAGACCTATAGAATATTTTCACTTAACTGAGTGCTCATAATTCCACGAAGTAAGTACTATTATCACTACGATTTTATGGAGGAGGAAACTAGGCATTAGAGGTGAGATAACTTGCCCACGGCTGCACCGTGGGTGCATGGCCCTGTCTCCTTTGCTCGGCCCCCTGCATTGATTAAGCTCTGAAATGCAGCAGCAGGGCTGGGAAACCAGAACTACCAGGAGGCCAAAAGCTCTCCATGTCAAACCCCATTTTGCAAATGAGGAAGCAGTGGCCCCGAGAGGCCAAGTAGCTTGTTCCAAGCCGCAAGCTGAATTGGCTGTTTAACCTGTGTCCAGGCTGCTTGGGGAGAAGGTACAGGGAAGCCCCACGTGGTAAGGGAAGCTTATTTCCCCAGTTCATCCTGTCCCAAGGTAGGGTGACCAGTCATCCTGGGGTTTCCCAGGACTGGGAACTTTAGGTGCTTAAATCAGGAAAGTCCTGGGCCAACTGGGATGAGTTGATCACGCTGTCTCACAGCGAGGCATCCAAATGGATGTTTTCTAGGACATGAGGACCGGAACCAAGTCCCCACAGAAGTACTGGGGTTTCATGCCTTATATAATTAACTGATTATTCATATCTAGCCCCCCCTGCCCCAGCTAGACTCTCCACCCACAGGGGCAGGGACCAGTAATGTGATATCCACTTCTGTTCTACAGCCCCTGACTCAACGGTGACCCATGAATGACACTCAATAAACAGTGATCGAATGGACCAACCAACACTATCATCACCTCTGACTAGGCCTCCATCTGAAATTGCAGAAACCCTCTATAGCTGCCGTGACCTCCAGTTCCCATTTCAGACAGGCTGGTATCCATGATGTCACATGATAGAAGATGATTCCAGAAAAAGACTGGCCAAGAGGCTCCTGGATGGAGCTGTGGCAGACAAGACTGGGTGTGGTTTTTCTTTAATTATTGTACCTGTTTTGTCTGTTCTTTCTTGGCTCTGTTCACATCCCTATCCCAGCACCAGTGCAGGAAAACAAAACAAAAACAAAACATTATCGCAGAGTTTGAGACAAGATGGCTGGCTGGTTCCCTCTCTGCTTGTACTTAATGCCAAAAATGTTCATGACTTGCCTCGGCCACAAAGGTAATAATAAAATCAGGCAGTCTGGTTATTTGGCTACTAATTTCCTTCTTCGTTTTTGTTTTTTTTTTTTCCTCCCCGTTTCCTTAAATTAATTCCAGAGTTCCTCCAGATTTCTCGTTGCTAAGCTATAAAATTCCAATTTCTCAGCGCCCATGCTGATTGGCAGGGAGGCTCCGGGCAGTTCCAATCAGAAGCAGGTTGCTGAAAGGAACATCCACATCGTAGCTTGCCCCGGGGTATTGGAATTTTCTCCCTGATGTTATGAACCATCAAAGTCTTTGTCTAACTGTGCAAAACCCATTCTCTTGATCTTGTCTGCCTCTCTCTGGAGTGCAGGCTGTTGGGGGGATGCCAGAGGTCCTGGAATTTCCCACTGGTCCTGGAGGAATAGGGAGTCCCTGGGTCTCCAGGTTGGGGTCAGCCCACGGCCTGTCCATGGTTGATCAAAGATGACAGCATGGTGCCCTGCCATGGGCTGCGACATGCCTCAGTCCTCCCCTGACTGACCTCTCCCGTGCCATCTCTTAAGCTTGGTGAAAGGCTGAAGGGGGTTGAGGAAAAGTAGGTGCCGTTGGATGGGGGGTTGTTGCGGAGAGGCTGCATTTGTAAAGGACTTTAAGGGCATCACGGAGGGCCGTTCTGGTGTTTCACCTCCAGAATCCTGATGCAAGCAGCCACCGTGAACTGAGCTCCTACTTTGCGCCAGAAACTTTATTTTTATTTTTTAAACCTCTTTATTGAGGTATGATTGACATACAAAAAGCTATCTATATTTAATGTATACAACTTGTTGAGTTTGGAGATAAGTATACACCCGTGAGACACAGAGAACAGACTGGTGGTTGCTAAGGGAGAGGGGGTTGGGGGAGGGATGGAGTAGAAGTTTGGGTCAGCAGATGTGAGCTTTTATATATAGAATGGACAGACAACAAGGTCCTGCTGTATAGCACAGGGAACTATATTCAATATCCTGTGATAAACCATAATGGAAAAGAATAAAAAAGAATGTATACATATGTATAACTGAATCACTCTGCTGTACAGCAGTAATGAACACATTGTCAATCAACTATAGTTCAATTAAAAATAAAAAATAAGTATACATGGGTGAAACTACCATCACAATCTATGCCATAGATATATCCATCACTTCTAAAAATTTCCTCCCATCTTCTTTACTATTCTTTTTTCTCGTGATAGGAACATTTAACATAAGATCTACCCTCTTGGTAAAATTTTAAGTGTACAATACAGTGTTGTTAACTATCATTATCGTGCTGTACATTAGATCTCCAGCACTTAGTCATCTTGCAGACCTGAAGCTTTGTACCCCTTGGCCAATATCTCCCCATTTCCCCCTCCTCCCACCCCCTGGAAATCCCCATTCCATTCTCTGGTTCTCTGAGTTTCACTATTTTAGATTTCTCATATAAGTGGTACCATGGAGTGTTTGTCCTGTGTCTGGCTTATTTCACTTAACCTAATGTCCTCAAGGTCCATCCAAGTGTTCACATAGTTCAGAATTTCCATCTTTTTAAGGCTGAATATGCCATTGCATGTACCACGTTTTCTTTCTCCATTCATCTGTCAATGGACATTTAAGTTGACTCCATGTCTTGGCTATTGTGCTGGAAACTTTACACACACATCTCCTCCCGTCCTGAAACTCCCACCGGACAGACAGAGAACATGATGGACGTCTGCTGGTTTTCCTTGCACAGCTTTATCTTTCACTGACAGGGGAGCCATGCCACAGGGGAAATCATGTGACCCAAGCCTGGCCACAGTGATTGGGCACATAACCAAGTTGGGCCAATCAGAATTGTTCTTGTGCCTTTTTTTTTTTTTGCCAGAATTATAGGAAAAGAGCCCCCACTCTTGCCACTGGATTTGCTGAGCTAGTGACCACTGAACACACGTGGACGGTGCCTGAGGGAGATAAGGAGCCCCTGTGATGATGCTTGAGTTCTGCATGCAGCTCTGGGGATCTCAGATCTATTTCTTGGATTTTAGTTAAAGTAAATGATTTGTCTGTTTAAGCCAATTTGCCTTGTGTGTCTGTTGCTTATAACTGACAGAGTGAATAATACTGACACATAGTTTTCTCTTCATGGTGCCTGGCTCTGGGTTGGGCGATTTGCATGTATCCCCACAGAGGGTCCTTATAATCACCTGGTGAGGTGTTCTGTTTTGCAGACAGGAAAACCAAGGCTCAGAGGAGTGAGGGAGCCTGGTGCAGACAGTACTGCCAGGATGTGCTCAGGGATTCAAACCTGGTCTAACGGATGTCCTGGTGGCTTATCAAATTCAACTGGTCCAAAGCTGAATTTGAGAGCCTCCCCTCAAGTCTGATTTCCCCCGGGGCCCCCCACCTCAGGGATAGCACCTCCTTCAGTCTGGTGAGGCTAACCGGAAGCCAGGTGTCATCCCTGACCCCTCCCCGGCCTCACTAAGTCCTGCCCATCGACCTGCTCGGCAGCCCTGGAAGCAAGCAGTTTACTCCTTTCCCCGTTCACCTCTCCACCCCTACCCAAGCTGTCCTCATTTCTCAAACCCTCGGCCTTGTAGAGCCGCCGCCCACGTGGTTCACCTATATACACTCCTACGTACACTCCTGCCCTCTCCTCCAATATGGCTCCCCTCGGCATCCCGAGGAATTGGCTCAAAATGCCAATCCGGTCATAAAGCGTTGCCGGGAGAGCCTGCGTTTATTGATCTGATAGCACACATTTGCCTCTGGGGACGTTCTGAGAATCACGCAACCCCTTGGTCCCACCTGGCCTTCAGGAACAAAGTCAGCAAGGCCGAGAGCTGGGGAGGACACAGTCCCCTGCGTCCTCAGCCGCTCCGTCATTTATTCCACAAAGCACTTGCAAAGCACCTCCCGGGCACCCTCCCCTGTGCTGGGGCTCCAGAGACAACCAACAGCAGCCTGAGCAGAGCTCACAGGGCGCTCGCTGAGGGCCGGCCCCGCACTCCCGGCTTCGCATCCACACGCTCTCGCTCTCTTGCTCCTCTGGTAACTCTATGAAGCAGTAACTATTACTATTATCATTATTATTTTTGGCCGCATTGGGTCTTCGTTGCTGCGCACGGGCTTACTCTAGTTGCAGCCAGCGGGGGCTACTCTTTGTTGCGGTGTGCCAGCTTCTCACTGTGGTGCCTTCTCTCTTGGTGGAGCACAGGCTCTAGGCACGCAGGCTTAAGTAGTTGTGGCACGTGGGCTCAGTAGTTGTGGCTCGCGGGCTCTAGAGCGCAGGCTCAGTAGTTGTGGCACACAGGCTTAGTTGCTCCGTGGCATGTGGGATCTTCCCAGACCAGGGATCGAACCCGTGTCCCCTGCATTGGCAGGCGGATTCTTAACTAGTGGGCCACCAGGGAAGTCCCGCAGTGACTACTATTAATCCCACTTTACAGATGAGAAGAAAAAGGTCTCTGTTTTCATGAAGCATATATGCTAGTAAGGGAGACCAACGAAATGTTACACACACACACACACACACACACACACACACACACACACACACACACACACACACACGCCATAACTCAGGGAGTGAAGAACCAAAGATAATTCTTGGAGCCTGAGTCCAGAGGCTCCCAGGCGCCTCCATCTCAACTCACAGTCTGTAATGTGTTTAGGGCCCAGAGCAAGAGCCCATGTACACGATATGTCTACAGGTTTAAAGTCAGATATCAAGCTCAGAAACCATGTAAATAAAATACGTCCTAGCCTCCCTCTTTAAGGAACACACCTTCACCACGACCCGGAAGGCCAGATCCGAACTCAGAACTCTCCCAGACTCCATGGAGTTCCACAGACCACCCGCTTCTCTCCCCACACTCTCCACTCTGCCTGGAGGGGCCTGTGAACATACCCCAGGCTACAAGTCCAAGTTCTGTCCTAAGCCCCACAAATGCCTGCCCCTGAGCCTCCCCTGGGTTTAGGGGTGCACACACTGGAAGCCAGCCTGCCCTCAGCAGGGCAGAGCCAGGGGAGACACCTGAGCAGCCTTTGGAAGTGGCTCAGAGCTGCTGAGGAAGGGGGTTCCAGAGTTCTGGACACCTAGGACTTGGCCCAGAAGTAGGGAGTCGTGGGGACCATGTGGGCGCATCTCCCTGGCTCCACGGCTCCTTGCCTTGTGGGAAGGGGCCCGGCTGGAGAAGGACCAGTGTGGGCCCCTCCAAGTCATAGGGCCAGACTTGGCCGAGTGTAAAGGCAGTGTTGCTCTGCTCACAGCCTTCCGGTTGCTACTGTGGAACCCTTGCTATCAGCATCCTGACCCTCCCCGATCCCTACCTGTCCGCCTCTGCCTTACCTCCTGTACTGGGTTGCATGGTGCCCCCAGTTCATGTCCACCCAGAGCCTTAGAATGTGACCTTGTTTGGAAATAGGGTCTTGGCAGATGTCATCAAAATGAGGTCATACTAGATTAGGGTGGGCCCTAAACCCAATGACTGACATCCTTAGAAGAGGAGAAGACACACAGGGAGAAGGCCATGTGAAGATGGAGGCAGAGACTGGAGGGATGCTGCCACAAGCCAGGGACACCAAGGGCTATGGGAAGCCACCAGAAGCTGGAAGAGGCAAGGGAGGATTCTTCCCTAAAGCCCTTGGAGGGGGCACAGCCCTTCTGACACCCTGATTTCAGGCTTCTCGCCTCTGTGAGGGGGTAAATTTCTGTTGTCTTATACCAGCAGGTTTGTGGTGATCCATTATGGCAGCCCGAGGAAGTTCACGCACCTCCCTGCCCATCCACCCCCCACCTCTCCCACACCCGGTGTCAGGCTGGTGTAGGAAAAAATGTCACTAGCAGGTCCCTCTCACAATTCACCTGGCCAATCCCAGAGGCAAAATGTTCTTAAAGACCATCTTTTCCAGGAAGATTTTCTGCACCCTTGCCCGTGGCAGCCCTGGGGACAGGCTCTGGCTCCAGGGGGATGTGCCAGGTCCCTGAAGCAGGACCTAGAAGGAGGCGGGCTCTGCTCTGGAACAGCCAGCTGGGGAGCCCCTCACCGCCGCCCGTCCCAGCCTCACCCACACCGGCCAGCGCCTGGGGGAATGTACGTCAACAAACCCCCCTGGGCTGCAACTACATGTGGTTTGTTGCTCAGCGTTCCAGTGGGAAGCTTGGCTGTGTTTGTCACAAGTGTTAGTGTTTGGTTACATTTAACCAAGGCCGAGGAGGTGGGGGTGTGTGTGTGTGAGACAGAAAGAGGGAGTGTGCACGAAGCCTGCTGTAGGACTGCCTGACCTTCCCCATTTCCCACATACAGATGACAAACGTAAACTGAGCAAGAGGGCAGGTCTCTCTAGAAATCAGTGTTTGAACTCAACAGCAAAGAGCTGCTGTTTACTCTGAACTTCATGAAATGAGATGACTTCTCACCTCCAGATAAGTCATCAGGGTTGCGTACTGTTTGAATACCAAAAGCCATTTGTCTGTTCATCCACCTATCCATCCACCCCCCCCAATATCCATCCATCCTTCCATCCATCCACCCGTCCATCCATCTATCCACCCATCCATCCATCTATCCACCCACCCATCCATCCATCCACCCACCCATCCATCCAACCATCATTTGCTAAGTTCCCACTATAAACACTGTAATAACATTAACAGCAATAATAACAGTTTCTATTCAATGGGCACTTTCAATGAGAGAGGTTGTGTGCTAAGCACTTTGTGTGCATCATGTTTCATTCTCACAAATAATTCTATAAGATAGATGCCAACAGACCCAGTTCACAGAGGGGGGAAAGTAAGCCCCAGAGAGGTTAAGTCTCTTACCTAAGGCTTTACAGCCTACTATGGAAGATCAAATATGGCCAGAAATTCCCTGTTGTTCTTCCCACCAAGAGGCAGATTCTACTTCTCCACTCCCCTAAATCCAGGCTAGCCTCATGACTTGCTTTGACTAATAGAACGCGCCAGAAGTAGTGTTGCTCGAGCCACAAGCTCAGGCCTCAAGAAGCCTGGCAGCTTCTGTCTTTGCTGACCCGAAACCTCCACAAAAGGAAGCAGGTCTCACCCACTGGAAGATGAGAGGTCAACTGAGGCCACCCAGCCAACAGCCAGCACCAGCTGCCACACATGCGAGGGAGGCCATCTGGACCTTCCAGCTCGGCTGACCCTCCAGCTGAGGGAACCCAGTCAAAACCAGCAGATGAGGCACTAAACTAATCACAGAATCATGAAAAGTAATAAACTGTTGTTTTTAAGCCATTATGTTTTGGGGGGTGTTTGTCACGTAGCCAAGGCTACCTAAGACATGTTGTAAGAGGCGAAGCCAAGGTTCTAACCCAGTCTCCCATTTCTAGAATCTGGGCCTCTCAGAGGCAGAGACTGTGACCACAGAGCTGAAGAGGATGTAGCCCTTGATTGTGGGGACCTCGGGGAACACACACTCCAACAAAGACCCTGCTGGGTCATCCATGTGAAGGAAGGCATAGGTTCCTGGGACACTGACTTATGTGTTCCACTTATACAGCAACCAAGTGCTGCACACCTACCGGGTGACAGGCACTATACTAGGTGCTGGGTATGTGGCAGCAAGCAACAGATCTCTGAGCTCAGGAAGCTCGAAATTTAGGGAAGAAGATAGACAAAAGCAAACCAGTAACCAAGCCATGACAAGTTGTGAAAAATGTTGTGAAAGAAACCAAGAGGCCTTGAGGAGAGGAAATAATGGAATGAATTAACTTTAGATCTGGTGATCAGGAAAGATTTCTCCACGAAGTTGATGTTTAAGCTGAATCCACCAGAATGGCAGAGAGACATGCAAAGAGTTACAGGAAAACTAATCCAAGTTGAAGCAACTGCATGAGCAAAGGTTCTGAGGAAGGATGGAGAACTGGAATTTCTAGTAAGGTGGGAGCAGTGTGGGTGAGGAGGAGAGTGGCTGAAGACAAAGAAGGGGACTTTGCCGATGTGAGTAAATTAGGGATCTTGAGGTGGGAGATTATCCTGGATAATCTGGGCCCAGCCTAATCACAGGTCCTTTTAGGAGGGAGGAAAGAGGGTCAGAGTCAGAGAGAGAAGATGTGATGATGGAAGCAGAGGTGACAGGGAAGAGAAGATGCAGCACTGCTGGCTTTGAAGATGGAGGAAGGGGCCGCGAGCCACGGAATGCAGGCGGCCTCCAGAGGCTGGGAAAGGAGGGATGAGGATTCTCCCTGACAGCTTCCAGAAGAAACACGGCCCTGCAGCCCCATGTTAGACTTCAGACTCCAGAACTATAAGATAATAAAAGCTGTGCCGTTATAAGCCCCCAGCCTGGTGGTAAAAGTTATTAAGAATTGATGACATCAGGGCATTCAACCAAGAGTGGGACCCTTGAGAGCAAGGGGCTGTGAACCAGTGAATACAAAGGATGCCCATCCACATGGCCGGCCCTGAATCCCACGCAGAACTCATTCATCACAATGGTGAGATGGGCCGAGAAGTGAAAGCACGGGGGGGCCCCTGAGGGCATGTGGCAGTGAAGGGGACCCAGGCAGGGAGTCAGGAGAGCTGTTGAGGGGCTAACACTTGCTTTGAACCAGATTAAGGGAAGGAGGTAAGAGCAGCTCCAGGTTGGGGAAAACAAATGCAAAGCCTAGGAGGCTGGGAAGGGCTCGCTTTCCTGCTTCCTCCCCCAGAGATAGCTGTTCCCTCCTCCTTTCCTCCTCTGAGACTCAGCCTTCCTGTTCCCCGGAAGGCCTTTCCCTAATTTCCTAAGCTGGACTTAGCACCTCCCTTCTCTGATTATAGCATTTGGCCCCCATTCATTTGGATGTTTGTAAATAAACTTTATTTTGGAGACATTTGGGATTGACAGAAGAGTCGCAAAAATAGTACAGAGGGTCCCGCACACGCTTCACCCGGCTTCCCCTAATGCTAACATCTCCCGTGACTTAGCTTTTGTCAAAACTAAGCCCTTAATATCAGTACATTATTATAACTACATACACTCCAGACTTTATTCGGATTTCCCCCGTTTTTCCACGAATGCCCTTTTTTCTGTTCCAGGACCCAATCCAGGACACCATATCACACTCAGCTCCCCTCCCTACCCTAAAAATTAACACCTGAGTGTTAGACGTGCCAAGCCTTTCATGTGCTTGACCTCAATGAATTCTCACCATCATCACCTCCCACATTTTGCAGATGAGGAAACTGAGGCCTGGAGATGTTAAGTAAGTAGAAGTCCTTGAAGTATCACTCTGTCCCCCTGCAAAATCTGGGTCCTATTTCACCATCCCCGATCCCCCCCACCATGTTTACCCAGGCCTGCTCTCTACACTATTCCAGGCCTTCCCAAACTTGAATCACGTAAGATTTTTCCTCCGGTACTCTTTCTTTGCTTAATATTTTTCTTGAAACCAACACATTTTTTTTAAACCAAAAAAAAAATTCTTAAAGGACTCAGAACACATCTATCACAGTGGAAAGCCTGGACTATTGGCCATAGGTAGCAGGTAGCTGTGCAAACAGAGATGATGAAGATGAAATGATTTTATAAATTCCAGCAGATGCTGGTGTCCAGGCTCTGGGCGAGTGAAGCCTCAGCACAAGACCCTCTCCCTGAGTGATCCGAGGGATGGAGCACCCTCGCTGCTCCAGCCAAGACCTGGAGCCTGTCTACAGGGGTTACTGGCTGCTAGGGAAACCCAGATGAGTCAACATAAGCACATGGCAGTGAGGAAGGGACCCAGCAGAGGTTAACACTAAACAGTTCCCAGTTATTAAGTACTGACTGCATGCCAGGCACTGTGCACTGTTTCACTGAAGTCCTCTAAAAGTTGGTCCTCTTCACTATCCCCATTTCACAGATGCGGAAACTGAGGCTCAGGGAAGTTACATAGCGAGCCCACAGACACACAGAATGAAGCGGGACTTGAATGATTTCACTTGCCGAATCCTGCCATTTCTACTTCTAAGCATCTCTCTTACTGGTTGCCTTAAAGTCTCTCCCCAAGATAATTAGAACGTGAGGCTGGGTTGTCAATTCCCATTCGTTAAACACCCACCTGCACCAGGCTCGGTGCCGGGCATCTGACAGATACTGTGTCATGTGAGCCTTGGGAAAACCCTGAGCAGAGGTGGTGTGGCTTTCCTCAGTTTACAGATTAGGCAACCACGACAAAGAGAAGCAGGGTATCTTGCCTAATGTCACAAAGGCAGAAAGTGATGTGACCAGGACTCCATCTCAGACTGGCTTTCGTTGAGAGGCCTTAGTCACACATCTGGGAGTGCTTGGGACTTACCAAAACTGAGGACGGTCACAAAAGAGCTTTTGAGAATCTGATGACCCCAGATCAATCACAGGTAGCTTTAGGCAAATCACTGTAGGAAAATGTATCCGCCCCCACGCCCCCACCGAAAGGTAAATTAGGGAGTACTTGACTTACGAAAGTCTCAATCCTCTGGGCATTTTCTCCTTTTCGTTTTTTTCTAAGCAAAGAGCCTGCCCTTGCTCATGGCCTCCAGGAGGAGTACAACGGGGCTTCGGGAACACTTTCTGGGTTTTTACATAAAGGCTTTGGCTTGCAAAGGTCGAGGCCAGGGAGCAGCCAGCTACAGGCTGATTTGGGGTTTTTGTGTGTTTTTGTTTTTTAATGTGATAAGAACACTTAACATGAGATCTACCTCTTCACAAATGTTTAAGTGCACAATACATTATTATTAACTACAGGCACTATGTTATATAGCAGATCTCTCCAATTTATTCGTCTCACACGGCTGAAACTTTATACCCACTGGACAGCAACTCCCACTTTCCCTGTCACCCTAGCCCCTGGCAAGCATCCCTCTGCTTCTGTGAGTTTGACTATTTTAGATTCCTCATATAAGTGGGTCATGCAGTATCTCTCTCTCTGTAACTGGCTTATTTCATTCAACATGTCTTCCAGGTTCATCCACGGTGTCACAAATGGCAGGATTTCCTTCTTTTCTAAGGCTGACTAATATTCCATTGTACGTATATTCCACATTTTCTTAATCTAGCCATCTGTCAGTGAACACTTAAGTTGTTTCCATATATTGACTGTTGGGAATAACGCTGCAACAAACATGGGGCTGCAGATAGCTCTTCGAGATCCTCATTTCAGTCCCTTTGGATACATACACAGAAGTGGAATTGCTGGATCACGTGGCACTTCCAGTTTTGTTTTGTTTTTTAATTTTTATTGGAGTAGAGTTGATCTACAATGTTGTGTTAGTTTCAGGTGTACAGCAAAGTGAATCAGTTATACATAGATCCACTCTTTTTTTAGATTCTTTTCCCACGTAGGCCATTACAGAGCATTAAGTAGAGTTCTGTGTGCTATACAGTGGGTCCTTATTAGTCATCTATTTTATATACAGTACTGTGATATGTCAATCCCAATCTCCCTGTTTTTAATTTCTTGAACTGTTTCCCAAGTTGATTGCTTCTTTTGCTATGCTATTTTTGTAAATAAAGTTTTATTGGAACATAGCCATGCCCGTTTGCTTATGTATTGTCTGGGGCTGCTCTTGACCCACAGGGGCGGAGTTGAGTTGTTGCTACAGAGATTACACTACGGCCTGTAAAGCTTGAAATATTTACTACCTGGTGCTTTACAGGAAGTTTGCCAACCCCTGTTCTAGCCCTCTGGGCCTCCAGGGAATTGAGGCCAGGCCACCATGTTTGGACCAGGAACATGTTGGAAGCAATAGGATAAAGATCATGCTGAGTAGAGGAAGAAGAAGAGAAAGGGACACCCATTCTGATTCCTGAGTGTCAGAGAGACCACAAGAGAGAAAACGGATGACCCTGACCACAAGGTCCTGTTCCAAGCAGCTCCAAACCTCCAGATCTCAAGGGGCCACTGACACGCCCCGTGCATCCCAGCATGCACTCCCACAGGTGGGTTAGCCCTGACAAACCAAGGCTAAACTTTCCCACCAGCCTGGCAGGATGGAGGCATCAACAGAAATGGAACGAATTTATACAAAACTCAAATTCCAAGACACCTGAGTCTGGAGCTGTGTCTTACATGTCTACATGTAGTAGACAAGTCCACTTTACTTTAAAGGCAGTCACGTGACAGAAGCCACATTGACTTGGACTTCAGGACTCTCTCCACTGAGTAAAGGCAGGGACCTCCCTGGTCGTCCAGTGGGTAAGACTCCACACTCCCAATGCAGGGGTCCCAGGTCTGATTCCTGGTCAGGGAACTAGATCCCGCATGCAGGCTGCAACTAAGAGATCGCATGCTGCAACTAAGAGTCCACATGCTGCAACAAAGAAGCCTGCATGCCACAACTATGAGCCCACATGCCGCAACTAAAGATCCCACGTGCCACAACGAAGATCCCACATGCTGCAACTAAGACCTGGCACAGCCAAAATAAATAAATAAATAAATAATTTTTTAAAAAAAGGCAGACACACAGATGAGGGCACAGGTCCCCTGGTCCCTCCAAAGTGACAGCCAGCCTCACCTTATCCTCAAGAAGAGGAGGCAGGAGGGCAATCACCCCCATTTCACAGGTGAACAAAGTGAGGCACAGGGGCTGTTTAGTCAATGAAACCAGCCCCCAAAGCCATGGTGGGTAGAACCTTCTGGAAAAAACCCTCCCTGGGCAGGAGGTGAGAAGGTCTGTGACCCGAGGGCTGGAGTCTGGCTCACTCTGTGTTCACGGCTCCACTTTGGGCAGGCGGTGCCCTCTCTGCTGGCATCCTCCATGCAGCATGAGGGCTGTGGGCAGTCGTGGGGTTCAATGCAAGAACTACACCCTGGGCTCCTCACACTTATGCTCCCCAGGAAGCAGAGCCAATGGGTCAGACAGGGCAGGAGGCCAGAGCCAGGGCACTCTCCACTCTGAGTCCCTATTCACAGCAACCCAACCGATCCTCACATGCTTGAACTCAACTCCTTCTCCCTGCTTCCCAGAAGATGCACGCTCAGGACTCAGGGCTGTGAGATGTCCCCATGCTGCCTGCACTGAGCAAGGGGATGGGAAGCAGGAGACTGCACTGTCACGTAACAAGTGGCTCCCATCAGGCCAGGGCCCCTGCGGCAGAGGGAAGACACAGACACCAGAGAAAGAGGGCTCACAGCAGCGCTAGAGTTCACATCCTGCTTCTTGGGGCCTGTTCCAAACTGTGCTGCTTTCAGAAAGCCGACCCTCTGCCACCATCAACTCACTCTTGTTATTCGCTTACTGCATGCCAGGCACTGGGCACATTGATCTCATTTAATCCTCCCAACAGCCCAAAGTTGGAACTGCTATTACCCCCATTTCATGGATGAAGGAACTGAAACAGAGAGGTTGAGTAACCTGCCCAAGGTCACACAGCTATCAGAGGCTGAAGTGAGATGCAATGGGACACTTGAGCCCAAGCTGCTGCTTTAAAATGTGCTTTGTTTCAAAGATGCTACTTCTTCTTTTTAATTAGCAATTTTGAAAACTAGAACGTTCACATGGGTCCCCAAAAAAGAAAACAGGCTATGAACAAATCTGTGTCCCTTCCCCTTCCCGTGTGCCCCAACCACTAAGTCTCACCCCCGCCTCCACAGGTAACGTTTAGTCATTCGGTGGTTAGCCACAGTTTCTTCATGCAAATATTAGCTGATACAAATATATACTCAGCCCTCCCTTTTTTTTTTTTTTTTTTTGCGGTACACGGGCCTCTCACTGTTGTGGCCTCTCCCATTGTGGAGCACAGGCTCCGGACGCCCAGGCTCAGCGGCCATGGCCCACAGGCCCAGCCGCTCTGCGGCACGTGGCACCTTCCCGGACCAGGGCACGAACCCGTGTCCCCTGCATCGGCAGGCGGACTCTCAACCAATGCGCCACCAGGGAAGCCCAGCCCTCCCTTTTTTTAATGCAAAGATGTATATACTATATACTGTCTTGAATCTTGCTTTCCTTACCTAATAAAGCTTAGAGACAGTTTCTCACTGTTCTTTACAACAGCAGAGTACAGTATTCCATTTTATATGGAGTGGGCCAGTGTCTTTTATCAGCCCCCTACTGATGGAGGGTCTAGGTTGTTTTCAGTATCTGGTTTTTACAAACAATGTTGCAAAGGATAACTTGTACATAAATAATGTCCCAGGAGTTCCAGTTTATTTGTAGGATTATTGTTGGGCAGCAGCCCAGCTGGGACAGAGGGTTTCTGCATTTGTAATATGGACAGATATTACCAAAGGAAAGACCAGGTTCCAAATAAGGCACAGCTCAAACTCCAAAGCCCTCGGGCTGCGGGTCGGGTGGAGCGAAGGCCTGGCGAGGCACCATGTCCAGGGGCGTGGTCCATGGCAGTGGATGGGGCCTATGGCATTGGGCGGGGTCTGGAGGGCAGAAAGAATAGCCCCTCCCCCTCGCCCCACCAACACTGGCTCTTCTAGTCCAGCCACCTTCTCACCTCACCCCCACCTGCCCCCTCTAAATCTTCCCGTGATGACTTAACCGTCATGGCAGCGCATGGCCTTAAATGCGATGAAATAGCACACAGCTGCAACAGGTAAGGAGGCCAGCGGGGGAAGAGCACCAAGCTGTATTAAAACGGGGCAAAACGGGAAAGCATGCCGCGAAAGGAGGCCCGCATCACCCCCGACCATTCCCCAGGGATGACCATGTGCAGTGGGGCAAGGTTTCATTTACCGGACTTTTCCCTGACCAGCTGAACCATTAAACTAGGACACCGAGATGCCTGCCACCGTACCCTGGGCATTTCCTAATCAGGAGGGTATTCGTGGCAGCCCCGCCCTGTGCAGAAGGTTTCACGTGCATTATTCCAATGAAGCCTCCCAGCCACCCATGAGGTCAGTTCTATTATTACCTTCATCCTCCCTCCGGAAGGGGACACAGGTGAGGTAACTGCCAAGCCACAAGCTCCAAAGAACGTCTGTTTGGATCATCAGAGCCACAACTCATAAGCAGGACATTTGAAGGCAGTGGGTAATGAGGCTAAAAATATTTATTTG
This sequence comes from Aethalodelphis obliquidens, assembly GCF_003676395.1. Classification (NCBI taxonomy): domain Eukaryota; kingdom Metazoa; phylum Chordata; class Mammalia; order Artiodactyla; family Delphinidae; genus Aethalodelphis; species Aethalodelphis obliquidens. The sequence goes on along the minus strand of NW_020837962.1, from coordinate 1,599,988 downwards.
GAACAGATTCTAAGGGCAGGCCAAATTCCTGTTCAAACCCCACCTCCTGTTACAATAGCTTTGGGTTCAGGGAAGGACTGGTGAGTAAGGGTTCCATCCCGGCTCTTCTTTTATGATACACATGGATTTATTATGCAATAAGGTTAACACATGCTTATGGCAGAAAATTTGGAACATCCGGGGAGAAAATGAAATGAATCCATACACCCATCACCCAGGGGAAGCCTCTATTAACATCATGGTACAGTGGCTGCCACCCTCCGTTCTCGGCATGTGTGTATATGTTCATGTGTTAACTGAAACAGAACACATGTGCAGAAAAATGCACGGATCATACATGTATAGCTCAATTTTCAGAGTGAAAACTCCTGCAACACAAGCATCCACGTCAAGAAACAGAACATGAGTGACCACGTGTGTGTTTTCGAAACAAAATCAGGATCCTTTGACGTTGTGGGATGACTGTGTCCTTCCCCAAAAGGTATGTCTGCGTCCTAAGCCTGGGGACCTGTGAATGTGGCCATATTTGGAAATACGGTCTTTGCTGATATAATCAGGTCAGGATGAGGTCCCTGTGGATTAGGATAGGCCCTGATCCAATCACTGGGATCCGTATAAGAAGAGACACAGACAGAGGGAAGAAGACCCATGATGTGATGAAGGAGGGGTGCAGCCACAAACCGAGGAACACCACGGATTGCCAGCGAACACCAGAAGCTAGAAGAGGCAAGGAAGGGTCCTTTCCTACAGCCCTTCAGAGAGAGTGTGGTCCTGCCAGCATCTTAATTCAGACTTCTAGCCTCCAGAGCTCCGAGCAAAACAATTTCTGGGTTTCTTTGTTTTTATTTTTTTTTTTAACACTGAACAGTATTTCTTCCAATTTCTGTTGTTTTAAGCCACCTGTTTGTGACAGCATGTCACAGCAGCCCAAGGAAATGAATACATATGATGTATATGCAGTTCAGGATTTTTTATGGTTATGGGAGTCATATGAGTTCACCTTTCACCTCCAGCTCCTGGACGGATCTAAGAATGTCACCTCCTGCAGCCTGGTGACCATGGCAGACACATCAGATGGCGTCACCACCTAAAGCACTTCAGTGGCTCCCCCATGTCCCTGTGGTCTGGCGCCTGTACCCTCCCACCTCATCTCACACCTCGCTCCCTGTTCGGCCACTCAGGCCACATTTTGGCCCTTCTCCTCTCTGTCTCTGTGGCCACAGGGCCTTAGTACATGCTGTGCCATCTGCCAAAGATGCCTCTACTCTCCCCTCGACACGCGCGCGTCATCATCCTTCAGATCTAAACTATTCCCTGCCTCCTACACCATGTACCTGGTAACACCAGTGATCTCAGGACCTCTTCGTAGGGTGTTTGGGAGAGAGGCTTCCAGGGAACTGCCCCCGAGTCTGTCACTCCCAAGGTCTTGGCTCTGTGTCCCCACCTCCCAGAGAGGAGACATCCCCACTGGTCAGTGGTCCCCAGGGCTCCTTCTTCCGCATCTCGCCTCTCCTCACCACCCATGGCCACCTCTCGGCATCGCAGTGGTGCTTCCCACCCTCTACTCTCCATACCCAGCTGAGGGCTCTATAACACGCACCCAGCTCCCTTCCTGAAAACCCTTTCATTGCCCCCCACTGGCATCAGGGTCAATTTCTAGCTCCTACTTCGTGAGCCTCTTGACAAGGCCATTTTGATCCAGCCTCCAATGAGCACTTACTGCACCAGCCTCAGTCCCCGGCGCCAATTCACCTCAGTCCTCCTGTCCCCAACAGGCTGGGAGCCATCATGCCTCAGTGCCTTCTCCCTTTGTCCCTTCTGTTCCCTTTGCCTGGGCCCCTTCTCCTTTGGGCTTCACCTGGCTAAATGCTCACTGCATCCTTCTCAACTCCCACCAAGGTACCACCTCCTCCAGGAAGCCTTCCCTATGCCCCCGACTGTGTTTTCCCTGAGGCAAGAATGGTGTTTTGATTGAATTGAGGACCCCCAAAGTGGGTACGCAACGAGCATTTATCAGAGAAATTATGTCCCAAAGACAAGGCCCGTGATAACAGAGTCAGGTTTCCATGACGCACCCAAATTATAGTGACTTTACCAGGATGCCCCCAGGGTCAAAACTTCATCCACGCTGCCCAAGTCAGGCTTCACCCCATGTACCCAGGGATCGGGGCTTGGAGGTACCGCTCTGGCCCTTACCAGCCACAGACGGTGCTCTGTTCAGAGCCCCCAGGCCCATCTTCAGAGCACCTCTGAAGCCCACCTGTCTTACTCTAAACCCACCTCCCATCTCAAAGTGGGGGAGCACAGTTCTGCCCCCTGAGATCTAGGCCCACAACACCCCAAAGCCTCAGGAGGTCCCTTCTGACCCTGCTTCTGAGGTTTACCTTCCCCATGCTGTATGCTCGGCCCAGGATGGATTTATCACCAGGTTGGGGGACAGGGAACTCACTCCCTTACAGGAAGCTCACCCCTCCCAGAAGGAATGGTTGGGCCCTCTAGCTGAAATAAAGCCACCCCAGTGGGCCCCAACCCTGCAACGTCATGACACCAGGGGTCACCAAGAGCACCTGCAGGAGGCAGCGCTGGCCCTTCTCTCTTGACCTTGACCAACTCAGTCCTGCCTCTCTCCACGCTTTTCTCCATCATGAAACAGGATACCAGGGCGTCCACATTCCCCTAAACGTGCAGTCCTGCTGAGCCCCAGCCCCCGTCCCCCCGTAGGCTGGCACCTGGGCGCAGTGTTGGCCAATCCTCCCGTTTACAGGACAAGCCAGATGTTCACATTTCTGTGTGAAATGGCCCTACTTTAAAACAGGACTCAAATTTTCCAAATCTCTGAGTGGCCAGATAGGAGCCCAGGTCATGGACCTCTGGGCTCAGGACGCCAGCAGGGATCCACAGGGAGGTTCGTGATAGCTCTGGCTTTCCCAAGCACTACTGCTGGGGACTTGCTTTAAGTCACATAACTAAAACGGCTGCTGTGAGGCTCTGGGACCAGCTGGGATGGGCTATCGATATGCTGGATGGGCAGCTGAGCCTTTAGGGTTTTGTCTGGAAACACAAAGGCCTGGGGCAGGGAGACAAAGCTGAAAGCATTATCAGCAGTGACTCAGCGAGCCCGCGTTAACATCCCTAGAAAGGCAGCCAGGGTGGGGTTCTCAGCAGGGTGGCAGGAAGCCCACATCCTTGGGGTGTGTGCAGCTGTCTGGGATCTGGGATCTGGGGTGATTTCCTCACCCTCGTCTGAGGAGGTGACGCTCTCAAGAGCAGATTGTCAGGGACGGTTTCCCAAGCTGGGAGCCGAGGGCCACCTCCCTCCTAACAAGACCAGGCAGCCCAGGACGGGGAGGGAGGGACTCCAGGGGCAAGTCTGCGCCCGTCTTGGGCAGGGTTCCGGCAGGGAGTGAAGCAAACCTCAGCTCACGTCTGCTCATCACCTGCCCTGCCCCGCCCCAGAGAAGGCTCTGCCCAGCAGGGCCTGGCATGTCGTCAGCACTCAATAAATACTTGTTGAATGTATGGCTGGCTGGCTGGCTGGATGAATAGACGGTTGGACAGATAGACAGACGGATGCATGGATGGATGAACAGATAGATGCACAGATGCATGGATGAATAGATGCATAGATGGATAAACAGACAAGACGGATAGATGGATGAATAGATGACTAATGGACGAACAGAGAGACGGATGCAGGGGTGGCTGAATGGATGAACAGACAGATGGAGTCATAAATCTTTAAGGATAGAGAAAGACACTTCGCAGGCCCAAGGTGCCGACTGGGCATGATAGAAGCAGCCCGTCTTACAGTAAACCTCAGCCTCCAGCAGGGAAAGCGCTGTGGACGGTGATGTGGGCAATTCACACAGCTGGGACTCATGGAGAAGTGGGCGGGCGTGTGACTGCACTTACATACCTCCAGGCCTTGGCCTGTGATGTTCCTTCTGCCTACAACACCCTTCTCCACTTCTTTGCCTGTCCATCTCCCACTCAATCTTTTATGACTCATCTTGGACTTCTGTGTCCCAAGGAAGTCACCTGAGAGGTCCTCCTCTCCCTAACCTGGCCTGCCAGGTTCCCCCCACAGACCACCCTGTGTCATGATGGTCTGTTCACTCCTGACCCCCCAGTGGGCTGTGGGCCCCTGGCGGGCAGAGACCATGCCCAGCTCCCGTCTCCATCCCCAGCGCTGAGCCTGGCACTCAAAGTACTCAGGAAATGCCAGTGAACTCAAAGCCAGCACACAGAGGGGGGATTCTGTTCCCCACTCCCCCAGTGTACAGAAAATGTGATCTGATGAGAAAGATACTTGCCCAACTCAATTTTAAAAAATGAAATTGGAGTCACAAAAGCAAAGCAGGCTCAGAAGGAAAAACACAGAGCCCTAGACTTGTGGTTTGATAGAACAGAAAAGCTCCATATTTATGTCGTGTATCATGGTCCACAAAGAGCCGTCACGAGTCAGCTCAATCCTGTCGTGGTAGCCATGTTTGCTAAGTGGAAACAGAGGCCCGGAGCTAAAGTGGCTTGTCCAGGGTTACAGTGAGTGTTGGGACCAGGGCCAGGGCTGGGATCCCAGGCAGGGGGCTCACATGCCAATCCACTCGTCCTCCTTCTAACAACTGTCTACTTTCCAGGTTAGGAACCTGCTGGGGGCTAGGCCAGCCCAGGAGGGGAAAGGCTGACTTCCCCACATGGAGGCGATAAGGAGGCTCAGAGACTCTAAGTCACCTACCTGGGCTCACACAGCTAGGAAGGTAAGAAGTGGCCAGCTGGGGAGAAGGGCAGGCCGGGAACCCTGGGCCGGGCAGAGACTTCATCCCTAGGGCCCCTGCACTGCCACCTGGACCACCATGGACCCCCAGCTGGGAAGACGGGCCCCCCACCCCCCATGTGGAGTCTAGATCTCTCAGAGCCCCAGCCCCGCCCATCCTGGGCTCAAAAGATAAGACTCCTTCAGCAGAATTGGTGACAGGCTGTCCTAACTGGCTTAGCCAGGAGATGCCCAAGTTTGGGTCAGAGGGCACTGTTCTGACTCCCAGCTCTGCCACTTGTGAACTGTGGGAGCTTCTGCATGCGTCTCTCTAAATCGGTGGTGATGAAGCCTGCCGACAGGGTGGTCATGCCCATCACACGAAATCGCGTATTCAAGCACCGGCCACAGTGCCTGGGAAACCGTAAGTGTTGCCGTCCTCGCCACCAACAGCATCTTCATGACACCAAAGCACAGCAAAGAGGCTCAGAGTTCGCTGCAGGGGAGGATGAATTGCAAAGAACAGGTCTTCTGTGCTTTACCCTTCTCAGGCTGATAGGGGAAGGCTGGAGGTCCCAGCGCGCAGATGGGGCTGGGGGGGAGTCCCCTCCTGCAGGAACCTACATGGCAGGGAAGGCAGGGCCACCCACTGGGGCCAAGGAGACCCAGTTAGCAACAGATCAACAGCCCCATCTGTGATGGAGAGAGGAAGGGCCAGTGTGAAGGCCAGGAGGCGGGAGCTGGTTCAGCCTGGCAACGAGAGTGGGCAGTTTCTGTCTCCCCTCCTCTCACCAGGGTCTGTGCTCCCCCGGCCAGGCTCTTCCTCCCCAACTCCCTTGGTCTGCTCACTGCTCGCTCCCCAAGGCATTCCAAACCGATTCCTGCCACCCAGCAAGGGAGGGTACCAACCCCGCAGCTTTGGAGCCAGACGGGGCTGGAATCAAATTCTGATGTTCCCACTTGCTAGCTCTGGGCTTTGGCTGTCTCTTCTGGAAAGAGGGGACTAAACGCCCCCTGTGGGAAAGGAACTTAGCACAGCACACAGGCTGCTCAGGGTCCTGGGGCAGCCTCACTGGGGTCCTCCTAATAGGTGCCTCTCTTCCAAACAATAAACCTGTACAGCTACTTGGGAAAAGCGCTTGTCCATTTCTCAAACTAAACATAAACTCAGACATTTATACAATCCCACTCCTGGCTGGGCATTTAGCCCAGAGAAACGAAAACTTATATCCATACAAAAACCTGCAGCAGCTTTATTCAGAATAGCCCCAAACTGGAAACAGCCCAGACGCCTCTCAAGAGGTGAACGGTTAAGCAGTCTGTGGCATGGCCACATTGTGGGTTACTCCCCAGCCATAAAAGGGAAGGAACCACTGACACACAAAACAACTCAGATGGATCTCAGGAGCATTGTGCTGCGTGGAAAAAAAAAAGCCAACCTCCGAGGGCACATGCTAGATTATTCCATCTATATAACATTCTCAAATGACAAAATTATAGAGATGGAGACCATATTTGTGGTTGCCAGGGGGTCAGAGGTGGTCAGGGGCAGGGCGGCGGGTGTGACTGTATGAGGAGATCTTTGTGATGATGGAGTAGTTCTAGTCTTCATTGTGATAGTGGTGAAGTGAATCCACACACATGACAAAATGGCACAGAACTATGCATGCACACACGCACGCATGCACACACACGCGCGTGTTCTCTACCAATGTCAATTTTGATATTGTAGCATAATTATGTGAGGTGTAACCATTAGAACTGGGTGAAGGGTATGTAGGACCACGCTGTACTGTCTTAGCAATTTCCTGCGACTCTAGAATTATCCCAGAAGTAAAAGTGTGGTTTTTTTGTTTTTTTTTTTAATGGCACGCATGGTATGATGTCTACAATTGGCTCTCAAATACTCCAGCCATAAAGGGAAAAAAGCAAGAGAGGGAGCCCGCAAGGAGGTGATAAAACAAGATTGCAAAACATTGCTGATGATGACGCCAAGGGGTGGGGATGAGGGAATCACTGTCTGGACCTCTTGATTTCTGTACATTTTTGAAATTTTCCATAATAAAGCTGTTAAATTTTAAATGCTGATATGCACGGGCGGGCTCACGTAGGCCCAGACACCAGCGTGCAGGCGTGCTGCGAGAGCCCTGACTCACACCCCCTCCGAGCCCAGGAATCCTTCCAGACAGCTGTATGTGTATACATGTGCATTAAGGAAATAAATAACGCTTAACCACCGTTGTGGAATCCAGCCACACCGGGTCGCATGACCATCAGGCCATCTGCAGGGCAGGGCTCAAAGGGGTCCAAGGGCTGTTTTGAACTCCTATAGAGAATCTTCTGGAAACTGGGGGCGGTGGGGGTGTGTGTGTGTGACTAAGATGGCTCCTTATGGGAGAGGGTGTTGGGAGGGGAAGACTCCCAAGAAGGGCTTAGATCCACAACAGTTTCCCCAGGCGGCCCCAGAGTCTGGGGGCTGGGGAGGAGCTGGATCCTAGGCAAAGGGAGGCCTGGGGAGGGGGCTTGTCACTGCAGGGGACGGAGGCGTGGTCCCTCAGTGTGCCTGGGCAGGCGGCTGTGCCAGTCCACCCTGCCTGATCCCTTCAGTGGCATTATTATTTCCTGAGATTTTTAAGTGATGGCTTGACGTTGGGGGAAGTCACTACTTGCTCTGAACCTCAGTTTCCTCAGCTAGAAAATGGGCCCAATGACAGCACAAATCTCCAGGGTTTCTGTGAAGGTCAAGTATGGTGGCCACAGCCTTACACAAAGCTGACTTAGTGCCAGGCCCTGCACTAAGGACTCTGTGCACGTTAAATTCTTCAATATATGGCACTGTTACCACCCCCACTTGCCAGATGAGAAACCAAGGCACAGAGAGGTTGAGAAACTTGCCCAAGGTCACACAGCTGTTACGTTCAGGAACCTGTAGGTCAAGCATTGAGTTCTAGGCCCTCGGTACTTAAATGTTATTTATGGGGATGATTTTACGTTTTAAAGCATGTTCATAGCTGAAGCATGAGTTGGGAGGGAAATACAGGGTAGAAAACGCCTTTCTGTTCCCCCTTGAAGACCTGCCACCAGCTGGGCTGGAAAGATGACTAGAGGGCCCAGTGAGCCCAGGCCAAAGACCAGCACTCCACCAGAAAGGACCAGTCAGACATGGCCAGTCGGGGTGGGGGAGGAAGGGAGCCCCCCGCCAGCCCACCTCAGTGCCTGGCCTTCTCAACATGACATGTCACAGAGGAGCAAGGGGATGACAGTGCTGACTTTGAAGTGGAGGCAAGGACTCCTGCCTGTCAAGCTCAGAAACAACACTGCATCACTGTGGGACTGAGCCTCAACTTCCCCCTCTGTATAATGGGGCTAGCCAGGCCTGCTGCCTGGGAGGCCTTGAGATGCGGCCAGTGCCCACCTCATTCTGCAGCCATCCATCTCCCCTTTCTCCCTGAAGTACTCTTTCCTCACAAAGAAGGCCACACCCAGCAAGAACACAAGGGCAGGTGCGAGCAGAGAGAAGTAGCTAGAAGCATGTAGAGGTGACCACAGCACTGAGGCCCACAGAGCCCCATGCTACTCTGCTCCCTCCATGCCCCCTCCACAGTGCAGCCAGGGCAGACCCCAGATTAGAAATGACATCTTGGGCCCTACAGGCTCCTTCTGCAAAGCTCTGGGGAACGTTGGTTTCCACAGTCGGCAACGGAGTGCTGAGTCACCGGGAACCCTGGTCAGTGGTTCATGACTAAGGAAGAAAGACCATGCAGGCGTGGGGCGAATGCAGGGGTTGCGATGCCCTGGGGACCGTACAGAGGCCTCCCTGCCACCCACGCGTCCAGGAAGGAGACTCCTGCGCAGGGGATGGCCCTGGGGTTGGGGGCGTGTTGAAAGCCTTCAATTACTGCTGACAGCCTTCCGGCCAGCTTTACGGCACAGTTTACGGACAGTCTGATCCAGACATGAAGGGGTCCCTTGTGGGATGAAAGCTCAGCTAGAAGGGCATGATGGGGCAGGGGATGGAGACAGCCTGGGAAAAGGAGACAAACTCACGGAGTGTCGTCATGAAACCACTCTGGGCTGGAGGCTGGCATGCGCCATCCTTCCATCCCGTGCCCACTGCCTGGGCTCAAGACTTGTAGGCACCTGAGGGAGGGTGGTGGTGATCACCATGCCCCGGGCTCCTGGCGCCCCTCATCTTCTCCAAGTCGCCACTCTGGCCTCAATGGTTCACCCCTAATGTGGCTCCCCACTGCCCCCAGCAAGAACCATAAACTCACCTGCCCTCAGGGACCAGGCCAGGGACCAAGGAGTGAAAGGAGGCTGGCGGGAGACAACAGGGAATGGTGGAGACTGTGGACGATGGACCTCACAGGCCCCCGACACTGGGAAGCTGTCACTCAATTCCAACTGGGGCCTGTCAGGCAGGAATGTGGGTCCAGGGCTACCAGGTTTCCCATTGTTCAAGCACGTCAGAATTCTGGATTATTTTAAATCCTGGTTTTTAAACATTGCAAATCATATATATATATATATAGAGAGAGAGAGACAGAGACAGAGACAGAGACAGAGACAGAGAGACAGAGACAGAGACAGAGAGACAGAGAGACAGAGACAGAGAAATCTAGGTGCTGTACAAGCCACACAGCTTGTCTGAGGCTGGCTCTGCCCTTCAGCTTCAGATGAAGTGCAGCCCTAGTGGCCGGCCTCTGGCCACCTCCCCAGGTCCCCCTCTCCCTTTTCTCTTGTCCTCCTGAAGTAGCAGCAGCTCCCCTGACACAGCCAGTGGTTTCCAGCTGCCTCTACACCCCTCACCCTGGGAGCCTCACCTCATAGAACAGCAACCCTGAGCTCCCCAGGGTGAGGAGACTTGGTTCCCCGGGGCCCCCAAGAGCCTCTACTGAAAGCACACGGCACACGGGGCTGAAGTAACCCCCTTCTTCCATTCTAAGCCGCTACTGATCTGATAACTGCATCTAGAGAGACCATATATATATATATATCCCAACTCATCCCCAAGGCCTACAGATCCAGTAATGACGTGGCCCCTGGCAACCTCTCTGAGTGTTACCCCCTCCCTCATTTCACTCTGCAACAGCCTCACTGACCCTCTTTCATCTCCTGAATGTGCCAAGCTCCCTCCTGCCTCAGGACCTTTGCACATGCCATTCCCTCTGCCTGGAATGCTTTCTCAGCAGATCTTGCCACAGCTTGAGCTGGGGGTGTGGGTGGTGGGGAGCACACATCTCTCAGCAGACCTCAACTTTACTCCTTAGTAAAGTGACACCTTCATTGGCTTCAAGCCACCCAATTGGGCCAACCTTGCAGGCTATTTTGTACCTCAGGGCCTTTGCCCAGGCAACTTCAGCCGGGGATGCCTATCTTTGGACCCTGTATTAATTCTCCCCCTTCAGGGCTCAGTTCAAAAGTCACCTCCTTAGAGAATCCTTACCTCCAAAATTCTCCAGGGCAGGTCTCCCCAAGGTCCCTCCCTGGTTGCTCTCTCTCCCTTTGCCTTATTTTATTTCCTTCTGGAACTCATGGCTCCCTGACATAATCTTGCTAATGTATTCCTTTCTCTCCACCTCCCCGCACCATGGATGTGAGCTCCACAAAGCCAGGGGCTTCATCTGTCTCCTTCTCTGCTGCATTCCCAGGTGGCCCACAAGCACCTGGGCACCAATAAACACATGCAATGCCAGTGCCCATGAAACAGGGGTGCTATTCGGAAGACACTCAGATTTCAGAAATTATTCACATCTGAGAAAAAAAAATGTCTTAGTGGCAAGTCACTTAGTGCTGTGTCTGAAATAGTGCCTCCTGGGCGCCCCTGCACCCCACAGGACTTGCCCGCGTTGATTCCCTCTGCAGAGGTTGAAGCACTGCCCCACAGCCAGCTGCCTGAGTCCCAAGTCCAGCTCGGTGGGCTCCAGGCAAACCCTGCCTCGTTTCACACTTGTAACAGACTCGGGGGGGCAGGCTGTGGTGTCCCGACTTTTCAGATGAGGAAACTGAGGCTCAGAGAGGCCAAGGATCTCCCATCAAAATTACACAGCAGAAAAGGCACAAGACCCACTCCCCCAATTTACCTTCCCCTATATGCCCCAGGGGAGGGGAAGGAGATGAGGAAAGAACCAGCAGGAAGCCAGGAGCCTTCCCACTGCAGCCCCAGCTGCAGGCCAGGGAGCAGATGCCCGCGGCCCTGCTGGGGTGGCCCCAGAGGCGGCCTGGGGGTGTCTTGATCCACACGTACAGGCCGTGGGTCAGCAGGGCCTGGCACACAGACAGCTCTGCTCACAGGGGCCAGCCTACAGGGGACACAACGTTTGCCCCCAGACCTGGGGAGGGGCTACCCTTCTGGCTGGTCTGCAAACATGGGGAGCACGAAGAGGCTCAATCTTCTTCTTTAGACCCCAGATGACAATGTTCCTCAGGGAGAGAAAGCCACTGAGACATTTTCTGCAAAAACCGTGATCTTCCAACCTGTGCTGGGAGCAGGGAGACACACAGTGCTCAGCGTCCCAGAAGGGCAGCCCACTCATCTCTCAGCTGACCCCAACCTTACTCCATCCATAAAGCAACAACAGTTTGATGAATTTCATGCCACCCAACTGGGCGGACATCACAGTGCTTTTAAACCCCAGGGCCCTTGCACAGGCTGCTCTCTCCACCTTGTGGGGGGGTGGGTAGTATAAGTAGCCCTTTAGACTAATTTTACTGCTTTGTCCCAAGTCTTCTGCAGACATCTCACCCGTGAAACTCTCCCTGCCCCCTTTCCACCCCCTCTTCCCCAAGTAGAATTAGCTCCTGTGGACCCAGTGTCAATTCTATCATGGTGCCTCTAAAAGTGGATCCCATTCAGTGATATATAAGTCTGTACCTTTAGCCATGCTCCTGATACCTGGAAGGGGTCAAGGGCATGTCTGCTATCAAATCATTCCCACGATGGAAGGATGGCACACTGTGCAGCGCCCAGGGATGGCATGCCAGGTCTCCACGTGTCCCAGGGATCCCCCTCCTTCCTCCTGGCCTTTAGCTGGGGACCCGTCCCCTAGAAGAAGCACCTCAGACCCACAGAGTGAAGCACGGACAAGGGTGACCCCTCCCCCCAGCCAGAGCTGACCGTTCATTAAGACAGTGCTTGACCCCAAGGGTCTCTGTCCCATTTCTTGGTCTCCCAGACATCATATTCCATCACCTGAGCTTGGCCCAGGCCCGGGCAGGGAAGGCACGGAGGGTGGGTGGAAACACCACCCTGTCACCTGCCGTCCTCCCTGAGGTCACCTGGCTGGGCAACTGGCTCTCTGCCCCTCCAAAGCCTGATGTCTAGGGACACTCCCAAAATGTGTGTGAATGAAGTACAAAGGAAGACCAGAGTCTGAACAACAGCAACACCCAAAATATGCACTTATCTGGCGCTTGCTGTGTGCAAGGCCCTGCTTAGATGTGCCCTTCTATTTTATCTCATTTAATTTGTACAGGGCCTCAAAAAAGAGACTCGGCGAGGAGGTAGTGGAGCTGGAACCCAGTCCCCTGCAGTCTGAACTTCACGCCACTTTAGACACACCAGTTGGCCAGGAGGCATCTGTAAAACGGGTCACAGCTCACACCGCCTTGCCCCCGAGAGTCCTGCCAAGAGGATGAAAGAGCACACATGGGCCAGATGCAAGCAGTGGGGGGAGCCAGAGGGAAGTTGATGCAGCCCTGAGGGGTTCCCCCAGATGTCAGCAGAGGGAGTCTGTCCCTTGGGGCCCCAGCCTAGGGATGGGGAGCCCCAGGCCCCTGACCCACATAAGGGCCACGGGGATCAAGCCCCAGGGGCCACAGGAGCTGCTGGCCACTCACGGTCACCCTGACCTCCGAGGCAGGCCAGCTGGGAGTCACTCTTTCCAACCCCATCAGTAGAGCTTGGCTGCGGCCACAGCCAGGAAGTCCAGGGCGGAGGCTTTGGCTTCTAGCTGCTTCCACCAAGGCCACTTTGCCCAACGTCATCACTGGCTCCCTAGCCTTTAAGATCTGCTGTATCCACACATATCATTCCATCATCACTTACCTAATACCCTTCATAATAGGACCGCTTTAAAAACAATTCTTTATTTATTGTAGATGGAAATATTCTATCCCTATGTGGTCAAATCACTCTGAGGGGTACTTACACTTCTCCCCTGCCTACAGCTTTGTGGTAAATTGATAACTATAAACATAAAACACGGCTCACCCGTGTACAACTAAAACCATCATATACCTCGCCAGGAATACAAGTGCCCCATTCTGTCCAGCTTCCGAGAAGAGGGTCTCAGTTGCTCTCTCAACCTCAGACCCTGGAGGTTCCCTTTCCAGGCTTTCCAAAGGTGGGGGAAGCCCCAGCACATTCCTTCAACCCAGCGCTCAATGTGGGGTTACAGTGCTGAGTGCCCCCATATCTCCCTTGGGAAGAAATCTTGAAACTCAAGTCTGGCGGGCAGTGGGCGGTTGACTAGAAAGAACCCCACTTAGATTAGAAGCCAGGAGCCCTGGATTTGAGCCCCAGCTTTGCGGCCAAGTCACCATGTGACCTGGGCTGGTGGTTTCCTGAGTCTGAGCTTCTACTGCAAGTAGGAATAACCCTCCCACAGGGGATTTCACTTCCTGAAAGTTCCCAGGATGGCTGCCGGCGCATCTTGGGCCCCCAGGAAGGCACGACGATGACTAGCAATGCCCTCCTCATTCCTGGACAAAAGTGGTGGGTGTTCATACTCTCATGGTTGATAGGCACGAATAACACCATCCAGCCCTGGAAAAATTCCAGATGCTAACAGATGAAGAGATGCCAGCAGGTGCTGTTCAGCGGTCCCAGTGCCAGAAAAGCCACAGCCATCCGGCTGGTCACCTCCCTTCCCAGGCTCCCTGCCTCAGTCTCTCCATCTGTGAAATGGGTGAGACTCCCGTTTAAAGAGGGACAAGGAAGGACTGAGATTCAGACATCTCCTGAATTTCCAGACCTTTCATTCTCAGTGAAGTCTCTCTCCAGGTGGGCAGAGGCGGTAACCGGCACTTTCCCAATTGTGGAGAACCAGCGTGATGTCGCCGGCAGCCCCTTCAGGCCAGTGGTTGTGAGAGATGGACCCCACATGCATTCCCAACCCCAGCCCGAACCTTAATTAGCTTAGATCAATCCCAACCCTGCACACCCTAAATTAGTTAGCCCAGGGCTGGCCCCAGGCCCCGGGTGGGAGTGAAGCACAATCAGGACTAGATTTAGCAAAAATAAAAATACAGGACACCCAGCTAAATTTGAATTGCAGCCCAACAACAAATACATTTTTTTTTTAGTATAAGTATATCCATGTAACATTTGGGATATACTTACACTCAACATTTACTCATTGTGTATCTGAATAACCGGGTGTCTTGTAGTCTATCTGGCAACCCTACTTAGGACTCTCATTAGCCAATTGTGGGAAGAAAGGCTTCCCCACCCCAGGACAGTGAGCAAGAAGCAGATGGCCCCCTGGCCGCTGGCTGTCACCTCACACCCGTGAGGGAAGGCAGCCACAGGACAGCCAGCACACCGAGGATCGGGGGAAGGCTCGGAGAGACAGGGCTTTGCAGGGGCTCCTCCGCCGCTGCCTGGCACCTGCATTCACTGAGCACTCGTGGACCAGGCACCACACTGAGCGTGCCTTATGTACGTTATGACTCTGTATCTTCGAGAGAGAGCCAGAACAGGCGAGGAGCTGAGGCTCCGAGAGTTGCTTGGTGACGGTCCGAGGTTGGATTCGAACCCAGGCAATTCAGCTCCTGGGGGATGGGCCACCACACTACCCCTTTAAAACGTATGCACATCCCTTATCTTGGTACAGGGGGTACAGGATGGGGGGATGGGGGTGTTGACTGCTAGTGATTAACACGCATTTGACCTCAACGTTACAGATGAAGAAACACACAGAGTGTGACGGTGCTGTGACACCCGCTGAGTTTGGGATGGGAATAGGGAGGTTGGGCCACCCATCCAGGTCCCGGCTGTACACACCCTGTCCTGGTCCCCTGCCTACCAGATTTCATTCCTTTTAGGAAATGGAAGAGTCGTGACAGCAAACCCCAGGGCCGGGGAGGGCAACTGCACTGGGCATCTAGTCTGGCAAGAAGGAGCCGCCAGCCACTCAGGGCTGGGCTGAGCGGGGAATCCTCATCAGTGCCAAGCCAGGATGGTGAGAAGCCCCAGGCCCCAGAGCATCAGCGTGCAGACGCACCCAGCCCAGGCTGGCCTTGCTCTAAGAAAATCCCCGCCCACACACTGGCAGGGACCGCAGAACAAGAGGCCAACCCCACAGGCTTCCCCTGCTGGCCCTGAGCCCAGCCCAGCACCATCCCCGGCTACCTAAGACAAGGATGAAGCCCACCCGTCCTGAGACCCTGTGCCCGGCCAACGGAATCCGTGAACCCAGGATCACCAGGGGAGGAGGGGTTGTTGGTTCAGACATTCGGTCCTGGTCGCCCACTCTGGGACAGGTCAGATGAGAAGCTAAGGACACAGGTGAACGTGGCACACCCCTGCCTTCAGGAGCCCCAGATCAGCCACGGAGACAGACAGACAAGGGTAGACAGTGTGACGAGTATTGCGACCCAGGCCATACATGGGGCCACAGAAGCCCAAAGGGCAACTCCATCACCACACCTGGAGGAGGTGTTGGAGGTGACACCCAGGTGGGGCTCAGGGAGGAGGAGTCAGAGTTAACAGTGTCATCCGCCAAGGGGCAGGGAGGGAATCTGAACCCAGGGCTTCTAACGCCATCACTTTGGGACCGTGTCAGCTGTTCAGGGTGCCTCTCACTGCTGCTCTCAGCCAGCCCACATCAGGTGCCAGAGCGAAAGCCAGGCCTTCTGCCCAGGCCCTGGAAAGCCCCTTTTGCTGGGGGATTTTCTCCAGCAAAGGGTCACACGTTCACGGGACCCAGGCCCAAAGCAGTAAGGGTGGACCACAGCCCCTGGGGGACAGACACATCCCCTTCTCCCCGTGTCTGGGATGGGTGAACAAAACGGGGTCTGGTTGCCTCTGGGCTCACATGGACATCTTCAAAGCAGCAGCTCCTAATGCTCAGGGGGCCAGGTGGGGGAAGGATGGAGGAAAGGGTAACCTGGAGAGCTGACAGCTCCCAGACTGGGGTTCTGTAGCTGGGCATGAACCCCAAAAGGCCACTTGGAGGCCCTCTGGTGGGAGCTGAGGTCAAGGTCAGGCTTGGAGGCTCTGAGGTAGACAAGGCCAGGGTTACAGAGACCCCCCTCACTCGAAGGGAGAAGGTGAGGAGTGAGGGCTCAGAGGTGAGGATCTCCCCATCTGTCAGAAGAACAGACCCCCACTTACTCCCGACTCTGACCACAATCCCAAGCCAGCTGGGGGCCCATAGACCCCGAGAGCCCTGAGGTTTTCCTCTGAGCCCTCCCCAGCTGAGCCATTTGGGACTCTGGCTCCAGAAAGAGCTGACTCAGTGGTCCAGGCAGAGACCCACTGTGGGTTCTCACCACCCCCAGGACCTGCACTGGAAACAGACATTCAATGCCCTCCTGGGATTTATATCCAGAATATGTAAAAAATTCTTACAATTCAACAGGAAGAAAACAAACAACCTAATCAAAAGTGAGCAAAATATGTGAACGGACATTTCTCCGAAAAAGCTTTACAACAGGCCAACAAGACCACGAAAAGATGCTCAGCGTCATTAGCCATCAGAGAAGATGCAAATCAGAATTAGAATGAGATGCCCCTTCACGCTCACTCAGATATCTAGAATCAAAAAGACAGATAATAAAGACGTTGGCGAGGATATAGAAGGAACTGGAAACTTCATGTAAAATAGAGCAGCCATTCTGCAAAACAGGTTGGCCGTTCTTCAGAAAGTTAAACAGATAAACAGCAAGGTCCTGTTGTACAGGACAGGGAACTATATTCAATATCCTGTGATAAACCACAATGTCAAAGAATATATATAAAAAAAGAACGTCTCTATGTGTATAACTGAGTCACTTTGCTGTACAGCAGAGATGGGCACAACATTGTAAATCAACTAGACTTCAAGTAAAAAAAAAAGTTAAACAGAGAATTACCATATGACCCAGCAATTCCACACCTGACTATCTACGACATGAAAGAGTAACGAAAACACACGTCCGCGTAGACTTGTAGGAGCATGTTCATAGCACCGCTATTCACAATAGCCAAACAGTGGAAACCACTCAAATGTCCATCACCTCATGAATGGAGAAACAAAACAGGGTCTATTCACACAAAGGAATATTATTCATCCACAAAAAGGAGTGAATTCTGATACCTACTATAACACGGATGAACCTCAAAGACACACTAAGTGAAAAAAGCCAGTCACAAAAGACCACGTGTTGTATGATTCCATGTATATAAAATGTCCAGAAAAGGTAAATCTATAGAAACATAAAGTAGATTAGTGGGTGTCTGGAGCTGAGGGTAGCTGTGGGAATGACTGCAAATGGAATGGGCACGGGGTTTCTTTTTGGGGTGATGAAAGTGTTGAAAAATTAGACTGTGGTGATGATAGCACAACTCTTGAATTTACTAAAATTGGTAGAATTGTGCACTTTAAGCAAATGAATTTTGGGGGATCTAAGTAAATCTCAATAAATCTGTTAGAAAGAAGGCCTCCTGGGACCCAGAGAGGTAGCTGGAGATGCCCTGGACAGACCCGGCCTGTGTGACGCCCCCAGTGGCCTTCCTACTTTTCCTTGTCTGTAAAGTAGGATGAAAGGGCCTCCCTTTTGGGGCGACCGTGAGTGTGGCCCTGCTCAGCTGTCCCCTCCCACCTCCCAGGCCCTCTAGCTGAGGACAGACCCCAGGGGGAGGCAGGCAGGGGAGCCAAGGGAGCAAGGGGCACAGCTGTTTGGGGAATCAGCTCATTTTCATGTTCCCGGAAACACAGCCATAGCTAATCAGCCAGATGGCTTAAGCAACACGAACTGACATGGGAGCCAACTGAGATGAGGGGCCTGGGGCAGGCCCCTCCCCCACCCCTACTGTCCCCTGGGGTCACAGACATCGGCATCGGAACTCCACCCCCCAAGTTCTCGGAGCAGAACAGGAACCCTGTACCTATGAGATGCCAGAGGGCAGAGGGGCACCTCAGTCCCTACCAGCGCAGGGACAACGGGTGTTAGCAGTGTAGACTGGTGGTTACGAGCACAGACCCTGGGCTCAGACAGTCTGGGTTCATATCCCAGCTTGGCCACCACGTAGCTGTTTGATATCCAGTGAGTTTTATCATTTCTCAGAGCCTCAAGATTCTTTTTTTAAAAATAATTAATTAATTAATTTATTTTTGGCTGTGTTGGGTCTTCGTTGCTGCGCACGGGCTTTCTCTAGTTGCAGCGAGCGGGAGCTACTCTTCGTTGTGGTGCACGAGCTTCTCATTACAGTGGCTTCTGTTGCAGAGCACAGGCTCTAGGAGAGTGGGCTTCAGTAGTTGTGGCTCGTGGGCTTAGCTGCTCCGCGGCATGTGGGATTTTCCCGGACCAGGGCTCGAACCCGTGTTCCCTGCAGGTGGATTCTTAACCACTGTACCACCAGGGAAGTCCAGCCTCAATGTTCTTATCCAAAAAATGGCCATAATATTACAGTGCCTGCAAGGTAGACTCTGGCAAGGATTAAAGCAATGGACATGGAACTTTCTGGGATCCTCATCCTCTCTTCACTCTGATCTCCTCCTGACATCAGAGCTGGCGCATTGCAGAGTCCAGAAGGTGGGGCTGGATGTGAATGGACAAACAGGCCTGAACAATCCGTCAGGCTGTAGAGCTGGACAGGGGGCCGCTTTTCTTCTTAACTCCAGGAACTCTAACAGAGGAGTTAGGAAAACTTGAATGGAACCCTCGGTGGAACAGTCAGGTGGTTCCTCAAACAGTGAAGCACAGAGTTAACCTATGATCCAGCAATTCCACTCCTAGGTATGTACCCAAGAGAACTACGTCCACACAAAAACTTGTACATGAATGTTCACTGTAGCCTTATTCATAGGAGCCAGAAAGCAGAAACCACCCAAATGTCCATCAACAGACAAACAGACAAACAAAATGCAGTCTATCCATACAACGGAATATCATTCAGCCATAAAGAGTACTGACACGGGCCAGGACATGGATGAACCTTGAAAACGTGATGTTAAGTGAAAGCGACCATTTAGCATCTTCTATGATCCCATTCATGTGAAAGTCCAAATAGGGAAATCTAGGAGACAGAAAGCAGATTGTAGTGTCTGGAGCTGTGGGGAGTGGGGTAGGAGGGCTGATAGCTAATGGGTACCAGGTTTCTTTCTGAGATGTTGAAGATGTTCTAAAATTGGTAGTAGTGATGGTTGCACATATCTGTAAATATACTAAAAACCACTGAATTGTACTCTTAAATGGCTGAAATGTATGGTATATGAATTATATTTGAATACAACTGTTAAAAAAAATGGGGGGACTTCCCTGGTGGCGCAGTAGTTAAGAATCTGCCTGCCAATGCAGGGGACACAGGTTCGAGCCCTGGTCTGGGAAGATCCCACATGCTGCAGAGCAACTAAGCCCGTGCACCACAACTACTGAGCCTGTGCTCTAGAGCCTGTGAGCCACAACTACTGAGCCCGTGTGCCACAACCACTGAAGTCCTTGCACTGAGAGCCCATGCTCTGCAACAAGAGAAGCCACCGCAAGAAGAAGCCCATGCACCACAATGAAGAGTAGCCCCCGCTCGCCGCAACTAAAGAAAGCCCGTGGGCAGCAACAAAGACCTAACACAGCCAAAAATAAATTAACTAATTAAAAAAAAGAAAAAAAAGAATCCTTGAGTTTGGACACTGAAGGACCTTCAAGACCACTGGATCCGACTCTGTCCCCAGAGATGAGCAAAGTGAGGCCGGGAAGGGGACAGATTTGCCCAGGGTCACTTGGGGCTTCCTGTTGCCTGGGGCCGGAAGGAAGGGTGTGTGTGTGTGAGACATGCTTAACCTGTGCAGGGGGATGCCAGGGGGACAGGAATGGCGGGCGTCTGTTGGTTGAATATCTGGCATGCTCTATGCAGACCTCCTAGCCCCTACTCTGATCTTTCTAGCAGTCCAGGGTCCTTCATCTCTGCCAAGATAAAGGGGCAAGAGGGAATTGTGTGGACATCCCTGTGACTGTGTACAGAAGGTAGGCTATGTCCCAGACGTGTCAAATAATCCCCTTATTTTATGGGGGAGGGGATGAAAGAGACTCAGAGGTGTGATGGGGCTCACCTGGCAGAACACAGCCTGGAATGGAACCAGGTTTGTGTGATCCCAGACCCCACAGATGGAAGGGGCACCCTGCTCCCAGACTGGGATGGGCAGGGGCAGGGCGATTTCTCCACTGAGCTAGCACATCAAGGAACCAGTGTTGGGACAGTGAGTCACAGGAGCCCCTGCACCCAGGCAGAGCCCCGGCAGCCCTCTCCGCCCTGCCCTGGGCCCTCTGTGGTCTCTGTAATAACTGGTGGGGGTTGGGGCCTGGGAGCCACCTTGCTCCTGTCTGCTCCCCTCAGAGGTATCTCTCTGCCCTCACTGTCACCATGGTCCTTGGTGAGTCCCCAGGCTCAGATCCCTTCCTGGGCTTTGGAAGGGGGGCTCTGGGTTGGACGGCTGCTCCCAGGTGCTCCCCCAGCTCCTCAAGGGCCCAAGGTTACCTGCCCTGCAGCCCACTGGGATGATCCCATGAACAGACATCAAGGCTGCAGCCAAGGGGCAAGAAGGAGGCGTGAGCTTGAAGGTCAAGTCCCCACAAGTGGGCACATCATTTTCATGGGCCTAGATCTTTCTGGAGGTACAGGGAGGCCCTGGGGTGGAGGATGGGCAGAGGAAGACCTCAGGCCACACGGTGAAGACACTGCCTGGCCCATCCCAGGGGCAGGAGGGGAGAGAGAAGCCTCAGGACACACCAGAGTTGCCCTCGGCTCTGAATCTAAGAGCCCAGAGAGAGTTCCGGGAAATACAGGCACCTCTCAGACATGCCTTTGCTGCCCCTCTAAGCTGCCTCTTCCCAGCCCTGGATCTATCACTAAACCAGATCCACCAGGCCACTTTGCAGCTCTAGAGCCTTCAGTGGCTCCCTAGCACCTGGCACCGGGGACACCACTTCATCCCCTCCCCTGCCTCAGGGACTTGGTCCTGGACCCCATCCTCTGATGCCTCTTTGGTTTGCTGCATGTTGTTCCCAACTGCCTTTCCCCTTCTTCACCCAGAAAATGCGATTTCATTTTCAAAACTCCACTCCAACCCCCTTAGCAGTTATCCCTGACAGCCTTGGGGAACTTGCCTCCATGATCTTTGTTTCTATACAGAAATGAAAGGAAAACCACAAACTCTGAAAAAAACTATTTACAACATTTGATAAATTATTATTTCTTCTAATTTTAAGTGGAAAAAACAAATCATATAATGGTGAACACAGTATCGTACTTTTTGTGTTAGACAAGAAGAAATAGGAATATCTGTGTCTACCTATTATGTTTATTTTTGCAAAAAGAAAAGAAAATGAACAGAAACCAATGAAAACAGTCACTCAAAGGCAGCTGGTTGGGATTGGAATAGAGGGGATCGGGATGGGGGTAGGCTTTTTAACTTTGTTTTATTCGTGTACTGCTTTATACTCCAGAAATTAAAGAAAAAAAAGAAAAAAAGCAAACCCCAAATGTGAATACAAAAGAGAAACAAGTGAACCTAACTGTGTACCAGATTGATAACCACACTGAGAAAAGTGTATATCTCAGAACTTTTGAACACAGTGATCTGACTGCATTTCCTCAGAGTGATACATTCTAAGGACAAAAAGAAATGCAAAGGAATCTTAAATGGCACCCAGTAGGGTTTTTTAAAAAACTGAAGTGAAATTCAGAAAACATAAAACTAACCATTTTAAAGATTAAACTTCAGTGTGGCGTTTAGTACATTCACAGTGTTGTGCAACCATCGCTATTACCTACTTCTGAAACATTTTTTTCTTTTGTTTTTGTTTTGTAAAAGTTTATTATCAGAGACAGCATAACGTGTGGGACAGCACACAAAGAAAGTTTGTTTACTTAAGACAGAAGGAAGGCAGAAATACACACCCACTAAAACATTTTCATCACCCCAAAACCATTAAGCAGGCACTCCTCATTCCCCTTCCCCCACGGATCTGCTTTTTGTCCCCTGTAGGTTTATTTTTAGAAGTCACCACTACTAAAATTTTACAACGATTCTATACATATTGTAAGATAAAGCAAAGAGTAAAAACTAATGTTATTAGGAGCCTAGATTTTTCAGTAAAACAGATGAGAAATACAAATATAATGTGAAAGTAGTTAAGATGAATAGGTATTTGTACACCCATGTCCACAGCAGCATTACTCACAATAGCCAAAAGGCAGAAACAAACTAAATCTCCGTAAACACAGATGAATGGATAAACAAAATGTGGTATAAACATACAATGGAATATTATTCTGCCTTGAAAAAGAAGGAATGGGGAGCTATTGTTTAACAGGTATAGAATTTCAGTTTGAGATGATGAAAAGTTCTGGGATGAGAGATGGTGGGTGATAGTTGCAAAACAACGTGAGTGTACTTAATGCCGCTGAATTGTTTGCTTAAAAATGGTTAAGATGGTAAATTTTATGTTATAAATATTTTATCACAATAAAAAATAATTAAGAAAATACTCTTGGGCTTCCCTGGTGGCGCAGTGGTTGAGAATCCGCCTGCCAATGCAAGGGACATGGGTTGGAGCTCTGGTCCAGGAAGATCCCACATGCTGCGGAGCAACTAAGCCCGTGTGCCACAACTACTGAGCCTGTGCTCAAGAGCCCGTGTGCCACAACTCCTGAAGCCTACATGCCTAGAGCCTCTGCTCCACAACAAGAGAAGCCACCACAATGAGAAGATTGCGCACTGCAATGAAGAGTAGCCCCCACTCGCTGTAACTAAAGAAAGCCCACACGCAGCAACAAGGATCCAATGCAGCCAAAAATAAATAAATAAATTCATTTAAAAAAGAGATTTAAAAAAAAGAAAATACTCTTGATATGTGAAACTTGAATTGGGATTATCAATATGTATCAATATGTGTACATGATTTTTACAAATACATTTTCTATCTCTGTCCACTGAAATGGTCTAGGAGCAATGACACCCCAGTAGCAATAAGCACACCTAGTACTCAGGTCATGGTTTCTAAATATCATTTCTCTTTTTTAAAAAATTAATTAATTTATTTAATATTTAGTTTTGGCTGTGTTGGGTCTTCGTTTCTGTGCGAGGCCTTTCTCCAGTTGCAGCGAGCAGGGGCCACTCTTCATCTCAGTGTGTGGGCCTCTCACTGTCGTGACCTCTCCCATTGCAGAGCACAGGCTCCAGACGTGCAGGCTCAGTAGTTGTGGCTCATGGGCCTAGCTGCTCTGTGGCATGTGGGATCTTCCCGGACCAGAGCACGAACCCATGTCCCCTGCACTGGCAGGCGGATTCCTAACCACTGCGCCATCAGGGAAGCCCTAAATATCATTTCTTCTTAACTGAGAACTGAGGCTCTTTGGACAAATGGCTGATTCCAGGTGGGCTTAGGATATCTTATACTGAAAAGCAAGAAAGCTATCAAAGACAAAAAGAATCATGTCAGGGGCTTCCCTGGTGGCACAGTGGTTGAGAGTCCGCCTGCCGATGCAGGGGACACGGGTTCATGCCCCGGTCCGGGAGGATCCCACATGCCACGGAGCGGCTGGGCCCGTGAGCCGTGGCCGCTGAGACTGCGCGTCCAGAGCCTGTGCTCCGCAACGGGAGAGGCCACAACAGTGAGAGGCCCACGTACAGCAAAAAAAAAAAAAAAAAGAATCATGTCAAAGGTCACAAAAACCAGATTACAGGGACTCACCTTGGCTAAACTGAGAGTTCTGAACATCTAAAAAAAAAAAAAAAATAGTGACTATAACGAACTGCAAGGTATTCAGTCAATAAATATTCCTGTGTCCATACTGATACAGTGTATCCTCATCATTCACAGATGCAGTATTTGCAAGTTTGTCTATTTGCTAAACTTCATTTGTAATCCCCAAATCAATACTCTCAGCAACTGTCACAGTCATTCCTGGACATGCAATAAGTGGTTAAAAAAAAAAAAAAAAAATTCCCCTGATATGCATGTTCCCAGGTGAAGTTAAACAAGGTGACACCCTGCCTTCTTGTTTCAGCTCTCAGACCATAAACAAAAGTCCTTTTTTGTGGTCTACTGAGTGCCAGGTTCTTCGTGGGGGTTTTTTTCCCCACATTTTTGTGGGTTTTGTTGGTGATTTTGCTACTTAAGATGGCCTCAAGTATAGTGAAGTGCTGTCTAGTATTCCTAAGCCCAAGAAGAGGCTGTGATGTGTGTTGTAGAAAAAACATGCGTTAGATAAGTTTCACTCAGGCATGAGATTTTGTGTTGTTGGCCATGAATTCAATGTTAATGGATCAATAACACATATTAAATAAAAAATCTTTTAAACAGAAACACACATAAAACAAGGTTATATAGTGATTGGTTGACCAAAAGATTGTGACCCAAGGCTCACAGGAACCTAACCCTGTATTTCCTCTAAGAGCCATGGTTCAGTGTTTAAGGTGACCCTACAGAACCTACCTACCATGAATAATGAGAACTGACTGTACTTAAAAACAAAAAGTGGGGGGAAAAGCTCTTTCTGTAGAAGAATACCAGCTAAAAACATAGATGGAATGGTAGAAAAATCAGTTTTGCAGACCCCAGTACAATAAGTGATTTGGGTAAGGATCTCTACTGGCTGTGGAAGCCCGTGGTGAAAGGCCATTCGGGTACAGGATACTCACCTGGAGCCAAGACATCACCCCATGGGTGGTCTATTGCACAGGGGACAATAGAGTGTATATGGAGAAACTGGGAGGCAACACCACAATTAATAAACTCAGCATCACTGATATAATGATATAAACTGCTAGTGTGAGTTCCCCGATATGATGCAACAAAACGTCACCCATGGGGTATTCTTGCTTAAAAAGTTGCATCAGAATCCAGTTAAGCCTCTAGGCTTAAGCCTTCCAGGTTATAGGACATACGGGGACACAGGAACATTAAACAACCTCAGGAGCAGATAATTAGACAATATGAATTTGAGATCATCTATAAGATGAAAGACCTAGATCCTTCTAGAAGTCAATGTCATGGGAGAAAAGAAAGATGGCAGGATGAAAATACACTAAAATACTGAAAAGACAAAACCAAATGCAAGGTGTGAACTGGGTGTGATAGGATCCTGGTTTTAAAAGGCAGCTATGCAATATATATATATATATATATTTTTTTTTTTTGCGGTACGCGGGCCTCTCACTGTTGTGGCCTCTCCCATTGCAGAGCACAGGCTCCGGACACGCAGGCTCAGCGGCCACGGCTCATGGGCCCAGCCACTCCGCGGCATGTGGGATCCTCCCGGACCGCGGCACGAACCCATGTCCCCTGCATCGGCAGGCGGACTCTCAACCACTGCGCCACCAGGGAGGCCCTATGCAATATATTTTTAAAGACTGGGACAACTGGGAACATCTGACTGTACACTGGATACTGGATGATACTGAAATTCTGTTCATTTTCTTGGAGCTAATAATGTAGTCATCTCCCATAGTATGGTGCACTTTGTGTCCACACAGGCCTGGGTCCACCTTTTGGGAAAAACACACTAGCTATTATTACTACCACTTTCTGCCAGGCCCTGTGTGAGGGGTGCTGTGTACATGGAATCCAGCTGTCCAGTTCTGCATCCTTCTTGCTGGCTGTGTGACCTTGGACAATTTACTTAACCTCTCTGCACCTTATCTGTAACATGGGGGAAAGAATGGTACCAAACTCACAGGACTGTTTGAGGATTAAATTAAGACTCTGAAGGGCTTAGCTCAGACTGGCACAAAGCAAGTTCTCAGTAATGTTATAGATTTTTAGCTGCAGAAGAAGCAGTTAATCTGTCTGTAGGCTGCTTTGGGCCAATGACTGAGCACAGTGGCGCTGCTAAGACAGGGCTCTTCCTGAGAGGGAGATTTTATATATATTCTATATTTATGTACATATATATATATACAGATCTTCCTCAACTTACCATAGGGTTACCCGATATACCCATCATACATTGAAAATATTGTAAATGGAAAATCCACTTAATATATCTAATCTACCAAACATCATAGCTGAGCCTTACCTACCTTAAATGTGCTCAGAACACTTACATTATCCCACAGTTGGGCAAAAGCATCTAACAGAGCCTATTTTATAATAAAATTGAGTAACTCGTGTAATTGATTGAATACAGTACTGAAAGTGAAGTACAGACGGTTGTAAGGGTGTCGGCTGTTCACCCTCGGGATCGCGTGGCTGCCGCTGCCCAGCATCACAAGACAGGAGCGTATCATGTATCGCTCACCCAGGAAAAGATCAAAATTAAAATTCGAAGTATAGTTTCTACTGAATCTGTAGTGCTTTCACACCGCTTAAAGTAAAAAATTTAAGTCGAACCATCGTAAGTAGAACCACT
The DNA here is from genome assembly GCF_003676395.1 of Aethalodelphis obliquidens. Taxonomy (NCBI): domain Eukaryota; kingdom Metazoa; phylum Chordata; class Mammalia; order Artiodactyla; family Delphinidae; genus Aethalodelphis; species Aethalodelphis obliquidens. Next base: position 1,573,679 of record NW_020837962.1, on the reverse strand, counting down.
GTAAGTTGGGGATTTTCTGTCTGCGAATATATACCAATATATACATACATGCAATTAATATGTGGGACATTTCACCTTGAATTTTAGAGGCCAAGCCGTGCACCTCTGAGCAAGCTCGGGGGGGTGGGCCTCGTCTCCGTCCATTTTGCAGATGAGGAAGCTGAGGGTCAGTGCTGTGTGCCCACTACACACAGGGCTAGGGTCCTGGTCAGGGAGCTTCCCACTGCCCCTCTTCTCTCTCCTGCTGGACCTGTAGTGTGAACCTGGGGTGGGGGAGGGACACTGAAGCTGCCCAGACTCCCTGGGGGACAGAGAAGAAGACCAGAAGGGGCCCTGGCCTGTCACACACCTCTTTTTTGTTTGTTTCTTGCCAGTTTCTACCTAAAGTGAAGAAGATAGATGGGGCTGGGCACTGCCTTAGGGTTGTCTGTTCTGCAAAGGCTTCTCTACCCTCTACCACATCTCAAGCACTAGGCTAGACAGAGAGACATGTGGATGTTGCTACCCCAGGAGGCCACAGTCCAATACATCCATAAATCCCTGTGTGTAGGAGGTTGTGAAGCCAAACAAGAACATTTTAAAATTGAAAGTAGAGCATTGTAGCAGTTTTTACCTGCAGAACTAGCAAGCTACCTGGGAGGAGACCAGGTTTCAGGTGGTTCACAGTGGGGAGGGGGTTCTATTAGTCACACAGCGGGGGGCAAATAAGGGAAGCCAGGGAGTGGATGGAAGCATCTTAGAGAACAGGGTCCAGCAAACTATGGCCCCCAGGCCAACGCTGGCTCACTTCCTGTTTTTATAAATAAAGTTTTATTGGCACACACCATGCCCATTCATTTACATATTGCCTACGGCTGCTTTTCTGCTACCCCTCCCTCTTTCTCTCTCTCATATCAGACTCGTTGTGCCAGACAGCAACCAGGGCATCCTTTCTCCTTCTGGCCATGACCAGTCTCCCTCCCAATCCCCCTGCCCGTGGGTTCCTTAGTGACCGGGAAACAGCCGCTGCTCCCTTCGTCCCTCCCAGTTTTTTTGTAGCTATTTATGTAGCAAAATCTCAATAAAACATCTTTTCCCTTAAAAAATAACAGCAGAGCTGAACTGCGACACAGACGGGGAGGCCCACAAAGAAGTTGCCGGAGGTCAGGGCTCTGTCAGTCCTGTTCTTTGCTGCTGTCTCCCCAGCACGGAGCATAGCGTCTAGCCCAGTGTGGGTGGTTATAAAGTGACGTGAAGCTGCTTATAACACCACCTTCTAGTTCCGTTACCATGAGCCCTTTTCAAGCACTTATTCAAGTATCCAACCCTTGACAAAACAGATGACAAAGAGGGGCTGCATGAGGTGGCCCTCAACCTCTTCTAGCCTTCCTGTCCCTGGTGTGGCTGATCTCCTGCCCTGCCCTTGGCGGCCTGGGGCTGCCCTGCAGGCCCAGCCAGGCCTGTGAATCATCAAGGGCTGACTCACGTACTGTCTAAAAATATATATTGTCTCATGCTGGCGGGCATTGCTTTGATCACTGTTTGCACTCAATCTGGTCTTTTTCTGCTCAACTTAGAGCACTGCACGGGCAAGGTCTGGGTGTTCACCACTCTGGGTCCCCAGGTTCCTCTTCTGTCCACCACCCGGAAAGGCATCTGGGAGGAAGAGCTTGGGTGTTTTGTATAAACTGTGCCCTGCCTCTCACTTACCGTGTGACACTAGGCAAATCACCCAACCACTCCGAGCTCTCATTTGCGTCATCTGTTGCCAGCATGAAACAAGAAAAGGAGGCTCTGCTGATGCACTCTGCTTCTTCCCTACCTGAGTAAGGGGCGGGCTGGGGGGTGATCTGCCCACTGACCCCCAGCTGGGCTTTTCTCTGCCAGTGAAATCATTTGACATCATCTCAACATCCAAGGAAATTGGGAAGCTGAGACGGTGCTGAGTTCTGCATCTCAGTGCCAAGTGCTGGGGAAGCTCCGGTTACAGAAAACAAGTGGAAACCACAGGCCCTGGGCTGAAGGTGGAACTAATTTGGGAGGCAGTGAGGAACAGTGGAACATAACCCAGAGCCTGAAGGCTGATCTACCCCAAGCCAGGCCACTGTCCAGGTGGAGCATCTGGGGCCCAGTGGAATTCTCCAGCTCCTACTTCTTTCTGCAGAGGGCTGGGGCCAGGACGGGGACCCACCTCAGGATGGCTGGGTGGAGATTCAGAGCATGGGCCTTGAAGGTTGGAGCAACTTCAATCGGATCCTGCTTCCTCACTCCATGCTGTGTGACCTGGAGCCTGTGGCCTCACCTCTCTGAGCCTCAGCTGCTACATCTGTGAAGTATGGGATCTAGGGATACCTTCCTCATAGGGTTGCAACATAGAAGGTTTAGCACCGTGCCCAGCACCAATGAAGCCCTCAGTAAGTCAGAAGTGTGGAAACAGGACATGGTGGTGGTGTGGTATGGGAGCAAAGACTGGTAATGTCCTCGTTCATGTATTCATTCAACAAACATTTATTGGGCATCTGTTCTGTGCCAGACACAGCTACAGGAGGGAACAAGACAGACCCAGCCCTGTCCCCAAAAGAAAATGAACAAATAATGAAAATGTAACTGTAATAATCCTGTGAAGGAAAAGAACAGGGTGCTTGGATGGAGAGTCATGGCGGGGTGGGGTCAGGGGAAGACTGAAAAAATCGGCATCTGAGCAGAGACCTGAAGCGTGAAGTGGATGGCAGTGAAAGGAAGATTGGAGGAGGGGGAATTCCAGGCAGCAGAAACAGCATTGCAGAGGCCCCGAGGCAGGAGCGAACTGAGGGGATGGGGGTGGGGCATTAGAGATTCACCAGGGTTGGGCCATAGTCAGGATTTTGGATTTTATTCCAACAGTCCTGGGAGTGGAGCTGAGGCCCGACAGCATCGTAAGCGCTCCCTCTCGGGGGAGGCTCTGTCTCTGGAGCGCAGGGCTGGTCCAGGTGCCCGCACACAGGCAGCACATCCCAAGGCCAGATGTAGGAACTGCCAAGCCTCCCCTATAGGGCAGGGTGACGCCCACAAACCACTTCGGGGCCTCCGGTGGCCAAAGACCAAGAATGCACTGGGGTGGGAAGGGTCAGTTCAAGACAGTAGACTGGAGGAAACTTAGGGATTCCCCCTCCATCCTACAGAGGATGAAACAGACACAGAGGGAAGAAGTGACTTGCCCAGGGTGGCATGATGTGTTAGTCCCATTCTTATGTCCATCCGTGTAGAAATGATTTGCTGAACACCTACGATGTGCCACGCCCTGTGATAAGCTCGAGGAATACAGGGGGTACATAGTAAGACATGGTCATTGTCCTAAGGTTTCCCACACTCCCGAGACGAGGACATTTAAACTGACACCTGCAGCCAAGCCCAGAGTTGCCTGCTCCCCAAATCCCCCACCTCCCAGTTCAGTTCTGGTTTTACCACCTGCCCCTCCCCCGGGCCTGCTGATCTGGGGGTTTTGTTCGGGGGCAAACAGTTCACATCTTCCCTCTCCCCAGATATACTCCCGGACACTGCCTGGTCCTCCTGCCTTATCTTCAGGATCCTGTCTCGGGCTAGGCAGTAGAGTCAGGGAAATAATGCCTTCTGGACAGAAGGACAAATGGAAAGACAGATTAAAAAAGTGAGCCTCTCATTAAAAAGTCTACAAATAGGGACTTCCCTGGTGGCGCAGTGGTTAAGAATCCACCTGCCAATGCAGGGGACACGGGCTCGATCCCTGGTCCGGGAAGATCCCACATGCCGTGGAGCAACTAAGCCCGTGCGCCACAACTACTGAGCCTACACTCTAGAGCCTGTGAGCCACAGCTACTGAAGCCTGAGCGCCTAGAGCTTGTGCTCCACAACAAAGAGAAGCCACCGCAATGAGAAGCCCGTGCACTGCAATGAAGACCCAAGGCAGCCAAAAATAAATAAATAAATAAATTTATTTTTTAAAAAGTCTACGAATAATAAATGCTGGAGAGGGTGTGGAGAAAAGGGAACCCTCCTACACTGTCCATGGGAATGTAAATTGGCGCAACCACTATGGAGAACAGTATGGAGGTTCCTTAAAATACTTTAGTGGCCATATGATCCAGCAATCCCACTCCTGGGCGTATATCCAGAGATAACTCTAATTCAGAAAGATACACGCACCCCAATGTTCACAGCAGCACTATTCGCAACAGCCAAGACATGGAAGCAACCCGAATGTCCATTGACAGATGAATGGATAAAGAAGAGGTGGTACATATATACAATGCAATAGTACTCAGCCATAAAAAAACAATGAAATAATACCATTTGCAGCAACATGGATGGACCTAGAGATTATCATACTAAGTGAAGCAAGTCAGACAGAGAAAGACAAATACCATGATATCACTTATGTGTGGAATCTAAAATATGATACAAGTGAACTTATTGGCAAAACAGAACCAGACTCACGGACATAGAAAAATTTATGGTTACCAGAGGGGAAAGGGGGTGGGAGAGGGATAAATTAGGAGTTGGGATTAGCAAATACAAACTACTATATATAAAATAGATAAACAAGGTCCTACTATATAGCATAGGAAGCTATATTCAATATCCTGTAATAAGCCATAATGGAAAAAAATAAGAAAAAAGAATAAGAATATATATATGAAACTGAATCACTTTGCCGTAGACCAGAAACCAACACAACATTGTAAATCAACTATACTTCGATAAAATTAAATTTTTTAAAAGAAGCGAGCCTCTCACCATTCACCCCACTTCACGCCACTTCTCTACTGGGGGTGTCACCAAGGATCCCCCCACAGTGGAAGCCTGGCCCACTCCCAGCTCTCTAGACACAGTGCACAGATTCTCCTGAATCTCGAACAGCTAAGCAGCTGTCCCCTAACCTGACCCAGGGGTGATGTCAACTTTGCCCTTGGAAGGAGATCCCAAAGGGAGGGGCATTTAAGGCACGAGTGGAGAGGTGGGAGAGGCACCAGAATGGGCGCTGGGTAGGTGGCAAGGAGCCAGGCTGCCTGTCTCTCGAAAGCCCTGTGAGCTGGGCAGCGGCAGGCTGGGTGGGTGGATTGGAGCCCCTGTTCCAAGACGTCTGTCTCAGCTGTCGGGCCCCGACCAGACAGGTCAGCACAGGTGCGGGATGAGCTGGGCCTGGGTGCAAAGCATTTCTGCTAGAGGATGCCAGCATGTGCAGTACACACCTGGGCCATCTCCTCCTTCTCCTCCTCTCCGCTGACCCCCAGCAAAATAGGAGCTCCTGGGCTCCCACTCTGTGTCACTGTTCCTCCCTCAGCCCCATGGTCCAAGTTCAGGGGCAACAGGAAGTCATGGTGATAACCAACCATGCCCAGTTTGGGACTCAGGGATTTCCTGGGACATGGGAATTTTGGTGCTAAAACAACCAGGACAGTCCTGGACAACACAGGACCTTTGGCTACCCTAGCAATTGCCCACTCAGTGAGATTTGAGGGTATCCAGAAGATTCCTGATTCCCAGATTATCCCATCTCCTGTATTCCTCTACCACAGGCACCTAGAATTCCACTATTACAGAGGAAGATTTCCTAAAGTTGTTCAACTGCACTGGTAATCAGAAAAGGCAAATTGAAATAATGAGATACGATTTTTTTTTTTTCTCCTAAGATTGGCCCAAATGAAATCGTTCACTAATACCAAGTTGGGAAATGACCCTTTCAGTGACAAACAATACAGACCTTCAGGAGGGCAGGTGAGGTATTCACTGCTACAGCCCAGCAACCCTGCTTCTGGGGGTTTCCCTAGAAGAACATTTGCCCAAGGAGCCATGGGAAAGGATGCTCGCTGGGAATGAGCTCCTGACACAGGCTTGACACAGATGAACCTTGAAAACATGATGCAAAGTGAAAGCAACCCAATGCATGGGCCACATGGCATGATTCCATTTATATGAAATAGGTCAGAATAGGTCAATCCACAGAGACAGAAAGCAGGTTAGTGGTTGCCAGGGCCTGGGGGCTGGAGGGCTGGGAGAGCTTAATGGGTACAGGTTTTTCTTGGGGGGAGTGATAAAAAAAACATTTGTGAACTAGATAGAGGTGGCTGAACTGTTCACTTTCAAACAGTTAATTTTCTTATGTGAATTTCCAAAAAAGCGCCTTGTTAATAATACTGAGACCCGGAAGCCACCTGAACGTCACTCAGCGGGCATCTTGGGTTTCTGGTACAGAGGCTGAGAGAGGCAGGTGGGGAAGGGAAGTGGGAAGACCTCCAGCTTAACCTGCGCTGTGGCCTGGTCTCCACGTGCAAGTGTCCAAGGCCTAGGCTTGCAGGGCAGGGGCAGAGGAGCCCCTCAGGGTGGGGTTGTTACTGCCTGACTTGCTGGGGCCTGGCTACCTCCGTCTCTCCTCACTCCACACTCCGTCTGGGCCAATCAGTTCAGCCCCGCCTACCAGGCTGGTGGGCTCTTGGAGCCCATGACCCAAGAGATAACCAAAGAGGACGCTCCATCAAAACTCTGCATGAAATATCTACAAGTAAGAGGATATGGTGTCTAGCGCAGACGTAGAGAATGGACTTGAGGACACGGGGAGGGGGAAGGGTAAGCTGGGATGAAGCGAGGGAGTGGCATGGACATATATACACTACCAAATGTAAAACAGATAGCTAGTGGGAAGCAGCCGCATAGCACACGGTGCTTTGTGACCACCTAGAGGGGTGGGATAGGGAGGGTGGGAGGGAGACGCAAGAGGGAGGGGATATGGGGATATATGTATATGTATAGCTGACTCACTTTGTTATAAAGCAGAAACTAACACACCATTGTAAAGCAATTATACTCCAATAAAGATGTTAAAAAAAAAAAAAAAGAAATGCTCCCTCTAGTCCTCGGAGGTTTAGGGCCACTTCAGGGACTCCCAGATTCTGGGGGAACACCTGGTCACCCAGCTTTTCCTGGGGGCTGGCAGAGGCTCCTGCCTGCTTGTTGGTGCTGGGGCCTCTCAGCCCCTTTGGTCATTCCTTCACTGGTCCCGCAACTCTCCTCTCTGTGCCAGGCCCTGTGCTGGGTGCCAGGAGCCCACGCATTGAATCTAGCAGGTCTTTGCTTTTAAAGAACCCCCTCCAGTTCCAATCCAGTGGAATAAATGCTCCAAGTTAACTGAGCCCAGAGCCCGGAGCAGCAAAGCCTGAGAAAGCCAGGCTGCTCAGCAAGCCGGCTCCATGGCCAGGCCTCGGGGTGCTGCCTCCCCACTGGGCCCAGAGGAGCTGAGGCCTCAGCACAGGGCAGTCCTGGAGTCAGCAGCCCTTTCTCCCTCCTCAGGGAGCCGGCATGAACCCCCAGCCCTATGAGGGCAGAAGTCCCTCAGTGGGTCTGCAGCTGCTACAGTGAAAGTCAAAGAGATGCAGATATTCCCTCAAGGGAAGAGCAAGGGCAAGAAAGGGAACACAAGTGATCTCCTCCCCCAGGAGCTGGGCTGGGCCAAGATCCAGTGCCCTGAATCAAAGCACCTCAGAGTGGCCCCCCCCAGTTTAGCGATCCGATTCCGCCCTCCCCCATTTGGCCGCCCACACAACTGCGTTCTCCTTAGTGAGGCCCGGACCCGGAGTTATGCTTGGGGTCTCGGTTCAGAGCCTCAGGAGGGAGGCCCCACCATGATTCCCCACTGGGTAGAAGGGTCACCCAGAGCCAGCCCCCAGCCACCAAGGTCAGTAACGATGACCACCCACAGTGTAAGCCGCGTCACACACATCTTCTCATTGAAGCCCCACCACGCCTCGAGGAAGAAAAAGCATTCCCTCCATTCTATGGAGCAGGAAACGGAAGGTCGGAGAGATTCAATACTTTGCCTGAAACAAGTCAGTGGGTGGATGGCCGAGCCAGCACTCAACAAATAACAACAACAACGACACTCATAATAATAGTAACAGCAGCTCTAGCGTTCTCCTATCGCCGCTGCAACAAGTACCACAAACTTAGTGACTTAAAATAAGACAAACGTTTCTCTTACCGTTCTGGAGGTCAGAAGGCTAAAATCAAGATGTCGGCAGAGCTGCACGCCTCCTGGGAGCCCCAAGGGAGAATCCATTTGTCTGCGTTTCCCAGCTTCTAGCCACTGCACGGCCCCTTCCTCCCTCTTCAACCTCTGCCTCCCCCATCACAGCTTTTTCTCCTTTGATCCCCCAACCTCTTCTTAGAAGGACGCTTGTGATGACATCATTGGGCCCACCGGCATAACCCAGGTGTATATCCTTTTCTCGAGATCCTTCACCTCATCCGCGGCGCCCCTTTAACCATGTAACTGACAAAGTCACAGGTTCTGGGAATTAGGAAGAAGTAATCAGCCTACCCGCAGCAGATAAGATCTATTGAGCTCTTACTAAGCTAAGCGGCCCTGTGCTTAGCATTTCAGGGCAGCACGCCTCACACTTTAACAGGGGCAGGCATCTCCAGGGAATGTTGTTGAAATGCAGATTCTGGTTCAGGAGCTCTGGATTTCCAACAGGCATCCAGGTGGTGCTGATGCCGTAGTCCAGAAATCACACTGTGAACAGCAAGATTCTAGAAGAGGAGCCGACAAACTTTCTCCATAAAGGACCTGAGAGTAACAACGCTCAGCTTTGCAGGCCCTGTGGTCTCTGTCGTGATGGCTACAGCCCCAAAGCAGCCACAGATAATACAAGAACAAATGGGCATGGCTGTGTGCCAGTAAAACTTTACTTGTGGACACTGAAAATATAGCTTTCCCATGTCATAATTTTTTTTAATTTTCAACCATTTAAAAATGCAAGGACCATTCTTGGTTTACAGTCTGTGCAAAAACAGATGCCTGGCCAGATCTGACCCTTGGGCTGTAGTCTGTAAAACCCTGATCTGGAATATCAGTTCCAGGAGAGCATGTAGTTCTGCCTTCTTTTACTTGCCGTGGTATCCCTTGCATCTGGAAGAGTGCCCGGCACCTAGTAGTTGCTCATAAAATATTTGTGGAAAAACAGACATGTAGACACAGAGAACAAAACAGTAGGGTTACCAGAAGGGAAGGCTGGGAGGTAGGGGAGGTGCGAAGTGGGTAAAGGGGATCCGGGACAGTGCAGTGACCTATGGAAACTAAACTGATGGTGGTGAGCATGCTGTAGGTACCTAGAAGTAGAAATATGAAACATATTATGTAATAAACCAGTGTTAGCTCAATTAAAACCAAAACAGAAAATATTTTATAGACAAACCTATCTATAAAAATGTTATAAAAATCCTAACTCCAAAAAGTAAAAAAAATAATAATAATAAAATTAATCTGTTGAATGAAAGAGTAAATCATCTCATTCAATTCTCACAGCTACTTTACCAAGGAGGTATAATTCGGAACTCTGTTTACAGAGGTGGAGCAGATGAAAGTAATTTCTCTGGATCTATTGATAGAAGAAAAGGCATGGAGGTGGCATGTCCTGGGTCACGAAGCTGGCCTCCTGGAGAAGCCAAAACCCCTCTGGCTCCGCCTGTGTCCTTCCCCACAGCCAGGGCCACAGAACTGCCTGCCTCTCCAGCTCCTGCAGGGAAAGTTCTGCTCCACAAACCTCAGGTCTGGCTCCCTCCACACATCTTCAGCCAGGTCTTGCCGAGCTCTCACAGAGCCACGAGAGGCAGAGTGAAAGTCTCGCCTTTGCTGGTTTGGAACGGCAAACACCCGGCTCTTCCAGCCTGCGCCACCAGGCACAAGCTCCACCAGGTCAGAAGATGCTGGCTGAGGCTCCGGGCAGGTCAGAGCCTGGCAAACAGATTTCCTTCAGGGGCCCAAACTGGTAACACAAAAAACATGTGAAATGGGAACGGGTAGGGCTGAAACCATACGTGCCAAATCGCTGCTACTGCCGTGAGCAGTGACACCTGGCCAGTTCTGGGGCCTTTTAAAGCCTTCTGTGGCCAAGACAACACATCAGAGACCCATATGGCTTGAAGCTGCCGGGGGTGTCTCCCCTCCATTTTACAGCGAGTACCTCTTACCCCAGGACCTTTGCCCATGCTGTTCCCGCAGTCTGAAATGCTCTTCCCATTTCATTAGTTAACTCCTTCTGGAACCTCAAGTCCCAGACAATCCTTCCCCCACACAGGCACGTGGCACGTCCCTTGTCACACCGGCAATTACACGTTTGTTTGTGTGATGAGTTGATTGCTGTATATCTGCTCTTGTATCCATTCCCCTAGGGCTGCCGTAACAAGTCACCACGATCTTGGTGACCTGAAACAACAGAAATGTATTCTCTGACAGTTCTGGAGGCCAGAAGCCCAAGATCAAGGCGTCGGCAGGACTGGCCCCTCCTGGAGGCTCTAGGGAGAATGCATCCTATGCCTCTCCTTGGCGTTCCTCAGCTTGTAGACCCATCCCTCTGACCTTTCTGTCTTCACATGGCCTTTCCCTCTGGGCTTCTCTTCTGTGTCTGAGTGTCTCAAATATCCCTCTCCCCTTCCTTCCTTCCTTCCTCCCTCCTTCCCTCCGTTCCTTCCTCCCTCCCTCCCTCCCTTCCTTTCTTTTTTGCCACACAGGGCAGCTTGCAGGATCTTAGTTCCCCGACCAGGAACCCAGGCCCACGGCAGTGAAAGCGCCAAGTCCTAACCACTGGACCGCCAGGGAATTCCCTCATTTTCTTATAAGTACACGTCACTGAATTTAGGGCCCACCTTAAATCCAGAATGATTCCATCCCAAGATCTTTAACTTCATTACATCTGCAAAGACCTATTTCCCTATAAGGTCACATTCGCAGCTGCCTGGGACTTGGGCATGTCTTTTGGGGAGGCCACTGTCCAACCCACGGCAATCCTTCTAGACTGTGAACTCCATGAGGACAGAGACAATGTCAACTTTTTCCACCAGTTTACCCCTGGTACCTGCCGCATGGCCTCATACACCTTCGATGTTCAGAAAAGATTTGTCAAAGGTAGGACTGTCTCTGTAATTTGTGAAGACCAGCGAAAAATGAAAATGCAGTGTTCCTTGTTTGAAAAATTATGAATTCCAAGGTTGGTGACAGCAGAGCATTCAATCCAGCATGGGGTCCTTCTCAGAGGGGGACCCTGCCCTGGTCGAGGGAATGATGAATATTGAAGATTACTTACCCTGCCAGTCACCCTGGGGAATGGCTGGTGAAACCATCTCCAGTCCAAGCCCCAGGTGCCAAACCCCAAGTTCCGTCCATTTTGCAGATGGGGAACTGAGGCCTGAGAAGTTAAGGCTGCGTGAGGTCAGATGAAGCCGAGCCCCTGGGTCTCCTGACCCCCTGCCCCTTCCTCCCACCTGGCCTTTCCAATGACTCTTTAGTGGGAGTGTCCCACGCTCAACCCACTCAGTGCCACTCAGCGCTGGCCCCCTCACAAGTTTGGGGACACTTCAGAACATGTGCAGCGGGGCCACTGAAGGACCAGAAGAAAAAAGGTTGTGGGAACTTTGCCCACAGTCTAAATTAATCACAGGCTTGGCCCGAGCCTGTGTGTCAATCCAATGAACGTTTGACGGATGCTCACCCTGGAGCTGGCTGGGGTCACCTGCAACAGCCTGTTCCCTTTCGTCTTCACATCTGTCCTATGGGGAAAGTGCTGCCTGACCCCCATCTTACAAATGGGAGGCTCAAGTTCAGGGTGAAGTGCTGCCCGAGGTCACTGCTGTTTGCACCTGGCTCCCTCTGACTCCAGGACCCAAGGTCCTCTCAGCTCAGGACCCAAGGACCTCTCAGCTCATAACCTCTTCACAAGAACCCTGACACCTGTGCTATAACCCCACGCAGCCTTGCAAGGAGGATACTATCGTTACCCCCCCATCTTTTAGACAAGGAATCGGAGGCACAGAGCAGTGCCTTGCCCAAGGTCACGTAGACAGCAGGCGGCCGATCTGAATTTAAACCCAAGCAGTAAGCGCCCCGAGTCCTTGCTGCCAACTGCTCGGCAATGCCGCTCGGGAGCCTCGGGTGGGATCCTGAGCAGGGGCCAGGCAAGGGCGATGTTAAAGGGAGATGCTGCTCCAATCTGCAGGGGACCCTGATCCGGCAGGTGAGGGGGTGTGCAGGGGTCAGCCTTTCCCACTGGCATCCCCTCCAAGGTGAGTCCACTGCCGCGGAGAGGGCACGGAACAGGGAAGCCGCCGGCCATACTGGTGCAGCTGGCGTAGGACCTGCCGTCTACACGCCCGGGACTTACCCTCTCTGGGAGCCTCAGCTTATAAAGCGCCGACACCTGTAGCACGCGCCCCCCGCCACGGGTGTGTTATGAGGATCAGATAGTTCGTAAAGCACCAGGCACAAATCGGCACACGATTAAGGCTTAAAAACATGCCTATGGGTTGGGACTTCCCTGGTGATCCAGTGGTTAAGACTTTGCCTTCCAGTGCAGGGGGCGGGGGTTCTATCCCTGGTCAGGGAGATAAGATCCCACATGCCTTGGGGCCAAAAAATGAAAACATAAAACAGAAGCAATATTGTAACAAGTTCAATAAAGACTTTAAAAATGGTCCACATCAAAAAGATCTTTAAAAAAAAAATGCCTATGGGCACAAAAGACACAGTCCCCCTGCTCCCAAAGAGCTAAAACCAACCCCAACCCTATCAAGAGGCACCACCCTTCCTGGCTTGCCCAGAACCAAGGGGTTCCCGGAATGCAGAGTTTTCAGTGCTAAAACCAGACAGTCCTGGGCACACAGGGACCCGTTGGTCACCGTAGCTCTAGTTGACCAAGGTCACTGGCTCAGTTGAGCCCTCTCTGGGCTTTCGATCTTGGAGCAGCTGGAGAAGAGGGGAGTGAGGACCATGCTGACCACTGATGTCCTGAGGGAGATGAGAGGCTGGGCTTTGGGGCTGGGGAAGGGCCTTCCCTTTGAAGTGGTCCCAGCTGCAAACACAATGTGGCCTTTTCTGCTAAAGTCTTTCATCAGCCGAGAATTCCTTCTCCTCCTGGGAGGGGGCCAGTTTCCCATTTGAAGTCCTTGGGGTGGGACAAGAATGCTGTAGGCTCAGGAGGGCCCTGTGTTAGATTCCCGCTACTGTAACAAAGTATCACAAACTGGGCAGCTTATAATAACGGAAGCTTATTCTATCACAACTCTGGAGGCTAGAAGTCCAAAATCAAGGTGTCGGCAGGGCCATGCTCCCTCTGAAAGCCATAGGAGAGAATCCTACCTTGCCTCTTCCCAGCTTCTGGCGCTGCTGGCCATGCTTGGTGTCCTTGGCTTGTGGCAGCCTCACTCCAGTCTCTACCTCCTTCATCACACGGCCTTCTCCCTGTGTGCATCTGTGTCCAAATTTCCCTTTTCACATAAAGACACTGGATATTGGATTTAGGGCCTGTATTAATCCAGTATGACCTCACCATAACCTGATTACATCTGCAAAGACCCTATTTCCAAATAAGGTCATGTTCATAGGTTCTGAGTGGACACGAATTTGGCAGGCATACTATTCAACCCAGTAGAGACCTCCCCCCGAGGCAGGGGACCCCCCTGTACCATGCCTGGAAGGTGGGGCAGGGCCTGGGCCCCAAGTGCTGAAACACCCTCACCCACTCCACTTCCTCAGCCTATGCTGGGGTGAAGGTAGGTGAACCTGGGCAGGAAGAGGTGGAGCAATTGATTAAGGACCCCAGTGGCCCGGCCAGGAGCTGATGGTGAAGGATGCTGCAGTGGCACTTGATGTTGTAGTCTGCCTGGCCTCCTGGCCTCCTCTTCCTGGCAACAGGGCCTGCGTTTTCCTTTGAAGATTTGCCCCTCCCCCACTCTCAATTCACAAGGTTTGGGTAGAGATGAAGGCATTCCTCGTTCAGAGGATGGCCGTGGGTCCCAGGCCTGGCCAATCAAAGCAGTGCATTCCACTCAACACAGTGACTGGCTCAGGACTGGACAGGTGACCCAATCAGCAGCACCAACAAGACTCAACCTGGACTTCTGTTGCAGCTTACCCCTGGGAAACTGAAAACTTGGGCAGCCATCTTGCCACTATAAGGAGAGAATGTGCACTTGAATGAAACCACCACAGAGAAAACTAGATTCACAAGACACTGGAAGGGATTCCTGATGCCACGTTTGAGTACCTAGATCCAGCTGTTCCTGAAGCCATAGCTCCATCTGCATTTTTCAGCAACATGGGCCAATTGGTACCCTTTTACTGAAGCCAGTTGGAACTGGTTTTCCATCAGGGACAAGGGAAAGAGAACCGACATGTGGTGTCGAAGCACACTGGACCTCAGTGCCAAACTGAGGTTCGGTATCATTGGGCAACTTTCCCAAGGTCATTGCTTTCACTATATAGCAGGTACTGTGCTAGGCAAAGCTGGTCCCTGCTTAATGGGTGATAAAGAACAATTACAGTGTCAAGGGGCAAGGCCAGTTTGAGCATTTCAGTCTGCAAGCACACGCAGGAAGGTGAGCCCCAAGAAGGGAACACTTCCCTCTAGGATGCTGGAGGGAAGAGTTTTGGGGTGAGGGGAGACAGAAGTGGGCATGGTGGAGGGAAGTTTCGGAAGAGCCTGGGGCCTTACAGAGCTCCCTGAGAGAAGATGGGGGGTGAGGGCCCTCAATACTAGGAACACAGCTCCTTCTGGCGCCTGGGAGAGACCCTGGTCCCCAAGCTTGCCTCAGAAGCAGGCATCAGGAGCTGCCACCTTTGAGGGCTCCTGATGCTTGGGTCGGAGCACAGAGCAGTCTCAGTGTGGATTCAGGATGGGAGGGCATTTCTGTACATGTCTGACCCCATTTGCTCCTGAGACTTTCTCCTAAATCTGAGAAGCGAAGGTGGGAAGCCCCAGTACTGAACAGATGGTGGCTCACAACGCGTTCTATTTGATTGAGAGGAATAAAGAATTGTGACATTTTGTTCATGCTACCCAAAGCCATCTATAGATAGATTCAATGCAATCTCTCTATCACGATTCCAGTGGCATTTTCCACAGACATAGAAGAAAAAGGTCCTAAAATTTGTATGGAACCACAAAAGACCCCAAATAGCCAAAGCAATCCTGAGAAAGAAGAACAAAGCTGGAAGCATAACACTTCCTGATTTCAAACTATATTACAAAGCTATAGTATCAAAACAGTATGGTGCTGGCAAAAAAGAGACACATAGACCAATGCAACAGAATCAAGAGCCCAGAAATAAAAAACCCTCTCATATATTTGACAAGACTACCCAATGGGGAAAGGATAATCTCTTCAACAAATGGTGTTGGGAAAACTGGATAACCATATGCAAAAGAATGCAATTGGATCCTTATCTTACTCACAAAACTTAACTCTAAATGGATTAAAGACAAACATAAGAACTGAAACCATAAAATTCCTACAGAAAACATAGGGAAAAACTCCTTGAAAAGGAGTTTGTTCTTGGCAATTATCATTGTTCTTGGCAATGACTTCTTTGGAAATGATACTAAAAGCACAAGCAAGAAAAGCAAAAATTAGTTAAGTAGGACTACATCACACTAAAAAGCTTCTGCACAGCAAAAGAAAGATGAACAAAGGAAAAGACAACCTATGAAATGGGAGAAAATAGTTGCAGATGATAGATCTGATAAGTGGTTAATATCCAAAACATATACAAACTCATACAACTCAATAGTAAAACAAGTGAAAAACAATTTGATTTTAAAATGGGTGAAGGGGACTTCCCTGGTGGTCCAGTGGTTAAGACTCTGTGTTCCCAAGGCAGGAGGCCCAGGTTTGATCCCTGGTCAGGGAACTAGATCCCGCATCCAGCAACTAAAGTTCCCACGTGCCACAACTAAGACCCAGTGCAGCCAAATAAATAAATAAATATTGTTTTAAAAATGGGTGGAGGAACTGAATAGACATTTTTCCAAAGAAGACATTCAAAAGGTCACAGGTACATGAAAAGGTGCTCAACATCACTCATCATCAGGGAAATGCAAATCAAAAGATATCACCTCACGCCTGTTAGGATGGATATCATCAAAAATGTAAGAGATAACAAGTGTTGGGGAGGACGCGGAGAACAGGGAACCCTCGTGCGCTGTTGGTGGGAATGTAAATTGGCGCAGCCACCATGGAAAACAGTATGGAGGCTCCTCAAAAAATTAAGAATAGAACTACCACACGATCCAGCAATCTCACTTCAAAAGAAATGAAAACATCTGCCCTCCCATGTTCATCAGAGCATTAGTCATAATTGCCAAGATATGGAAAAAACGGAAGCATCCGTCAACAGATGAATGGAAAAAGATGATTTGGTTTTTATATATATATATACAATGGAACATGATTCAACCATGAGAAATAAGGAAATCCTGCCGTTTGTCACAACATGGATGAAACTTGAGGGCATTATGCTCAGTGAAATAAGTCAGACAGAGGAAAACAGATACTTCACAATATCACTTACATGTGGAATCTAAAAAAGCCAAACTCATTGAAACAGAGGGTAAGAATTGTGATTACCGGGGGCTGGGAGGTGGGGGAAATGGGGAGATGGTCAAAAGTTATGCTTCCAGTTATAAGATGAGTAAGTTCTGGGGATCTAATGTACAGTATGGTGATTATAGTTAATAATGCCGTGTTATATACTTGTAAGTTGCTAAGAGAGAAAATCTTAAATATTCTCACCACAAAAAAGAGATGATAATTATGCGATGTGATGCAGGGGTTAGCTAATACTATGATGGTATAATCATTCTGCAATATAAGTGTATCAAGTCAACGTTGTACACTTTAAGCTTACACAATGTTATGTGTCAATTACATGTCAATAAAATTGGAAAATTTTCTAAAGTAAAAAAAATTTTTTTTAATTAAAAAAATTTTTTAAGGATTCTGTCATTTTAAAAACCCATGTTTGTGGAGTAAAACTTATTCATCTAACTAATACTAGGGAATCCCACCGGGAAGGCTTCCTGGCTACTTCCAGCCCAGCCTCTGGACCCTCCCCTCTGCCTGTTCTCAGCCAGGAGTCAGCTCTTAAACACACACAAAGCACTCAGGACAATCCCCGGCTCACAGCATGGCTGCATTAGTGCCTGCCCTTATCGCTGTTAGGATTCCATCTAGCGCTTTATAAGCTTCAGGTGAGAAGTCCTAGTTTGCTAAAACACCAGCACGGCCTCCTGGGATGAAAAATCTCTGGGAGTGCTGAGCATATGACAGAAAAAAAAAAAAAATCAACAAGTTTTCCTCCAAATGTGTAAGGAGAAAAATGTAAAGATGCCCTGGTGAGTCCCAGACACGGCCCATCACTAACCTCTCTCCTTGGGCCACTGACTTGATGACCAAACAGCCTACTCATAATCACTCACTTCCTGTGTGTCATTGCTTTTAGTAACCACATGCCGTGGCTACCCCCTTCCTCCTGCAGACCCCAGCTGGTGCCTTCCCATAGAAGCCTCTTCAGGGTCCAGGTTTTTCCTCCAGCTTCACACAGCAAATCCTGTGACCCACCCCATGAACCAGAGGTCTCCCTGACCTGGATTGCCCCGTCCAGCCCGAGACAGCCATCCATCCAGACCCTGGTTACTCTCCAGCTGAGGCTGACTCTCGTATTCTGAAGACATAAGAGAGGAGAATATTCATGGTTCACTGCAAACACATGATCGCCAGTGAGACTGAGAGCCATGTGCCCAGACAGGGAAGCCAAACCCAATGAATCCTGGTGTGTGCTGGGTCCCCACACAGACACACTTTGACCAGGGACCTTTGTACATGCAGTTTTAGCTCTGGGTTTACAAGGCCACCCCCTAAAGTCTGAAAAGATGAATGTCAGGGAGTTGCCACCAGCTAAATACTGATGCCAGGGTCACAAAAACCCAATGGTAATGTTTCCTGTGGATGACACTACCTGAAAGAGGCCCATTGTTAGCAAGCAGTCAACTCACTCTATCTTTTGAGCATATCAAATTACTAATAGAGAATATAATGGCAGAGCGGGGTGTAAAGAAAAACAGGTACCAGTCCTAACTCTGTCCCTAAGTTAAACAGCTATCAACTACTCATCATGAAGTCTTAAGCAGGACACATACCAGCTCCTGACTGTGTAATAAATGCTCCTTATCAGAATAAAAGTATGAATTTCCTCCTTAACACTCTTCTCCCACCCAAAGTCCCACCTTTTCACACATGTGCACGTGCGCGCGCGCACACACACACACACAACGCTCGCACAGCTCGGTTGGCTTTCCCTGTCAAGGGAGGGCATTCGAACTCTCTGTGCATCATTTTGTTGCGACAACTTTCTAAATGAGAGTGCTTATCCTCTCCGTGCTTTATCCCTCCAGGTCACGTTGGACTTTTCAAGTTAGGTGCTCCCGGGGACGTTAGGGAGCAGTCTCTGCTCATACAGCTCTGACATTGGTTGGGTTCCTTTGCATTTTACAAGCAGGACCCTGATAAGCACCTGCAACTTCATGCTAGAAACTTATGAGAATCAATTTTTTAAATTTATTAAAAGCATGTTAACCCAGCATTAAAGAAGAGTAATACCCCACATGAGCATCCGTTTCCGCTCACACTCACTGATTTTAAAGAAATTGCTGCTTTTACAAAATTCAAAGGCCTGGGAAAGAAGGCTTTTAATAATGCAGTTAAGCCTTCTGTGAATATTTTATTAAGTTCTCGTATATCCTAGCTCACTAATAAAAATCAGGAGCAAGAATACTGGTACATTTTACTTCCCATCATGATAGAAGGAGATTAAGAAAAAAGTCTTGGGACTTATTATTAGCTTTTTTCCCTCCACAGAACAGTTGTTTTCACTGAAAGCCCTTGGTCTCAACCTGTTCTGAAAAAGTGGGAGTTCATTATATGTGAAATGATTCGTGAGTACACATTCTTCCAGGGTGACAAAGTCCCTGCGTCCTGGGAGAAGGGTGATCACACAAGGGGGAGACAATTCTTGCCTCAGGTGCACACATTACTGTGGGACCCAGGGGATCAGTCTCTAGATTTTTCTCCCAGTTACACCCACAAAGGACAGGCTCTTGGGGGACTGCAAGGACTTCAGGTCTCTCTAGACAGACAAGAGGAATCACTTCCAATTGCCTAAAGGAAAACTAGAAAGAAATATGACACTTATTCACTCAAAACTACCTCATACACCTGACCTCAACTCCTCTTGGGGAGAGAAAATTCGGTTGAACTAGTACAATCTTTTTACAGGAAACTCTCTAAATGTTCCAAATTCTGGGTTCTGCCTCAGCAACAGTGGTGCAAAAGAAGGTGGAGCAGAGACCTGGGGTATCTCTCCTTGCTGGGGTAGGGGCGTCCAGCTTCCACTTCTGCCTTGAGGCTGAATTATCTCAAGCATCTGGTTCAAACTGTAAATGCGGGGGGAACTGGATTCCAGGGGCTCTCAGCCCCTTTCCCTCTAAAATCTCACTGTGAGCCCACCAGCTGGCTTGGGGATCTTTGGTTTTGTAGGAGTCGTCATTCTACTGGTTGGATCTGCAGAGGGGGTCTGAACTGTCTGAAAGGGGAGAGGGAGCCCGGGAAAATCACATATTAGACACAGCACAGCTGTGTCTCCTACAAGAGCTTGGTGAGAAGCCTGGGAAATAGACCCTGGCTGGTGGTCCTTCACCAACCACCTCTCCTTAGGCACTTCCTGAGTGCTGGCAGATTGCAGGTGCGCACTTTGTAGACTTAACTCACTTCATCCTCACAACAGTCCTGTGAGGTAGGTACAGGTGACAGTGACTGTTGTTTGCCTCCCAATTCCATCTTCCCCTTCCTTCTTACTAAGAAGAAGGAATGTGTCCACCTGGAAAACTATATTAGTTAGTTAGTGCTGTGTAACAAATAAGCCCAAAACTTAGCTGAAAACAACAAACGTTTACTATCTCACAGTTTCTGTGGGTCAGTTTTGTGGGTTTTCTGGATCAGGTCTCTCAAGAGATTGCAGTCAAGATATCTGCTGGGACTGCAGGCATCTGAAGGCTCAGACTGGGGGAGACTGTTCTTCCAAGCTCACTCATGAGGCTGCTGGACTGAGGGCCACAAGTCTTCACTAGCTTTTGACCAGAGACATGTTACTTATCTCGGGGGTCTCTGCACAAGGCAGCTCACAACATGGCACTGACTTTCCTCAGAGCAAAAGAGCAAGAGAGGGCATCAAGACAGTGGTCACCATCTCTTTGTAACCTAATCTCAGAAGAGACATCCTATCACTTTTTCCATATCCTATTGATTAGAAGAAAGTTACTAGGCCTGGCCCACACTCAAGGGGAGGGAATTACACAAGGGAGTTAACGCCAGGAATCAGGGAGTAGAGGATTCCTACCACAACTACCTTTCCCAAACTCCTTTGAAGCCAGACATGCCCATGTGACTAAATTCTAGCCAATGAAATATAAGCAGTTTTGTTGTGGATTTTAGGGAAGGCTCCTAAAAAGGGAGTCAGAATGTAGCTCTTCTTTCTTGTAATCTGGAACATAATGGCTGGAGCTCTAGCAGCTCTTTTGGACTATGAGGTGACCTTTGAAATGGAAGCTAGTGTGGGAAAACTGAAGGAGCCTGTCTGTGATGACTTCATAGACTCATCCAAGCAGCCCCGACTGCCTGCCTTGGGAGTCTTGTAATTTGGGGTGGGGAGCAGGTGGTTAATCCATCTTTTTTTTTTAACATTTTTATTGGAGTATAATTGATTTACAATGGTGTGTTAGTTTCTGCTGTATAACAAAGTGAATCCTTCTTTTTTTAAATTTTATTTCAACATTTTATTGTAAATAAAATGTTTAAGTTTTATTTAAACATTTAAAAAATTATTTTATTTTACTTTTTGAGTTAAAATACACATAACAAAAAATTTACCATCTTAGCCATTTTATGGGTACAGTTCAGTAGTATTAAATACATTTACACTGTTGTGCAACCAGAATTCATTTCCTCTTGTAAATCTGAAACTATACCGATTAAACAGTAACTCCCCATTCTCCCCTTCCCTCAGTCCCTGGCAACCACCATCCACAGGAGTATTTTACATGAGTGTTTTAAGCTACCGAGTTCAGAACTCTGTCACTCACAACTCAACCCAGTCTTAAACACTGCAGTATTATTATTCCCACAGTATGGAGCAGAAAACTGAGGTTCATAGGTCCATAGAACTTATCCAAGGTCAAAAGCAAGTAAGTGGTTAAGCCTGGGCTTGACTTCCAATTTGCTTCATTACAAAACATCCTTCTTCCAATGCTTCTAGAAAGAGATCATCTAGAGTTCCTGCCCATCTTCTAGACAATTTTCATCATGTGAAATCAAATGGAAGACACGAATGGCATGCATAGCAGCCTGGCAAAACAGTCCTTTTACTAGGGCAGGGAGTAAAGATTGCTGTTTTTATCCAGTGTGTTCCCTGTCTCTCCTGTAGGGACACTCAGCAAGGAACACTGTGGGCCGGGCAATTGTCAGTTTGGGAAACGTGCCCAATTTCAGAAGTGATAGGGAAGGCTGGACTGAAAGAGTGAAAGGTCTGCACAACAGATGGTCTGTGTTTGAAGGCCCGCTGCCCCAGGCTACGGGCAGAGTTTGGTTAACACCCTCTCAGAGCAGGGTCAGACAGACGGATGCCTTCAGGCACAAAGCCACCTCCCTGTGGAGAAGAGCCTAATCAGACCCCCACGAGAGTATGAGGGAAAGCTCTGGCAAAGACGGGCCATCCCCTAACCAGGGAACTCCATTTCAAACCCCAGGACCTGCCAGAGAAAGCAGCCTTCCGCTGGTGGTTAAGTGATGCTCGTCAGTTCAACGTCTGTGTGGCCTTTTTACGGGTGAGGTACTTCTTTCTGCTTTCATTCCCTCACCCTGACCTATAGCAGTAGCTGCAGACAGAACACTAAGGTCAAAAGGTGCTCCTCAAGGGGCTGGAGACACTCGACTTTCTCAAGTTAAGCTAAACATTTCTGTTTTACTCTTGGTGCAAGGCTACAATAACTACATACCAGCAAGCTCTTTCACAGACTGTAGGGTCCTTCCTGTACCCAAATATTCCTTGTAGTAGTCAGGGATTTCGTGGTGGCAAGCCAAAAATGTAACAGACCAAGATAGAGATGGTTTATTGATTTACTTACCGGGAAAGGATGGGGTGTATCTGGCACTGGGCACAAATGGATCCCGGACTCCAGGGCTGCCGTCCATGTGCTCGCTCAAACTGGTTCATCCGTCTCTCATAAGTGGGTTCTCAATGTGGTTGGGAGAAGGTCTACTGCCTGCAACCCCAGACCACGTGCTTCCAGTGCCGCGCCCAGAACAGGCACGAGATACCTGCGACTCCATCTGCCTAGGAAGTGATTGGCCCATCCCAGGGCGAGGGAGCACTCTGATTGGTTGGGCCTGAGTCATGTGCCCACCTCCTGCGGAGGAGGGCAGGGTGCTGTGAATGGTAGGGCCCTACCAGAATTACATGATTGGACAAGCTCGGCTCAAAGAAACGGGATGCTTCCGGAAAAAAAGGAACCCGTTTTTACTCAGTCCGAAGTTGTATGTGGATGAAGGTTTTTCTGTGCATGCGTGCAAAACCAAGTGCCCTACTGAATCCAGCTTGCAGGTGGATCTCTCACTGCACTGGCCCTCCTGATCCTGGCTGGGGGCTCCTTCCCCCTCAGTACTCTCTGTCCTGCTTTCTTTCTGTCTTCCTGACAACCTCCTTCATTCTCCCACCTGCTTTGTTTGAATGGGGATCTCAACCAGCTATAAAGGTCCTGGGGCAGATCCTGCCATTTTCCCTCCAGGATGGGTGAACTTCCTCCGTTGGCAGAGAGGGAATTCCCTCTCTAGTCCCTGCCTAAGCCCTCTGAGAGCTGCCCTCGTGTTCTCCGAAGACAGAAGAGCTGCTGGTAAGCCGGGCTGCTAATTCCAGATGACATTTGACCTTTCAACTCCAACAGGCTGAGTGGCAGCTGAGTGCAAAGCCGCAGCTGGACGTTGACAGTTATTGGCTGAAAAGAGAAAAGGGAGGGAGGTGCAGACCCCACCCATCTCTGGGGGAGGAGTGGCAAGCGGATTTGATTGACGTATCCCAGTTCCAGTCGAGGATACATGGGGTATAAGCTCCTTTTCTCAGGCCATAAGATAAAGCAACACTTTCCAAGAAGCATAACTCTGTCGGTGACTCTGTACATTTACGTCTGTTCATAGCAGCCTTAACGTGGCCAGGAGTACTGGAAAATGTGGTGGGGTTACTCAGGACCACCCAGAGCGCCTTCAGGCTTGTTTCCACCGTGATGTCAGGAATCGGATGGACGTCTGCAGCTGGTGGTTACTGTCCTCTCACTGCTGCGGAGAGGCAAGGGCAGCCCTCCTAAGAGAGTGGAAGTTTGTGCCCAAGAGGGGAGCGACATGAGCCCCGGAACAGACAGGGCAATGGCAGACCTCCAGAGTCAGGGGAGGACCTCAGGAGTCTTTGTCTCTTTTTCTCCTTTCATGGTTGCATCTTAACCCCTCATTAGGCTGTCAGCCTGGTGTAGTAAAGGAGGGTCTCCTGACCAGCCATTCTCAGGGGTTCTGTCTTTGCTCCCTTCCGGGTCTACATTTTCTGTCTAGCCACGCTCCCTCCTGCTGCTGCACGTTGGACCCCATTTTCTTCCTTCCTTCCTTCCGTCCTCCCTCCCTCCCTCTCTCCCTTTCTTTTCTTTTTCATTTTTTGCCACTCCGCGGGGCATGTGGGACCTTAGTTCCCCGACCAGGGATCGAACCTGTGACCCCCTGCAGTGGAAGTGCAGAGTCTTAACCACCGGACCGCCAGGGAAGTCCCTGGACCCTGTTTTTTCAGTCATCTCACTCATTTAGAGGCAAAGGAGAGAAAGAACATAGTGATGGCGAGCCCGGTCCTGGCAGACATGGACTGTGGCTCCATTTGGTTTCCAGGCACTTGTATGAAACCCTCCTTTCGCCCTGTGTTTCCAGGGGCCCCATTTATGACAGGAAAGACATGGCGATACTCAAGAGTTCATTTCAAACTGTTTAGCTTTTGTCTCTCTCTCTCTTTTTGGTGCTGGGGTTCAGAGGGAAGCAGCAGAGAGGGGCAGAGCCTCCCCTACTCTTGCTCAAGCTCTCTTCCTCTGCAGAGGGGCATTGGCTTCCAGAATTGAGCCGTTTCTCAGCACCTCGGTCTATTTTTACAGTCGAGCCGGCTGCCCCATGCCAAGGTTTCTTACCACAAATAGAACTTCTGGAAAGGCCTACCGGTTTCCTCGGGGCTTTCAGACACCTCTTCACATTTCGCTTGGCCTCCCTTCCACAGCCCCAAAAGGGAATATCTGGAGCCTCTCGTGATCGCAGGCCCCCCCCGAGGCTCTGCAGGGAACCCTCTGGGGTGGCAAGAGCCAGGCCCACCTCGTCCAATCTGGCTGCTGGCACACCCGCCGCCATGGCCCACACGCTGAGCCAAGGAGCCTCAGGGGTAGCCAGGTGCCAGCGTGAATCCCAAACTGTAGGCTCACCCCTGAGTGAGACAGTGGGAGCAGAGGAGCCACCCAGGCCCAGCTTCGGTGTCCCTGTCCCCTCAGAGCCCCCACCCTGCCAAGTGCCTCCGGCCCCCACATGTCCTTTGAGACAGGATTTGAGAACTCACCACAATAAGTGTCACGGGCAAGTGACACACACTGACTTACTTACCTGGCAGGGGATGCCTGGAGTCTGAACACTCCAGAAGCAATTCCTACGAGTCGAATTATAACAAGTGGAGGTGTATCTTACTGACATGTGGGAAGGAAATAAGTATAAGTAGATGAAAGACAATTAAAGCAACATTATACAGTGGTGGTGGGAAACATAAAGAAAACAATACCTTATGCACAAAAAATGTCCATGTCAATTTATAGTTTTATGTATATAATGTAATAAATTCTGAAAATTATTATATAAATATTTAAATGAAATTGGAATGCTAGATCTTCCTCCACACACAAAGTTAAGAGGTCACCTCATTAACGTGCTAGGGACTGTCAACCAGGCAGGAGCTATGTGTGCCCAAGACCTGCTTTGGCTTGTCAGGGTCTGAGGTTAGAAGATGCAGGGGAAAGCCACTTCTCGAGGTACTGGAGACCAAGCTTCAGAACATTCCAGAACAACAGTAACAAACCCAATCATTTGAAAGGCTCCCACGTTATGTAAGTATCCCCACTGGCCGCTCAGAGCCCAGGCTCTGGCAGACGGACGGGGTTCCAATTTCAGGGCTGTCACTTATTAGCTGTGTGACCTTAGGAAGTTTCTAAACTGCTCTAAGCTTCCCTTTCCCCTCCCGAGGGAACAAAGGGGATAATAATACTGTGCCTGGCACATAATAAACCTCTAAGTCTGAATAAGAAGTGTCTACCAGAGCTACACCCTTCACATGAAAGAGTGACATTTTCCACATGGTCCCAATTATCCAAAGTAAAGATACAAAGGAGCTAAGAGGTATCGACACTTCAAGTGAACTAGAGATGGGCGTGACCTCGCCCTGGGCTGTGCCCCAGCCGGCACAGGTTTGCTTTATCAACAATTATGTTCCTTTCCCCTTCAGCTGAGGCAGCTTCCTCAAGATCAGTGGCTCCCAGACCTGGGCAGGCACCAGAAACACCTGAAGGGCTTGTTTCCAGACTGCTGGTCCCCACCCCTGGAGTTTCTGACTCAGTAGGACTGGGGCGAGGCCTCAACATTTGCATTTCGAGCAAGTTCCCAGGGGATGCTGATGCTGCTGGGAACAGGGAGCTTCAAAGACCCGGGCGTGTCTCTTCACAGCTCTGTGGACTCCTCTGTGAGTGAAATGATTCGCTGGCTCACGAGAAGGGCGAGGGCTTTCTGGACGCTGCTGCTGTAGTCCTTTGGCAGGAGTGTAAATTGGAAAGCAATTCGGCCATACATATCAAGAGCCTTTGTGCCCAGATGAGACTCGGGTGTGCAAAGGGATTCTGGCCACCCGGATCCCTCAGCACTTCCACAGCTGCCGTCTCCCTCTTTTTTTTTTTTGCGGTACGAGGGCCTCTCACCGTTGTGGCCTCTCCCGTTGCGGAGCACAGGCTCTGAACGCACAGGCTCAGCGGCCATGGCTCACGGGCCCAGCCGCTCCGCGGCATGTGGGATCTTCCCGGACCAGGACCCGAACCCGCGTCCCCTGCATCGGCAGGTGGCCTCTCAACCACTGTGCCACCAGGGAAGCCCTTTTTTTTTGTTTTTAAATATTCTTTTCCATTATGGTTTATCACAGGATATTGAATATAGTTCCCTGTGCTATACAGTAGGATCTTCTTGTTTACCCATCCTATATATAATAGTTTACATCTGTTAATCCCACACTGCCAGTCCTTCCCTCCCCAACTCTCCTCCCCCTTGGTAACCACCAGTCTGTTCTCTATGTCTGTGATTCTGTTTCTGCTTTGTAGATAGGTTCACTTGAGTTGTATTTTAGATTCCACATATAAGTGATATCATATGGTATATGTCTGTCTCTTTCTGGCTTACTTCACTTAGTATGATAATCTCTAGGTCCATCCATGTTGCTGCAAATGGCATTATTTCACTTTTTTTTTTTTATGGCTGAGTGGTGTTCCATTGTATACATGTACCACATCTTCTTTATCCATTCATCTGTCGATGGACATTTTGGTTGCTTCCATGTCTTGGCTGTTGTAAATAGTGCTGCTGTGAACATAAGCGTGCATGTATCTTTTTGAACTATAGTTTTGTCTGGGTATATGCCCAGGAGTGGGATTGCTTGATCATATGGTAATTCTATTTTTAGTCTCCTGAGGAACCTCCACACTGTTTTCCATAGTGGCTGCACCAACTTACATTCCCACCAACAGTGTAGGAGGGTTCCCTTTTCTCCACACCCTCTCCAGCATTTGATATTTGTAGGCTTTCTAATCATGGCCATTCTGACCCCACCGCTGCCATCTCTGTGTCTCCCCTCCAGGCCACGGCCTTCATGTGGACATGTGGTGGTATCAGGTCGTGGTTAGGCATGTCGGCATTGTAGTCAGACATCCTGGGGTTTGAATTCCAGCTCTGCCACTGACTGTGACCTCCAGGGCAAGTGACTGAACCCACCTGAGTCTCAGTTTTATCTTCAAGTGGGGATGAGAGTACCTACCCACTGAAAAATTGTGAAGTGTGTAGAATAAGAGTACACCCAATATATATTTCCCATGATCAATTACAGAAAAACACACAGTGCAGTAGAGAAGAAGGTTTACTTTCAAAAAGCAAGGGTTGAATACTGCAGGGGGAGTTTAAAGTGGAAAGTTCTAGAGAGCAGAGGGTGGGTGTCTTCCAGAGACTCTTGGTTTTTCCTAGTGAAATTGAACAATGGCAGTGAATGGGGTGGGGTGGGGGGAGACCATGGTGCGCGGTCACTCCCTGTCATCTCTCAGCAGCTCGCAGTGACCCAGTGAGGAGCAGGCGGGGGTCTGGTCTGACTCACCAGGAACTCAGCCAGCATCCTCGGGCTCACACAGCTGGTGAGCGGCAGTGCGATCACAGAGAGCAGACACCATGCGCCCGAGCAGGCTGTCTCTAATGTGTGGTTTCCTCAACGCCTGTTATTAATGGAAACTCTTCTAGAGCCTGACTGGGCATGAGAGGATGGAAAAGGGAGACAGTGAGGGCTCTGAGGCTCCGTAAGGTGGGGTGCTCCTATCAGGCATCCATCAGGACGCCAAGTGCCTGGTGATTCACACACACCCGGAGGAACATGAAGTCACCTGGACGATGGAGAATTCCGGGGCTGTGAAAACAACCCAAACACCCAAAGGACACTCCATTTTTTCCCCACTTATACCCAGCCTTCAGAAGTGGGCAGAAGACTAACCTTCCGAGTCCCGATCATTTGTCAAGGTAACTTGTAGGCACAGCGCTCTAAGACGCTATTTAATTTTTACCCCATTCAACAAATGGAGGGCCTCTTGGGTAGGATTAGTCCTTCCTGAGTAAAATGAACGACTCTGAATTCCCAGATTCTGGGTATTGGTAATGACATCAGGGCAACTGGACTGCAGTGCACGGAGGGCAGATGTGCAAAGAGATTTTACTCTCATCACCAGCTGGAACGTGGGAGGGAACCATTTTCAGCCAAGTGTTTCCAGTGGTCTGGCCATTGCCAGTAAGGAAGATTCCACCGTCTGGGCTTGAGGCACCTGCAAGGCAACCGGGCGGAGGACTACTGGCCCCCACCCATCCTCCTGGGGGAGGAGGTAAGCGTCAGAAGGCAGGTAGCTAGTTCTCCAGCTGGCCTCAGAAATATGTAAGACTTTCCACCCAAGTCTCACAAGTCAGGCGTGGGTGCATGAGGCTTCCCACCACCCAGGGTTCTGCACAAATCCACAATTTGCATACCAGGCAAGGTACTCTGCCTTCAAGCTATCTGGCCCAATATCTCCCTATGTTCTCACTTAAGAAAAACAGACATGGGGATTCAATCTCTTTTCTTATGAAACACAGATTAAGGTCCATGCCCCCACTCCCAAAAAAAGAAAGAAAAAAAGGGGGCTCCTTTTTGGGGTCCTTTCTTTTTCAATGGGATTATCTTATCTAAAACATTTCAATTTTAAACACCTCCCAGCCGCTGGATGTTGTCACCAGGCCCAGCTACACCAAGAGCTTTATCAAGTTCAGGTTCACGACATGACCGGAAAAAGCAGGAGGCCGAGGCAGAAATGGGCAAGTGGCTGAGGATAAACTGAACTGCTTTCCGCAGGGACCAGACAACTTGGAAGAGAGCATGGCTCAGCAGGAGAAACACGAACTGGCCTTCAGGTATTCTATTTCCCCTCCTCGACAAAATCAGATGCAGAGATTTACTCCATGAATCATTTGGGGAAAAAAAAGATTTCAATTGAAGTTATGAAACTTAAGTCATGAGATTAAAAAAAAAAAAAAGCGTTAAAAAAGATGGCACTATTTTCAATGAGCACTAGCTTCCCAGGTCAGGAGAGAGTGGCCTGGCCTCAGCAGTAACCCAGGGTCATAGCATTTTCCTCTCCTCATCAAGAGAAGGGCTGCAAAATTGTCTAAGTGGGAACTGCACATGCAGGAATGGTGAGATCCTCTCTGTGCTGCTGTTCTTATCGGCAATAATAACAGGACACTTTTAAAACACACACTCAAGACCCACACTTGTTATCAGACTGACAGATTTTTGAGCAAGGCACCAAAGCAATTCAACTGGAAAGGTCTTCTCCACAAATGGTGCTGGAATAACTGGATGTTCACATGGAATTAGGGAACCTCAACTCCCATCTCATACCATATACCAAAAAATTCATTCAAGACGGAAAGTAGAATTAAACATAAACATTAGAACTACAAAACTTCTAGAAGAAAAGCAAAAGAATATCTTCACAACTTAGAGATTTCTTTAAAAACTGATAAAATAGATTTCATCAAAATTTAAAACTTCTGGGCTTCCCTGGTGGCGCAGTGGTTGAGAGTCCGCCTGCCGATGCAGGGGACGTGGGTTCGTGCCCCGGTCTGGGAAGATCCCACATGCCGCGGAGCGGCTGGGCCCGTGAGCCATGACCGCTGAGCCTGTGCGTCCAGAGCCTGTGCTCCGCAACAGGAGAGGCCACAACAGTGAGAGGCCCACGTACCACAAAAAAAAAAAAAAAAAAAAATTAAAAACTTCTGCCCAGTAAAGATACTGTTAAGCAAACAAGTTGTTTGGGAAGATGAGTGAAATAGGTGAGGGAGATTAACAAGGAGAAACTTCCAGTTATAAAATAAAGTCACAGAGATGTAATGTATAGCCTGGGGAATATAGTTAATACTATTGTAATCAATTTGTGTGGTGACAGATGGTAACTAGACTTAGCATGGCGATCATTCTGTAGTGTATAAAAATATTGAATCACTATGTTATACACCTGAAACTAATTTAATACTGTAAGTCAATGATCATTCAATTTATTCAATTAAAAAAAGAAGTTTCTGGTACAGTGGATCCTGAATGTTCTCACCACACACAAAAAAAAGACGTGGTGATCATGTGATGTGATGGCAGTGGTGGTGATAATTTTGCAATGTGTGAGTGTATGAAGTCAACACATTGGAGACCATAAGTTTACACATGTTATTCATCAATTGTAACTCAGTAAAACTGGAAAAAAAAGAAAAAAGAAAGAAAAGAAACAAGCAAGCCACAGACTGGGACTAAACATCTACAAAACAACTATCTGACAAAGGACTAATGTCCAGAATACATAATAAACATCTACAACTTAATAGTAGAGAGACTTAACAACTTGACAAAATACAGGCAAGAGAATTGAACAGATACTTCACAGAGGAGTATACACAAATGGCCAGTAAGTACCTCATCGTTAGTCATCAGGGAGATGCAAATGAAAACTGCAGGGAGATATACTATGGGGCTAAAGACCAACAACGCCAAATGTTGCCAAGGGTGAGAGCTACTGGTGAGAGTTTAAATGATACGTCCACTTTGGCAAAAGATCTGCAAGTTTCTTATAAAACTAAACATATACCTATCTAGCAATTCCACTCCTTGGTATTTATCCTCCACAGTGAAAGCTTTTGTTCTCAAGAAGACTTGTACTAGAATGGGGACTTCCCTGGTGGTCCAGGGCGTAAGACTCCCTGATCCCAATGCAGGGGGCCCGGGTTCGATCCCTGGCTGGGAAACTGGATCCCACACGCATGCTGCAACTGAGAGTTCCTGTGCTGCAACTAAGAGTCCGCATGCCGCAACTAAAAAAAAAAGATCCCGCATGCCACAACAAGGATCTCGCATGCCACAATGAAGATCTGGCACAGGCAAACTAATAAATAAATAAATATTAAAAATAAATAAATAAATAAAATAGAAGATTGTACTAGAATGTTCACAGAAGCTTTATTCATCATAGCCCCCAACTGGAAACAGCCCAAGCATCTGTCCATCATGAATGGATACACAGACTGTAGTATGTGCATACTCAGTGGTAAAAAAGGATACACACGGCTACATGGATGAATCTCAAAAACATCATGCTGAGTGAAACAGGCCTCACACCAAAGAGCATGACTTCATGATTCTACTTTCATGAAGTTCTAGAAAAGGTTAGACTGATCTGTGATGAAAAAATTCAGCCCAGTGGTAACCTCTGGGGGTGGGAGTGGGTAGGAGTGGACTGGAAAGCAGCAGAAGGGAATATTCTCTGGTGATGGTGATGTGATGTTCTGTATCTTTTTTTTTTTTTTGCGGTACACAGCCCTCTCACTGTTGTGGCCTCTCCCGTTGCGGAGCACAGGCTCCGGACACGCAGGCTCAGCGGCCATGGCTCACGGGCCTAGCTGCTCCGCGGCATGTGGGATCTTCCCGGACCGGGGCACGAACCCGTGTCCCCTGCATCGGCAGGCGGACTCTCAACCACTGCGCCACCAGGGAAGCCCGACGTTCTGTATCTTGATAGATCGTGTTGCATTAGTTAGAACTTATCAGATGGTACACTTACGATCTGAGCATTTCACTATAAATTTTATCCCCAGTGATCCCCAAATATAAACACATATTAAACTCTGGCTCATGACACGCATGCTCAAGGATTTGGGAGGGGAGTGCTCTGATGTTTGTAAATTACTTAGAAATGCATCCAAAACTAAGATGAATTGATGGGTGGACGGAGGGATGGCTGAATGGTTATGTAATAAAGCAAATACAGCAAAATGGTAGCTGTACAATCTAGGTGGGGAGGAAACGGGTGTTTGCTGAACAATTCTTTCAACTTCTATGTATGTTTGAAATTTTTCATAATAAAATGTTGGAGGGGGGGAACAGGATGAATACAAAGTTAAAAAAAAAGAGGACAGAGCCGCAGCACTCAATCTCCATCCCAGCTCTAAAATCAAAGAACCACAAAATGACTTGAAACACCGAGGTCCCCACTTCCACCCCCACCTCCAGGTTTGGTTACAGTACTTACGTAACCCCAGAACCACAGCCCCATCATCATAATATGCCCCTGAGCCTCCGTATCAAAAATCCAAAGCAGCATCCTACGGTTTCAGGCCCAGAAGAGACATCAGCCTGCATGTGTGCGTGTGTGTGTGTGTGTACCAAGAAGATGGTCAACCCAGTTCACCTGCTTTAAGTCATTTGATACAGTTGGGAAAATAGGGGTCTGGGCACATACCAGGGCTCAGCTGGGTATTTAATGCTAAGCCAGACACCCACCTCCCCAACCATGCCTATGTCAGCTCCAACCAGGGTTTCAGATCAAAAGCATCATCTTCCAATATCAGTGTGACTCATTGTGCACTTGTGTGTGCTGGGCGTTTGACATGACTTCATTTAATCCTCACAACCACCCTATGAGGTAGTTTTATTATCTTGCTTTTATGGTTGAGGAAACAGCCTCAGAGAGGGTAAATAATGCCCAGGAACACACAGCCGGAGCTGGAATGCAGGTACATTCAGTGAGGCTCTAGGGCAGAGGCCCTTTCTAGAAAGCACTCCCCCCAGCCCCGCAAGCCCTTCTGAACCAGTACTGACAGGGGTGCAACCTGTGTGTCTGTATAGCTTTTTGAGCAGGGAGAACTGGGCTTCAGGGGACAATGAAAAACTCTCAACACCTGAGAGCGACGGGTCCAATCTCTCTCCCTCCGAGGCCCTGCACACGTGGAGATCTTTAGACGACCCCACACTCTGCGTTTCTGTGCCAGGCGTGCTCAATAGGCTAGATGTATGTTTCGTATGTACACCAATCACAGCCTCGCCCTGGTTTTCCCTCTTGTTCATTCCGTTAAAAGAAGTGCCAGGCCTATGTTTTCATCTAAGAGTTTGATAGTTTCTGGCCTTACATTTAGGTCTTTTATCCATTTTGAGTTTATTTTTGTGTATGGTGTTAGGGAGTGTTCTAATTTCATACTTTTACATGTACCTGTCCAGTTTCACCAGCACCACTTATTGAAGAGGCTGTCTTTTCCCCACTGTATATTCTTGCCTCCTTTATCAAAGATAAGGTGACCATATGTGCGTGGGTTTATCTCTGGGCTTTCTATAGTGTTCCATTGATCAGTATTTCTGTTTTTGTGCCAGTACCATACTGTCTTGATTACTGTAGATTTGTAGTATAGTCTGAAGTCAGGGAGCCTGATTCTTCCAGCTCCATAGGCAGAACACTCTATGACATAAATCACAGCAAGATCCTTTTTGACCCACCTCCTAGAGAAATGTAAATAAAAACAAAAATAAACAAATGGGACCTAATGAAACTTAAAAGCTTTTGCATAGCAAAGGAAACCATAAACAAGACCAAAAGACAACCCTCAGAATGAGAGAAAATATTTGCAAATGAAGCAACTGACAAAGGATTAATCTCCAAAATTTACAAGCAGTTCATGCAGCTCAATAACAATAAAACAAACAACCCAATCCAAAAATGGGCAGAAGACCTAAATAGACATTTCTCCAAAGAAGATATACAGATTG
The DNA here is from genome assembly GCF_003676395.1 of Aethalodelphis obliquidens. Lineage (NCBI taxonomy): Eukaryota > Metazoa > Chordata > Mammalia > Artiodactyla > Delphinidae > Aethalodelphis > Aethalodelphis obliquidens. Next base: position 1,540,348 of record NW_020837962.1, on the reverse strand, counting down.
CCAACAAACACATGAAAGAATGCTCAACATCATTAATCATTAGAGAAATGCAAATCAAAACTACAATGAGATATCATCTCATACCGGTCGGAATGGCCATCATCAAAAAATCTAGAAACAATAAATGCTGGAGAGGGTGTGAAGAAAAGGGAACACTCTTGCACTGTTGGTGGGAATGTAAATTGATACAGCCACTATGGAGAACAGTATGGAGGATCCTTAAAAAACTAAAAATAGAACTACCATACGACCCAGCAATCCCACTACTGGGCATACACCCTGAGAAAACCATAATTCAAAAAGAGTCTTGTACCACAGTATTCACTGCAGCTCTATTTACAATAGCCAGGACATGGAAGCAACCAAAGTGTCCATCAACAGATGAATGGATAAAGAAGATGTGGCACATATATACAATGGAATATTACTCAACCATAAAAAGAAACGAAATTGAGTTATTTGTAGTGAGGTGGATGGACCTAGAGTCTGTCATGCAGAGTGAAGTAAGTCAGAAAGAGAAAAACAAATACCGTATGCTAACATATATATATATATATATATATATATATATATATATGGAATCTAAGAAAAAAAAAAGGTCATGAAGAACATAGGGGTAAGATGGGAATAAAGACACAGACCTACTAGAGAATGGACTTGAGGATATGGGGAGTGGGAAGGGTAAGCTGTGACAAAGTGAGAGAGGCATGGACATATATACGCTACCAAACATAAAACAGATAGCTAGTGGGAAGCAGCCGCATAGCACAGGGAGATCAGCTCGGTGCTTTGTGACCGCCTAGAGGGGTGGGATAGGGAGGGTGGGAGGGAGGGAGACGCAAGCGGGAAGAGATACGGGAACATATGTATATGTATAACTGATTCACTTTGTTATAAAGCAGAAACTAACACACCATTGTAAAGCAATTATACTCCAATAAAGATGTTAAAAAATTTTTTTTAAAAAAGTGTCAGGTACTACCTGTTTCTACCCGTAGGCTTTAATGACTCAGGAGAGTCCAGCAGCGCCCTCTAACCCCCTCCTTTGTCTTTACCCTCCTGTCACACTTTCCCACTGGGCTGTGCCTGGCGACCGCGTTGAGCAGGGGTGGGAGCTCCTCATGCCAAGTCTGGGTTTATAACTTTGGGGACAAGGGGGAGGGGGAAGGGAAGATGTTAAGAGGCCCTTAATTGGGGAAAATGTTTTACAAATCTGAATTCCCACGACACCTGGGATTCTCATCAGAGCTGTAACAACTCAGATCCTTCCCACCAGAAAAAGATGCAGCCCCTCCTACACCATTTACCACGGGCTCCACTCCAGCACCAGGCATCTGACTCATCAAGGCAGGTGAAAGGGTTAGAGGTTAAAAAAAAAAAAAGAGAAAACCATAAGCAACAGGCTTAGTGACTTACAGGGCTTTTTCAAGGGTGATCTTTAGAGAGAAATATGTCTATGTAGAGATTAAGTATGTCATTCACTTATAAAAGAAGAGAAAGGAAAAAACCAAAATCCTATGAAAATTTCTTTAATTTTCATCTTTTGGAAATACATTTTTCATTTTTATTTCCACGATACAAAAATGTTAAATATCTAACAATGATCTATATGAAGCAGATCTACTGAAGCAGATCCACGAGATTCTGTCCCTGTTGTGACCTGTTTCAACAGAGAAAGGGCTGGTACAGGGTGTCGATTTGTCATGATTTCACACACATGCACACACGCCACCTCACCCTCAGATGCCACCAAACAGAGAAGACATCAGGCTAAGATAACGAAAACTGAAAGCAGTGCTACATGGGAAAACAGAAATTAACTTTTCACTCGTACACTCCACCATGAGAAACTCATATCTTAGGGGGAAAACTCTAAATAAATATGCCCCAAAGGTCAAGGCAGGTGTTGACAGCGGTAGAGATTTTCCTACTGGGAAAACAAGCTTGAGAGCCTCATATTTTCAGGCAGCGATGGTGGAAAGCAGGCAGACACAACCGAATTCTCTACTGGGAGACATACCCACGCGCTGGGGCTGCCCCCAGGACTGAGCATGAGATGGTGGATGAGAACCTCTCAAAGCAGGGAAGAGTTCAACCCCAAATCAGGATCACAGCACCTAAGAGTGTTGGCTCTTTCTGTGAAATCTCACGGCCAACCTTCCCCATCAGGTGGATTCTTAAACAAAGATTCATGACAGGAAGGGTTTCACATGAGCAACAAGTAATGACCTGGTTAATCACGTACACATGACAGCCAACGACATGCTGAGCGCCAGCAGACAGGTGATGCTAAAGAGGAAGGAACACAGCCTTGACGATAAAAACTGGGATTTTTCAGGAGACACACACTTGGTTTCAAACCCCTCCTGCACCACATTGGATTCAGTTAAACACAGTATGGCTTCCAAAAATGCCGGCTGCTTCTTTCCTTCTCAGCAACAGCACCAGCGGTTTGTTCCACTCAGGTCTTGGTTACCACGTGTCAGGGACCTCAAAGAGCTTGGCTGAGCTGTCCGAGATGCTTCCTGGTGGGAGAGGACAAAACAAGGTGAACAAGGAGAGGACCACCCCGGGGGGGAGAACAAAAAGACTAGCTGCAAAGACAGCTTTGACCAGGGCCAGGGCCTGGCGGTGGCACGGCCACAAGTGGAGAGAGTCCACGGGTGGGCCTTGCCTATGGAGAGCAGTGCCCGGCAAACAGAGGCCACACTGCGGAAACATAGCGGCAGGGCCGAGGAAGTGCCTCCCTGCTTGGGTGCCTCTTGATTTTACAGGAGTGACAGTATCTCTCAGTGAGAACACACTCTGTATTCTTTGCTAGCCAGCATGCTGGGCACTTAGTTCATTTAATCTTCATAAAAGCCCAGTTCAGGGGTACCAATATCCCCATTTTACAGATACAAGACATCTAGCGAGTGGCTGAGATGGGGTCTGGATCCTTCCACAGCACCAAGGTGGCTGGGTTCCTCTGTGCCGTGGTGACCGGCACCCAGATGAGAAATCTCAGGGGCTGGCGGCTAGACAGTGGCGGGAAGCTGACCAGTGGGAGTTCAGAGATCCCAAAAGGGGCAAAAGCAGCTTGTAGCTTTTTCCAATTTCAGCAACACTGGCTACAGTCTTCTCGGACTGAAGGGTCTCTTCCGTTACAAACAGTTTCGCCCTGAAGTTAGAAGCCCTTCTGCATTCAGCTACTTTCTGCAACAGCAGCAGCAGCACTGGGTCAGGGCCTGGACCACAAACGTCCAGATCCGAATGAATGGGAATTAAGTCAGGAAACAGCGTGTTCACGATGGAAAATGCACGACCGGGCATTCCCGTACCCGTGGTATCATGCATTATTTAAGCCCTAGAGCAGGGCTGGCAGGGAAAAGGGCAAAGCCAGCCCCAGCCGCTAACACGCCAAGAGTTCAAAAGGGGGGAGGTCTGTGATGATGCCTGAAGTGGAGAGTAACTTCTAAAAACAGAGGGGAACTCGCTCGGCTGGCAGTGGCTACTGCCAGTGACAGGAATGCCTAAAGGTAACTAGGTCCAAACACATGAAATAACACAGGGAATTCCACTAGAGTGAGAATTCCCACTTCTGCTCATTTATTGAGATAAAGTCCAGACAGACAGGATAAGAAGAGCAGGCGAGGGGTCATTTGAAGTGTTCTGCCCCAAGTCTCGTGGCTGTGTTGCACATGCATCTCTTCGGACTGCTCCTGAGAAGTGAAGATGGGCAGGAGATGGTCCACGTGACAAAGAGTGCCATGATCCAGTTAGAAAAGGAATAAAGGTTATTGAAAAATGAAACAAAACACGAACACTCCCCTCCCCAGAGCAACTAAATACTACAGACGGCCCATGATAAGACTGAAACCAGCCTGACCCCTCCTCCACCACACATTCACACAACACCTAATTGTAGGGAGGAAAATAAACATCAATAAGGGCATTTTTACAATTCACATATCAAAGAAATATTACAGCAGCCAATCTGCCATTCTAAAGGTAAAAGCCACAACGCCAAATGTGGGGAGCTGAAATAAATTAAAACTAGCTGAGAGGAAAAAAGATAAATGGCTAAAAGCAACAGCGTTGTCATATTTATAATCGCACCCGTGGTTAGCTGGATGGGAGTATATGTGAGTCTGGTGGTACGCCATCAAACGCACAGGAGCGACTCTGTGAAGAGCTAGTGAGAAATAACAGAATAAGCAAAAGCTGTGAAGTGAGGCAAGTCTGGCCTGACCATCTCACTAGCTGTAAGACTCCAAGCAACTCTCAGTGCCTCATCTATAAGATGGACTCGATGCTACTTTATGCCACCCAGGACTTCTGAGATTCAGCCAGGTTCCTGGCACAGAGCAAGTTTTTTTTTTCTTTTTTTTTTCTTTGCAGTACGTGGGCCTCTCACTGTTGTGACCTCTCCAGTTGCGGAGCACAGGCTCCAGACGCGCAGGCTCAGCAGCCATGGCTCACGGGCCCAGCCGCTCCGCAGCATGTGGGATCTTCCCGGACAGGGGCACAAATCCGTGTCCCCTGCATCGGCAGGCGGACTCTCAACCACTGCGCCACCAGGGAAGCCCCAGAGCAAGTTTTTAATGCACGTTAGGCCCCTTCCCTTAGGGATAAGGTGGCCCAACACTGAACGTGGTGGCTGCCCAGGAAGCCAACAGCCTGCAGTCAGAGAGCTGCCTAAAATGCGCAGCTGCTGAGCAAGAATGATGTGTACGGAGGAAACAGAACTTTACAAACCATGTAAAGGAGACCCAGACCAGAGGGGAGCTGGACGCCACTGCTGGTGTTTGTTCTAGCACCTTCCAGAAAGGGAGAGCTGTAGACCGTTGAAGGATCTGTCTCAAAGCTAACGGACAAAGAGCTACGGTCGGTTTTCCGGCGAACTCACTTTCACAGCCCTGTTTAGTTACTAGAGTGCAAAGAATTATTCAGGAACAATTCTTCTTTTTAAATAGATACTTCAGGACATCTGCCTCCTGCTACGATGGGCCATACCTTGCATCACATACAAAGATTAACTCTAAATGGATAGTATGTCTGCATGTAAAACCTAAAACTGGAAAACTTCTAGAAGAAAACACGAGAGAAGATCTCTGCAATCGAGTAAGGCAAAGATTTCTTAGATATGACAACAAAGGCATAATCCAAGGGAAAAAGATTGATAAATTGGATTTCGTTAAAATTTAAAACTTCTACTATTGAAAGATACTGTTAAGAGAATGAAAAGAAAAGCACAGTCTGGAAGAATCTGTAGAACACCCATAAGGACTTGTATCCTGAATACGTAAGAATACATAAGAACTCTTGAAACTGAATAAGGAGAAAACAAACAGCCCAATGAAAAAATGAGCAAAAGATCTGAACAAACATTTCATTAAAGAAATTTAAATGGACAAATAATCAAATAAAAAGATACTTGACATCATTAGTCATTAGGGAAATTCAAACCAAAGCCATAATGAGATACCAGTACACACCACTAGAATGGCAAAAAGGACAATACCAACACTGGTGAAGGTACAGAGCCACTAAGCCCTCATGCCCGGCTGGTGGGAATGCAAAATGCTGCAGCCACTTTGGAAACCAGTGGGCCAGGTTCTTATAAAATTAAACATACACTTACCACACGACTCAGTAATTCCAGCCTTAGGTATTTTCCCAAAGAAATGAACACTTAGTTCGCACAAAAACTTATACATAAATGTTTATATCTGCTAGATTCTTAGTTGCTAACAACCTAAATGTCAACAGGCAAAATGGATAAACAGTGATATGTCCATAAAATGGACTGCTACTCAGCAGAAAGAAGGAATGAGCCAGTGACATGGGCAAGAACACAGACAAACGTCAAATGTGTTAAGCTAAGTGCAAGACTCTAGGGGTTACTTATTGAATGATTCCATTTAAATGACCTTCTGAAAAAGGCAAAATTACAGGAATAGAAAGCAGATCAGCAGCTGCTGGGATCTATGGATGGGAAGGGGCTGATTGCAAAGGGGCACGAGGGAATCTTCTGGAATAACTGTTCTATTTCTTGAGCACAGTGATGGTTATTTGACTACATATTTGTCAAAATTCATCAACTTGTACACCTAAAAGTAATGACATATTGTATGTAAATTGTATCTTAATAAAGCTGACCCTGCAAAAGGTATGAGGAATGTTGTTTTAAAAAAAATCCAACAGATTTTAATATGAAATATTATGCTGATAATTAAAATTATTTGACCAAGAGTTTTTTTTTAAATGGGGGGAAAACAAGATACTAAACGACATATAGAGTATGATGCCAACTATGTATAAAAACGATAGGCAGGGGCTTCCCTGGTTGCGCAGTGGTTGAGAGTCTGCCTGCCGATGCAGGGGACATGGGTTTGTGCCCTGGTCCAGGAGGATCCCACATGCCGCGGAGCGGCTAGGCCCGTGAGCCATGGCCGCTAAGCCTGCGCGTCTGGAGCCTGTGCTCCGCAACGGGAGAGGCCACAACAGTGAGAGGCCCACGTAACACAAATTAAAAAAAAAAAAAAAAAAAAAAAAAAAGATAGGCAGAGTAAAATACTTGTTAACAGAGTATCAAGTAACTAGGGTTTAATGTTCTTTCTAGCTTCCTTCATTTTACTGATTTTCATAGTGAGCACATTATTTTTGTTAACAGAAACAACAAAAGAAACTAAAAAGTGGTAAACACAAAGGGTGATTGTTTCTGCTGATTTACCTTTCATCTAACTAGAGTTGAAAGGGAGAAACTCTGAGCTAAGACAGCTCTCCCCTCACGTGAATCTGAAAAACCACACAGCACACTGGAAATCTGCCGTCCTACCGTTTCCTACAGAGTGGAATTCTGTATAGGGCAAGATCCTCTGGGGTGCCATACAGGAGTTTTTAAGTAGGAAGTGCTCCGAAGGGCCTGGTCGTGGGGTGGTATCCACACCAAGAAAGCAGGGCTCCCCTGGATGGTGTGTGGGGAGCCCCCGAGGTATGCCTGGAGGAAGAGGGAGGTGCAGGGAGTGTGCCGCCCCACAGGGCAGCACACTCCTCAGTTAGGCTGAAATCTGCATTTTAATTGAGGAATTAAAAAGTTCTTTGGGAGGTCGCTGGACATCCCTAGCCTGGCTGCTCAGGTGACCGATAGCACCAACTGCAGATCGTGTTCCTCACTTCAGGAGACCTCCAACAGCACAAGGAGACCGCTGTTCTAGGTAGACTCCCTACTTTTATACTGTAACCCTAGGGGTTTAAGCTGGAAAGGTTCAGCAGATTAGTCAAGACTACAATAAAACCTGCGGCTCTTGGAAACCATGTAAAGCTCTAATGTGTTGGGTTTTTCTTTTTTTAATAAATTTATTTTATTTTTGGCTGCGTTGGGTCTTCGTTGCAGGCTTTTCTCTCGTTGCGGCGAGCGGGGGCTACTCTTCATTGCAGTGCACGGGCTTCTCACTGCGGTGGCTTCTCTTGTTGAGCACGGGCTCCAGGCGCGTGGGCTTCAGTGGTTGTGGTACGCGGGCTCAGTAGTTGTGGCTTGCAGGCTCTAGAGCGTGGGCTCAGCAGTTGTGGCACATGGGCTTAGTTACTCCACCGCATGTGGGATCTTCCCAGACCAGGGCTCGAACCCGTGTCCCCTGCACTGGTAGGTGGATTCTTAACCACTGTGCCACCAGGGAAGCCCTGTGTTGGATTTTAAATGTAAAGTGGAAAGGAAACTTGGAACAACTCTATCATGTGACAAAAAGTCACCAGGAACAGTCCACAGCTCGGCCCTGTTCCGTGAACACTGTCTAACAGGCACTGCCGGAGCCTCTGGCTAGTGGACAGTCCATCTTTATTTTGAGACTGGCCAGTCTCGTCAGCATCAGGCCACTGGAACACAATTCACTTACTCAGCAAGAGCAAGTGCGCTGTGGACACCCATCCATTACTGTCTGGGGAACATTTCTTGGACAGTTTACTCCAGCATAAATGGCACACAGAGCTGTTTCCTTTATATACCAATGAAGAATATACCTTGAATGCCCCAGTGGAAAGCAGACAGCATTACCAATTTACACTAACTGCAATAAATATAAAGGGAGGGGATTTATATTATACATTTGCTTCCTGAAAATAGGATAGAAACAACTACAGTTACGAGAAATATTTACTAAGTACATAACATGTACATAAAAAGCTCCAAAAGAGAATAATGTCTCGGACTTTTACTGCATGACTTCATCACAAGAAAATCCAGGTTGGTAGTTGTCTCTGATCTAGAACAGATGCCAGAAATATTCACCTTTGCAAAGAATCCTTTGTTTCCTCTAAAGTTTGGATAAACTTCACATTTTCCAGAGTGGTACAAGGCCTTTGCTCTGGATCAGACAGCCCTCCCCGCCACCCCCAATAACAGCTGTATTTGACTTTGCATATTTGTGATTCTGTGAGCCTTGGTTTCCTCTCTATAAATTAGATATAATGATATCTACACCTTACTTGGTTTTTATAACGACTAGACCATAAAGGACGTTCCTAGCACAATGTCCGGTATATAATATCAACTCAATAAATGGTTATTTCTTCTATAACTTAAGTCATTTTGTTATCTTGGAAGGTGTCCAGTACTTAACTCTTAGTGTATCTTTGATACTAAATTGTGTAACTAAGAAAAATGACACTGTTTTGTGTGGGATTTATCGAGCATCAGTGTCCCGGGATTGCTACGGTACATGATATTCTATGGCCGTACTTTGTGCTACTTTCCCCTCGGAAAACAGAACATTTCCTACAGGTGGAATGCTGTCTTTTATGTTTCTCATGCCTTCACTAGCAGTGTACTGGGCAACCAACGCACCCTAGGGAATCATCTGAGCACCTGTCAAGATAACGTCCCCAGTAGGAACGCTCAGGCTAGATGCCTTAGAACCCATCTGTGCAGGACAGACAGAGCCACACTGTACCAGACACTCTAATCCAGTTCTGGCCGACATCAATCCAGGCCCTCTTTGCTCCTGGGATTCTCTGAACCTTTGGGAGATTCATACAGACCCTTTAGAGTCCGAACTTTGTACTGTCGCTCATTTTAGGACCTCCTTAAAGTAAATGAGCGATCAAAATCATATGACTTACCAAGTCCAGCACCCGATATCTTGACCTACATCCAGCTGATACTATTAGGACTACATGCTTAAAACAAACCAGCTAAAGAGGATCCAGGAAACTTCCAGCCTTGCGTCAGAAGGTCTTAGTGAATGGTGCTCCAGAAGAAAACTCAATGATCTCAAGTTCTCTGATTCAATTAAAAGTTGTCAAGATGCTTCTCTTTTTTTAGCTGGATTGACAAAGAAGTACAAAAATCTATCTTTTTTTTTTTTTTAGCTCAAATCTTGTGGCAGTGACAGCTTTACTGTCAATGGGAAGAAAAAAAAACTATTTTAATGATGGTATTATAAATTCAAAACCCCAAATAACTCATAGAAAGTTTTCACTTAAAACGATGAAAGTTATAAAAGGAGCTAATCTACTGATGCAATCTATTATTAGGTATTTTAATACCTTTGAGACTGTGCTGAGACAGAAGGGAAAAAACCTAAAATCCTGTCCCTGAGAAGTAACAGATAAGTGAAAAAATTAAAGAGAATGATGTGAAGGAAAGCTATACAAGAGGGGAAAAGTGTCCCGCCCCGCAACATGCTTGGGGTGAGCTCTGAAAGTCATGCTAATATTTAAGATTTGTGAAGCAGGTACAATGCGGCAGTGGTAACAAGTTATCAAAGATGAAGACTAAGTATGTTACAGATTAAAAACTTCTCTAATACTTAAATGAGGGAAAGGGAGACTCACAGATTCAAGAGACAGTTAAAATACACGACCCAGACTTCAAACAAGAGTTTAAGTTTTCAGTTAAAGTTAAGCTTTAGCATAATGTATAAAAGGCATCTGTGACATTTTTGCTGCTTCTTTGATTTCATTCATATCAATGAGATTCAGAAAATGCCCTGCAGGCAGATCAAGCCACATGTAAAAAGAGGAATTAACTGAAACACAATGGATTCTTGGCTTGAGTGTGAATCAAGTTCCAGGCTTCCACTCCCATCCTTTGATTTGACTGTTGGTTCCACTAACAGGGGTGACTATCAGGAAGCAAGATAAAGGAGAGGAGTAATTTTGGCTTGCAGGCATCCCCCTCATCACGTAACTGTGCTTAAAGGTACTCACTTTATTGCAGGCCTGACTTAAGGGCTCTGTGATCTTGGGCAAGTCACATAACCTTCAAGCCTCCGCTGTTTCCTCACTCCTTTTCTTTTCTTTCTTTCATTAGTTTTTTTTTATCGAAGTATAGTTGATTTACAATGTTGTGTTAATTTCTGGTGTGCAGCAAAATGATTCATTTATATATATATTCTTTTTCATATTCTTTTCCACTATGGTTTATTACAGGATATTGAATATAGTTCCCTGTGATACACAATATGACCTTGTTTACCTATTTTACATATAGTAGTTTGGATTTGATAATCCCAAACTCCTAATTTATCCCTCTTCCACACCCTTTCCCCTTTGGTAATCATAAATTTTTTTTCTATGTCTGTGAGTCTGTTTCTGTTTTGCAAATAAGTTCATTTGTATCATATTTTAGATTCCACATGTAAGTGATATCACATGGTATTTGTCTTTCTCTTTCTGACTTACTTCACTTAGTATGATAATCTCTAGGTCCATCCATGTTGCTGCAAATGGCATTATTTCGTTCTTTTTTTATGACTTAGTAGTATTCCATTGTATACATGTACCACATCTTCTTTCCATTCATCTGTTGATGGACATTTAGGGTACTTCCATGTCTTGGCTACTGTAAACAGTGCTGCTATGAACACTGGGGTGCACATATCTTTTCGAATTAGAGTTTTCTCCAGATATATGCCCAGGAGAGGGATTGCTGGATCATATGGCAACTCTATTTTTAGTTTTTTAAGGAACCTCCATATGGTTTTACATAGTGGCTGCACCAATTTACATTCCCACCAACAGTATAGGAGGGTTCCCTTTTCTCCACACCCTCTCCAGCATTTGTTATTTGTAGATTTTTAATGATGGCTATTCTGACCAGTGTGAGGTGATACCTCATTGTAGTTTTGATTTGCATTTCTCTAATAATTAGTGATATTGAGCATCTTTTCATGTGCCTGTTGGCCATCTGCATGTCTTCTTTGGAGAAACGTCTACTTAGGACTTCTGCCCATTTGTTGATTGTATTGTTTTGTTGTTGTTGTTGTTGAGTTGCATGAGCTGTTTGTATATTTGGGAAATTAAGCCCTTGTTGGACGCATCGTTTGCAAATATTTTCTCCCATTCTGGAGATTGTCTTTTCATTTTCTTTATAGTTTCCTTTGCTGTACAAAAGCTTGTAAGTTTGATTAGATCCCACTTGTTTATTTTTCTTTTTATTTCTACTGCCTTGGGAGACTGACCTAAGAAAACATTGCTACGATTTATGCCAGAGAATGTTTTGCCTATGTTCTCTTCTAGGAATTTTATGGTGTCATGTCTTATATTTAAGTCTTTAAGCTATTTTGAATTTATTTTTGTGTATGACGTGAGGGAGTCTTCTAACTTCACTGATTTACATGCAGCTTTCCAGTTTTCTCAACACCACTTGCAGAAGACACTGCCTTTTCTCAGGCATCAGTTTTCTTAATTGTAAAATGGACCATCACGCCTACTTCAGAGATTTAAACAAAAGCATTTCCATCAAGCATGAAGTGCAGGGGTGGGGGTGGGGTGGATGAATTGGGAGATTGGGATTGACATATATACACTACTATGTATAAAATACATAACTAATGAGAACCTACTGTATAGCACAGGGAACTTTACTCAGTGCTCTGTGGTGACCTAAATGGGAAGGAAATCTAAAAAAGAGGGGATATATGTATATGTGTAACTGAATCACTTTGCTGTATAGCGGAAACTAATACAACATTGTAAAGCAACTATACTCTAATAAAAATTAATTAAAAAAAATAAAGATAGGATCCGAACATGCCACATCTAAGGAACTCAGGATGGTGGAGTGGCTGCCTTCACATGTGATGTAGGCTCCTATGTCAGAGAAGAGGCGAAGGCTCTAAGAGTCCATATTTTTAGGGGAGAGAGCAGAAGCAAGAAGACCCACAATCCTGCAGCCTGTAGAAAGAAAACCACATTCACAGAAAGACAGACAAAATGAAAAGGCAGAAGACTATGTACCAGATGAAGGAACAAGATAAAACCGCAGAAAAACAACTAAATGAAGTGGAGATAGGCAACCTTCCAGAAAAAGAATTCAGAATAATGATAGTGAAGATGATCCAGGACCTCAGAAAAAGAATGGAGGCAAAGATGGAGAGGATGCAAGAAATGTTTAACAAAGACCTAGAAGAATTAAAGAACAACAAACAGAGATGAATGATACAATAACTGAAATGAAAAATACACTAGAAGGAATCAACAGCAGAATAATAGGCAGAAGAACGGATAAGTGACCTGGAAGACAGAATGGTGGAATTCAATGCTATGGAACAGAGTAAAGAAAAAAGGATGAAAAGAAATGAAGACAGCCTAAGAGACCTCTGGGACAACATTAAACACACCAACATTTGCAATATAGGGGTCTCAGAAAGAGAAGAGAGAAAGAAAGGACTCAAAAAAAATATTTGAAGAGATTATAGTGGAAAACTTCCCTAACGTGGGAAAGGAAAGAGCTGCCCAAGTCCAGGAAGCACAAAGAGTCCCAGGCAGGATAAACCTAAGGAGAAACATGCCGAGACACATAGTAATCAAACTGACAAAAATTAAAGACAAAGAAAAATTATTAAAAGCAACAAGGGAAAAATGACAAATAACATGCAAGGGAACTCCCATAAGGTTAACAGCTGATTTCTCAGCAGAAACTACAAGCCAGAAGGGAGTGGCATGATATATTTAAAGTGATGAAAGGGAAGAACCTACAACCAAGATTACTTTACCTGGCAAGGATCTCATTCAGATTCAACGGAGAAATCAACTGCTTTACAGACAAGCAAAAGCTAAGAGAATTCAGCACCACCAAACCAGCTTTACAACAAATGCTAAAGGAACTTCTCTAAGTGGGAAACACAAGAGAAGAAAAGGACCTACAAAAACAAACCCAAAACAATTAAGAAAATGGTAATAGGAAAATACATATTGATAATTACCTTAAATGGGAATGGATTAAATGCTCCAACGAAAAGACACAGGCTCACTGAATGGATACAAAAACAAGACTCATATATATGTTGTCTACAAGAGACCCACTTCAGACCTAGGGACACATACAGACTGAAAGTGAGGGAATAGAAAAAGATACTCCATGCAAATGGAAAACAAAAGAAAGCTGGAGTAGCAATACTCACATCAGATAAAACAGACTTTAAAATAAAGAATGTTACAAGAGACAAGGAAGGACACTACATAATGATCAAGGGATCAATCCAAGAAAAAGATATAACAATTATAAATATATATGCACCCAACATAGGAGCACCTCAATACATAAGACAACTGCTAACAGCTATAAAAGAGGAAATCGACAGTAACACAGTAATAGTGGGGGACTTTAACACGTCACTTACACCAATGGATAGATCATCCACACAGAAAATTAATAAGGAAACATAAGCTTTAAATGACACAACAGACCAGATAGATTTAATTGATATTTACAGGACATTCCATCCGAAAACAGTGATTACACTTTCTTCTCAAGTGCACACGGAACATTCTCCAGGATAGATCACATCTTGGGTCACAAATCAAGCCTTCATAAATTTAAGAAAACTGATATCACATCAAGCATCTTTTCCGACCAAAACGCTATGAGATTAGAAATAAATTACAGGGAAAAAACCATAAAAAACATAAACACATGGAAGCTAAACAATAAACAATACATTACTAAATAACCAAGATATCACTGAAGAAATCAAAGAGAAATCAAAAAATACCTAGAGACAAATGACAACGAAAACATGATGATCCAAAACCTATGGGATGCAGCAAAAGCAGTTTTAAGAGGGAAGTTTATAGCAATACAATCATACCTCAAGAAACAAAAAAAAATCTCAAATAAACAATCTAACCTTACACCTAAAGGAACTAGAGAAAGAAGAACAAACAAAACCCAAAGTTAGCAGAAGGAAAGAAATCGTAAAGATCAGAGCAGAAATAAATGAAATAGAAACAAAGAAAACAATTGCAAAGATCAATAAAACTAAAACCTGGTTCTTTGAGAAGATTAACAAAATTCATAAACCTTTAGCCAGACTCATCAAGAAAAAGAGATAGAGAACTCAAATCAATAAAATTAGAAATGAAAAAGGAGAAGTTACAACAGACACCACAGAAATACAAAGCATTGTAAGAGACTACTACAAGCAGCCCTATGCTAACAAAATGGACAACCTGGAAGAAATGGACAAATTCTTAGGAAGGTATAACCTTCCAAGAGTGAACAAGGAAGAAATAGAAAATATGAACAGTCCAATCACAAGTAATGAAATTGAAACTGTGATTAAAAAATCTTCCAACAAACAAAAGTCCAGGACCAGGTGGCTTCACAGGTGAATTCTATCAAACATTTAGAGAAGAGCTAACACCCATCCTTCTCAAACTCTTCCAAAAACTGCAGAGGAAGGGACACTCCCAAACTCATTCTATGAGGCCACCATCACCCTGATACCAAAACCAGACAAAAATACTACAAAAAAAGAAAATTACAGACCAATATCATTGATGAATATAGATGCAAAAATCCTCAACAAAATACTAGCAAACAGAATCCAACAACACATTAAAAGGGTCATACACCATGATCAAGTGGGATTTTTCCTAGGGATGCAAGGATTCTTCAATATATACCAATCAATCAATGTGATACACCATATTAACAAACTGAAGAATAAAAACCATATGATCATCTCAATAGAGGCAGAAAAAGCTTTTGACAAAATTCAACACCCATTTATGACCAAAAAAACTCTCCAGAAAGTGGGGATAGAGGGAACCTACCTGAACACAATAAAGGCCATATATGACAAACCTACAGCAAACATCATTCTCAATGGTGATAAACTGAAAGCATTTCCTCTAAGATCAGAAACAAGACAAGGATGTCCACTCTCGCCACTACTATTCAACATAGTTTTGGAAGTCCTAGCCATGGCAATCAGAGAAGAAAAAGAAATAAAAGGAATACAAATTGGAAAAGACGAAATAAAACTGTCACTGTTTGCAGATGACATGATACTATATATAGATAATCCTAAAAATACTACCAGAAAACTACTAGAGCTAATCAATGAATCTGGTAAAGTTGCAGGATACAAAATTAATGCACAGAAATCTATGCACTATACACTAACCTATACACTAACAACAAAAGATCAGAAAGAGAAATTAAGGAAACACTCCCACTTACCATTGCAACAAAAAGAATAAAATACCTAGGAATAAACCTACCTAAGGAGGTAAAAGACCCATACTCAGAAAACTATAAGACACTGATGAAAGAAATCAAAGATGACACAAACAGATGGAGAGATATACCATGTTCTTAGAAAAATCAATATTGTAAACATGACTATACTACTCAAAGCAATCTACAGATTCAATGCAATCCCTATCAAATTACCAATGGCATTTTTACAGAACTAGAACAAAAAAATCTTAAAATTTGTAATGGAGACACAAAAGACCCTGAATAGCAAAAGCAGTCTTGAGGGAAAAAAACGGAGCTGGAGGAATCAGACTCCCTGACTTCAGACTATACTACAAAGCTACAGTAATCAAGACAATATGGTACTGGCACAAAAACAGAAATATAGATCAATGGAACAGGATAGAAAGCCCAGAGATAAACCCATGCACCTGTGGTCAACTGATCTATACAAAGCAGGCAAGGATATACAATGGAGAAAAGACAGTCTCTTCAATAAGTGGTGCTGGGGAAACTGAACAACATGTAAAAGAATGAAATTAGGACACTCCCTAACACCATACACAAAAATAAACTCAAAATGGATTAAAAACCTAAATGTAAGACTGGACAATATAAAACTCTTAGAGGAAAACATGGGAAGAACATACTTTGACATAAATCACAGCAAGATCTTCTTTGACCCACCTCCTAGAGTAATGGAAATAAACAAAAATAAACAAATGGGTCCTAATGGAACTTAAAAGCTTCTGCACAGCAAAGGAAACTACAAACAAGACGAAAAGACAGCCCTCAGAATGGGAGAAAATACTTGCAAACGAATCAACGGACAAAGTATTAATCTCCAAAATATATAAACAGCTCATGCAGCTCAATATTTAAAAAACAAACAGCCCAATCAAAAAGTGGGCAGAAGACCTAAATAGACATTTCTCTAAAGAAGACATACAGATGGCCAAGAGGCACATGAAAATCTGCTCAACATCACTAATTATTAGAGAAATGCAAATCAAAACTACAATGAGGTATCACCTCACGCCAGTTAGAATGGGCATCATCAGAAAATCTACAAACAACAAAAGCTGGAGAGGGTGTGGAGAAAAGGGAACCCTCTTGCACTGTTGGTGGGAATGTAAATAGATACAGCCACTAAGGAGAGGTTCCTTAAAAAACTAAAAATAGAATTACCATATGACACAGCAATCCCACTACTGGACATATACCCTGAGAAAACCATAATTCAAAAAGACACATGTGCCCCAGTGTTCACTGCAGCACTATTTACAGTAGCCAAGTCATGGAAGCAACCTAAATGCCCATCAACAGATGAATGAATAAAAAAGATGTGGTACATATATACAATGGAATATTACTCCACCATAAAAAGGAACAAAATTGGGTCATTTGTAGAGACATGGATGGACCTAGAGACTGTCATACAGAGTGAAGTAAGTCAGAAAGAGAAAAACAAATATCATATATTACCGCCCATTTGTGTAATCTAGAAAAATGGTACAGACGAACCGGTTTGCAAAGCATAAGTAGAGACACAGATGTAGAGAACAAATGTATGGACACCAAGGGGCGAAAGCAGGGTGTGATGAATTGGGAGATTGGGATTGAAATATATACACTAATATGTATAAAATAGATAACTAATAAGAACCTGCTCTATAAAAAATAAATTCGTTTAAAAAAAAACAGAAAAAATAAAGAAAAAAAAATAAAAGCATGAAGTGCAGTGCAGGGTCATCAGCAAACACCTGGTCAGCAGTGGCTGTAATTTCTGTCACCATGTCTGCTAGCTGACCAGGTTCTGGCCCGATCTCCTGAGCAGGGCCTTTCACAGATGCTGGCTTCCCAGCAAGCCCCTTCCTTGCCTGGTACTCGGGTCCTGCAGAGGGTCTGTGCACCAAGGGCTGGGTTAGCTCATGGGGCCTCCACAGCATGTCTGGAGGACAGAGAGGATACGGGACTTGGCTCACCTTCTCATTCTGCTCTTACTAGCTACCTGGACCTGCATATTTCTTCGCCTCTCTGAGTCCAGACTTCTGCATCACTAAAACAAGGATGAGTCCCTATGTCAGGGCTGTTGTGAGAATGAAATTCAATCAGGAAAGAGAAGGTTCCAGTGTCTAGCACACAGTAGGCATACAACATGTGTTCATTTCCTGTTTCTTTTACTCCTTACATAATTCTGCTTACGAGAGAAATTCAGGTGGCCTGGGGTTTTGCTGGGAACAGTGAAAACTCTGCTACTGAAAATAACACATGTAGGAGTAGGCCTCTGTGCAAATTCACATATACATTTAAAATACTGAGGTGACTTTACATACATCAGCAAAGCCTCTAAACCGTGGAGGACAGAGAGAAGGTTACCAAAACAGACTTAACCATCTTTAACAAGGAGGCCCCCACCAAGCCTCACTCTATCAAGAGCCAGGGCTTTTCGGAGATTCCTCAAATTAAATTAAAATGATCTGAAAAACATCTGGTCCCGTTTTAGGCTTTGTTATCGACTGAAGCCCTGCTATAATCTCTCCCCCCAAATAAGAGTTTCTAGAACATTAAAGAAGACACAGCTCTAGAACCTTAGTGAGATTCAATACACACCTGTCGGAGAAAGGTCCTTCTTCATCCTTTTTAATTTCTTGGCCTTTTTCCTTCCCTCTGAGAGGGATTCTGCACAGGGATCTGTCTGCTCAAGCTCAGTGTCAGAAATCTCCCCTGATACTCTGGCCTCCAGGACACCTTCTGCTTGACTGGGACTCAGATTTCTCTTTCCTACTGTGCTGGTGGCTGTGAGACTGAAATGCAAGTGGAACAACATGAAAGGTGTTGAGAGTAAGTGGAAGACTAAACCTATAAAAATATTTTAACACTCTTAATTCTATTAGCACTTAACTAGCAATCAAACAACATGGGTAGCTGCTGCCTGGAGGTGCAAGTTGAAGACCTTACTGTGAACTGAAGTCTGAAAGTTTACCCACAACAAGCTTATTCAGAAGAAACTTCTACACCAGGCTTGTGCACAGATATACACAAATCTAAGCTGTTCATAGTGTTTAAAAGAAAAAAATTTTAAAGAAAATTCCTGGTCTTTATTTTGATAGAGTTACCCTAACAGAAGAGTAGAATAGTAGAGCAACCATAACAAAATAACAGTCTGGATTACATTAAATCACAAGACAGCACTGTTACTTGCATGCTGCCTGATGGATACACAGTAGAGCAGGAGAATTCTTGAGTCTGCTGGCTGTCACACCGCTCGTGCATTTGAACACTTAAAAGGTATACCCCACCTTCATATAATTCTCTTCCATTCCAAAAAGGTGACTTGTCAAGATTATAATTAAACCTGGCTTCATTTTAAAAGCTTTATAGGATTTGACATGTTGAATTAGATCAGGTTACATGTCCTGATTCTCCTTAAGAAAATATGTTCCCTGAATCAGAACTTGATAATAACAGAGACCACAGGGCCAGTGTGAGTCCTGTCTCCTCTAAATGAGTCTTATAAACAGGTTTTTTTTTTATAGCCCCCACGTTATGAAAAGCATAAAGAATCTAGTCATTCCCCCTAAGGGAGGCCATTCAGGCACAGAGTGGGGTGTGGAGAGGGAGAGAGAGAGAACATGAGCAAGCTCCTGTGTCAGCCCTCCCTAGGAAGTGAACGCTTTATTTTATTTTTAAATATATTTATTTATTTACTTTATTTTTGGCTGCATTGGGTCTTGGTTGCTGTGAGTGGGCTTTTTCTCTAGTTGTGGCAAGCGGGGGCTACTCTTCATTGCAGTGTGCAGGCTTCTCATTGCGGTGGCTTTGTGTGGAGCATGGGCTCTAGGCATCTGGGCTTCAGTAGTTGTGGCACATGGGCTCAGTAGTTGTGGCACGTGGGCTCAGTAGTTGTGGATTGCGGGCTCTAGAGTGCAGGCTCAGTAGCTGTGGTGCACGGGCTTAGTTGCTCCATGGCATTTGGGATCTTCCTGGACCAGGGGCTCAAACACGTGTCCCCTGCAATGGCAGGCGGATTCTTAACCACTGTGCCACCAGCAAAGTCCCGAAGTGAACGCTTTAAAATGTTACATATCAAAAACTTGGGGGACTTCCCTGGTGGTCCAGTAGTTAAGACTCTGCGCTCCCAATGCTGGTGGCAGGGTTCGATCCCTGGTCAGGGAACTACATCCCACACGCATGCCGCAACTAAGGGTTCGCATGCCACAGCTAAGGAGCCTGCCTGCCGCAACTAAGACCCGGCACAGCCAAATTAAAAAACAAGAACAAAAACAAAAAACTCGGGCTACCCGATGATTCAAGTTCTGCAATGTTACTCTTCCCTGTTCCTTACACTTCCTCACTCATGTGAAGAAGGTGGTGGTGCTCAGAAGCCATAGGAAGCAGAACAGAGAGAGCTCAGAGCAGCTGGCCTGTTAAGCCTGGCTGGCCAGCCTCCCGCTGTCATCTCTTCACCTGTGTTATATGCAGCTTTTGGAAACATCTTTTATTGCGGGGATATGAAGAAAAGGAGAATACCAAAGGTAGTATTTTGGGGGGAGAGTTATTAGAAATTCATGCTAGGGGACTTCCGGGAAGATGGCGGAAGAGTAAGACGCGGAGATCACCTTCCTCCCCACAGATACACCAGAAATACATCTACACGTGGAACAACTCCTACGGAGCACCTACTGAACGCTGGCAGAAGACCTCAGACCTCCCAAAAGGCAAGGAACCCCCACGTACCTGGTTAGGGCAAAAGAAAAAAATAAACAGAGACAAAAGGATAGGGACGGGTCCTGCACCAGCGGGAGAGAGCTGTGAAGGAGCAAAAGTGTCCACACACTAGGAAGCCCCTTCGCGGGCGGAGACTGCGGGTGGCGGAGTGGGGGAGCTTGGGTGCCGCGGAGGACAGCACAGCAACAGGGGTGCAGAGGGCAAAGCGGAGAGATTCCAGCGCAGAGGATCGGGGCCGACCGGCACTCACCAGCCGAGAGGCTTGTCTGCTCGCCCGCCGGGGCGGGTGGGGCTGGGAGCTGAAGCTCCGGCTTCTGTCGGAGCGCCGGGAGAGGACTGAGGTTGGCGGCGTGAACACAGCCTGCAGGGCGTTAGTGCACCGCGGCTAGCCGGGAGGGAGTCTGGGGAAAAGTCTGGACCTGCCGAAGAGGCAAGAGACTTTTTCTTCCCTCTTTGTTTCCTGGTGCACGAGGAGAGGGGATTAAGAACGCTGCTTAAGAGAGCTCCAGAGACGGGCGCGAGCCGCGGCTAAAAGTGCGGAGCCCAGAGACAGACATGAGACGCTAAGGCCGCTGCTGCTGCCGCCAGGAGGCCTGTGTGCGAACACAGGTCACTATCCACACCCCCTTCCGGGGAGCCTGTGCAGCCCGCCACTGCCAGGGTCCCGGGATCCAGGGACAACTCCCCCGGGAGAACGCACAGGGAGAACGCACAGCGCGCCTCAGGCTAGCAACGTCACACCGGTCTCTGCCGGCCGCAGGTCCGCCCCACACTCCGTGACCCTCCCTACCCACCCCCCCCACCCACCCAACCCCCCCGGCCTGAGTGAGCCAGAGCCTCCGAATCAGCGGCTCCTTTAACCCCGTCCTGTCTGAGCAAAGAACAGACGCCCTCCGGCGACCTACACGCACAGGCGGGGCCAAATCCAAAGCTGAGCCCCTGGGAGCTGTGAGAACAAAGAAGAGAAAGGGAAATCTCTCCCAGCAGCCTCAGAAGCAGCGGATTAAAGCTCCACAATCAACTTGATGTACCCTGCATCTGTGGAATACATGAATAGACAACGAATCATCCCAAATTAAGGAGCGGTGTGGATGAAAGGCTCTTGGTGCTGCAGCCAGGAGTTAGTGCTGTGCCTCTGAGGTGGGAGAGCCAACTTCAGGACACTGGTCCACAAGAGGCCTCCCAGCTGCACATAATATCAAACGGCGAAAATCTCCCAGAGATCTCCATCTCAACGCCAGCACCCAGCTTCACTCAACGACCAGCAAGCTACAGTGCTGGACATCCTATGCCAAACAACTAGCAAGACAGGAACACAACCCCATCCATTAGCAGAGAGGCTGCCCAAAATCATAATAAGTCTACAGACACCCCAAAACACACCACCAGATGTGGACCTGCCCACCCGAAAGACAAGATCCAGCCTCATCCACCAGAACACAGGCACTAGTACCCTCCACCAGGAGGCCTACACAACCCACTGAACCAACCTTAGCCACTGGGGACAGACACAAAAAACAACAGGAACTACGAACCTTCAGCCTGCAAAAAGGAGACCCCAAACACAGTAAGATAAGCAAAATGAAAAGACAGAAAAACACACAGCAGATGAAGGAGCAAGATAAAAACCCACCAGACCTAACAAATGAAGAGGAAATAGGCAGTCTACCTGAAAAAGAATTCAGAATAATGATAGTAAAGATGATCCAAAATCTTGGAAACAGAATGGACAAAATGCAAGAATCAGTTAACAAGGACCTAGAAGAACTAAAGATGAAACAAACAATGATGAACAACACAATAGATGAAAAATACTCTAGATGGGATCAATAGCCGAATAACTGAGGCAGAAGAACGGATAAGTGACCTGGAAGATAAAATAGTGGAAATAACTACTGCAGAGCAGAATAAAGAAAAAAGAAAGAAAAGAACTGAGGACAGTCTCAGAGACCTCTGGGACAACATTAAACACACCAACATTCGAATTATAGGGGTTCCAGAAGAAGAAGAGAAAAAGAAAGGGACTGAGAAAATATTTGAAGAGATTATAGTTGAAAACTTCCCTAATATGGGAAAGGAAATAGTTAATCAAGTCCAGGAAGCACAGAGAGTCCCATACAGGATAAATCCAAGGAGAAATACGCCAAGACACATATTAATCAAACTGTCAAAAATTAAATACAAAGAAAGCATATTAAAAGCAGCCAGGGAAAAACAACAAATAACACACAAGGGAATCCCCATAAGGTTAACAGCTGATCTTTCAGCAGAAACTCTGCAAGCCAGAAGGGACTGGCAGGACATATTGAAAGTGTTGAAGGAGAAAAACCTGCAACCAAGATTACTCTACCCAGCAAGGATCTCATTCAGATTTGATGGAGAAATTAAAACCTCTACAGACAAGCAAAAGCTGAGAGAGTTCAGCACCACCAAACCAGCTCTACAACAACTGCTAAAGGAATTCCTCTAGGCAAGAAACACAAAAGAAGGAAAAGACCTACAATAACGAACTCAAAACAATTAAGAAAATGGGAATGGGAACACACATATCGATAATTACCTTAAATGTAAATGGACTAAATGCTCCCACTAAAAGACACAGATTGGCTGAATGGATACAAAAACAAGACGCATATATTTGCTGTCTACAAGAGACCCACTTCAGACCTAGAGACACATACAGACTGAAAGTAAGGGGATGGAAAAAGGTATTTCATGCAAATGGAAACCAAAAGAAAGCTGGAGTAGCAATTCTCATATCAGACAAAATAGACTTTAAAATAAAGACTATTAGAAGAGACAAAGAAGGACACTACATAATGATCAAGGGATCGATCCAAGAAGAAGATATAACAATTGTAAATATTTATGCACCCAACATAGGAGCACCTCAATACATAAGGCAAATACAGACAGCCATAAAAGGGGAAATCGACAGTAACACATTCATAGTATGGGACTTTAACACCCCACTTTCACCAATGGACAGATCATCCAAAATGAAAATAAATAAGGAAACACAAGCTTTAAATGATACATTAAATGAGATGGACTTAATTGATATTTATAGGACATTCCATCCCAAAACAACAGAATACACATTTTTTTCAAGTGCTCATGGAACATTCTCCAGGATAGATCATGTCTTGGGTGACAAATCAAGCCTTAGTAAATTTAAGAAAACTGAAATTGTATCAAGTATCTTTTCCGACCACAACGCTATGAGACTAGATATCAATTACAGGAAAAGATCTGTAAACAATACAAACACATGGAGGCTAAACAATACACTACTTAATAACGAAGTGATCAGTGAAGGAATCAAAGAGGAAATCAAAAAATACCTAGAAACAAATGACAATGGACACACAACGACTCAAAATCTATGGGATGCAGCAAAAGCAGTTCTAAGAGGGAAGTTTATAGCAATACAATCCTACCTTAAGAAACAGGAAACATCTCGAATAAACAACCTAACCTTGCACCTAAAGCAATTAGAGAAAGAACAAAAAAACCCCAAAGTTAGCAGAAGGAAACAAATCATAAAAATCAGATCAGAAATAAATGAAAAAGAAATGAAGGAAATGATAGCAAAGATCCATAAAACTAAAAGCTGGTTCTTTGAAAGGATAAACAAAATTGACAAACCATTAGCCAGACTCATCAAAAAAAAAAGGGAGAAGACTCAAATCAATAGAATTAGAAATGAAAAAGGAGAAGTAACAACTGACACTGCAGAAATACAAAAGATCATGAGAGATTACTACAAGCAACTCTATGCCAATAAAATGGACAACCTGGAAGAAATGGACAAATTCTTAGAAAGGCACAACCTGCCAAGACTGAATCAGGAAGAAATAGAAAATATGAACAGACCAATCACAAGCACTGAAATTGAAACTGTGATTAAAAATCTTCCAACAAGCAAAAGCCCAGGACCAGATGGCTTCACAGGCGAATTCTATCAAACATTTAGAGAAGAGCTATCACCTATCCTTCTCAAACTCTTCCAAAATATAGCAGAGGGAGGAACACTCCCAAACTCATTCTACGAGGCCACCATCACCCTGATACCAAAACCAGACAAGGATGTCACAAAGAAAGAAAACTACAGGCCAATACCACTGATGAACATAGATGCAAAAATCCTCAACAAAATACTAGCAAACAGAATCCAACAGCACATTAAACGGATCATACACCATGATCAAGTGGGGTTTATTCCAGGAATGCAAGGATTCTTCAATATACGCAAATCAATCAACGTGATACACCATATTAACAAATTGAAGGAGAAAAACCATATGATCATCTCAATAGATGCAGAGAAAGCTTTTGACAAAATTCAACACCCATTTATGATAAAAACCCTGCAGAAAGTAGGCATAGAGGGAACTTTCCTCAACATAATAAAGGCCATATATGACAAACCCACAGCCAACATCGTCCTCAATGGTGAAAAACTGAAAGCATTTCCACTAAGATCAGGAACAAGACAAGGTTGCCCACTCTCACCACTATTATTCAACATAGTTTTGGAAGTTTTAGCCACAGCAATCAGAGAAGAAAAGGAAATAAAAGGAATCCAAATCGGAAAAGAAGAAGTAAAGCTGTCACTCTTTGCAGATGACATGATACTATACATACAGAATCCTAAAGATGCTACCAGAAAACTACTAGAGCTAATCAATGAATTTGGTAAAGTAGCAGGATACAAAATTAATGCACAGAAATCTCTGGCATTCCTATACACTAAGGATGAAAAATCTGAAAGTGAAATCAAGAAAACACTCCCATTTACCATTGCAACAAAAAGAATAAAATATCTAGGAATAAACCTACCTAAGGAGACAAAAGACCTGTATGCAGAAAATTATAAGACACTGATGAAAGAAATTAAAGATGATACAAATAGATGGAGAGATATACCATGTTCTTGGATTGGAAGAATCAACATTGTGAAAATGACTCTACTACCCAAAGCGATCTACAGATTCAATGCAATCCCTATCAAACTACCACTGGCATTTTTCACAGAACTAGAACAAAAAATTTCACAATTTGTATGGAAACACAAAAGATCCCAAATAGCCAAAGCAATCTTGAGAACGAAAAACGGAGCTGGAGGAATCAGGCTTCCTGACTTCAGACTATACTACAAAGCTACAGTAATCAAGACAGTATGGTACTGGCACAAAAACAGAAATATAGATCAACGGAACAGGATAGAAAGCCCAGAGATAAACCCATGCACATATGGTCACTTATCTTTGATAAAGGAGGCAGGAATGTACAGTGGAGAAAGGACAGCCTCTTCAATAAGTGGTGCTGGGAAAACTGGACAGCTACATGTAAAAGTATGAGATTAGATCACTCCCTAACACCATACACAAAAATAAGCTCAAAATGGATTAAAGACCTAAATGTAAGGCCAGAAACTATCAAACTCTTAGAGGAAAACACAGGCAGGACACTCTATGACATAAATCACAGCAAGGTCCTTTTTGACCCACCTCCTAGAGAAATGTAAATAAAAACAAAAGTAAACAAATGGGACCTAATGAAACTTGAAAGCTTTTGCGCAGCAAAGGAAACCATAGAGAAGACCAAAAGACAACCCTCAGAATGGGAGAAAATATTTGCAAATGAAGCAACTGACAAAGGATTAATCTCCAAAATTTATAAGCAGCTCATGCAGCTTAATAACAAAAACACAAACAACCCAATCCAAAAATGGGCAGAAGACCTAAATAGACATTTCTCCAAAGAAGATATACAGAGTGCCAACAAACACATGAAAGAGTGCTCAACATCACTAATCATTAGAGACATGCAAATCAAAACTACAATGAGATATCATGTCACACCAGTGAGAATGGCCATCATCAAAAAATCTAGAAACAATAAATGCTGGAGAGGGTGTGGAGAAAAGGGAACCCTCTTACACTGTTGGTGGGAATGTAAATTGATACAGCCACTGTGGAGAACAGTATGGAGGTTCCTTAAAAAACTACAAATAGAACTACCATATGACCCAGCAATCCCACTACTGGGCATATACCCTGAGAAAACCATAATTCAAAAAGAGTCATGTAACAAAATGTTCATTGCAGCTCTATTTACAATAGCCCAGAGATGGAAACAACCTAAGTGTCCATCAATGGATGAATGGATAAAGAAGATGTGGCACATATATACAATGGAATATTACTCAGCCATAAAAAGAAACGAAATTGAGCTATTTGTAATGAGGTGGATAGACCTAGAGTCTGTCATACAGAGTGAAGTAAGTCAGAAAGAGAGAGACAAATACCGTATGCTAACACATATATATGGAATTTAAGAAAAAAAATGTCATGAAAAACCTAGGGGTGAAACAGGAATAAAGACAGACTTACTAGAGAATGGACTTGAGGCTATGGGGAGGGGGAAGGGTAAACGGTGACAAAGCGAGAGAGAGGCATGGACATATATACACTACCAAACGTAAGGTAGATAGCTAGTGGGAAGCAGCCGCATAGCACAGGGAGATCAGCTTGGTGCTTTGTGACCGCCTGGAGGGGTGGGATAGGGAGGGTGGGAGGGAGGGAGACGCAAGCGGGAAGAGATATGGGAACATATGTATATATATAACTGATTCATTTTGTTGTGAAGTTGAAACTAACATACCATTGTAAAGCAATTATACTCCAATAAAGATGTTAAAATGAAAAAAAAAAAGAAATTCATGCTAAAGTTCACTGTTTAAAAACTGATAATACCTTTAAAATTTTCTTAAAGACTAAAACAATTTTCAGCTGGTTTCAGAAAATTTGGAAAATTCAGGAAGTGTTAAGTAAGAAAATAGTAAGGACACACCTATCCATTGTGAAAGGGTAAGAGGCCTAAATATTCCTCTGTGCTGTAAACCCTGGAACCTAGCAGCCTCTGAGATGTAAATGTTTAATGAAAACTCAGCTGGAACCACCAGCATTCAAAGTACTTCAAGAAATACAAAGTCCTGAAATAGCCCCAACTGCACATAGGAATCTAGCAGATGATAAAGGTGGTATCTCAAATTACCGGGGCAGAGATGAACTTCCAAAAAAATGGTGGTGGACAACAGGAAAAAGATAAGTTAGGCCCATCCTTCACCCATAAAAAAGAAAAAAACGCCAAAATGGATTAGATATCTAAATGTGAAAAATGAAACGATACAAATACTGAAGGAAAACATGGATGATTCCTCTAAAACCTGGGTGTCGAAAAAGGCTTTACTATAACTCACAATCCAAATTTATAAGAAGATTTATAAATTTGATCACATAAAAATCTTTTGCATGGCTATCAATAACATGAGCAAAGTCAAAAGACAAATGACAAACCAGGAGAAAATATTTGTAACATATATCACAGATAAAGGGCTAATGTCCCTAATACACAAGTAACACTCAAAATTGAAGAAAAAAACCCCAAAATCCTACAGGAAAATGGGCAAAGCTATGAATAAATAGCTCACCCCACACACACACACACACACACACACACACACACACACACACACACACACTCACACACACACACCCCTTAAACACATGAAAAGATGTTCAACTCCATTCATGATGCAAAATAAAATGATACTGAAATATCATTTCTCACCCACTAGATTGGCAAAAATATCCAAAAGATTGATGAAATATTCTGTTGTTGAGAGTGGGGAAATAGGCACTCATACATTGCTGGTGACAATGAAAAATGGTACAACTCACTCTTACAGAAGGGAATGTGGCACTATTTAACAAAACTTTATATCCATTTACTCTTTGAGCCAGCAATCCCACTTCTAGGAACTCAGAAGATGCACCTCCAACAATGCAAAAATACTTATGTACAAGATTACTCACTGCAGCTTTATTTGTTGTTATGATATATTATTGCCAAGTTCCTAAATGTCTAAGCATAGGAAATTGGTTGAATAAACTATGCAATGTACAGTCAATGTAACTAAGCAGTTACAAGAAAGAATGAAGATCTCAAAGAACAGATATGAAATTATTTCCAGTGAAGAAAGCAAAGTGCAAAAGGGCAATTTATTCCAGTCTTGGGTGAAATGTCGGGGGGAATACCAAAAAAAAAAAATCCTGAACTATTTAGTAGGTTTGCTTCTGTAGTTGAATGAGTGAAGCAATTCTGAAAATATCTGGATACATGATAATGCTCAGCAAATTAGTAAATGTATTCATGTAGTCAGAAGACAGATATGGGGGAAGGCAAGGGAGAACGCTGTGGGGATGTAATGGAACTGGAGATATAGGTCCGGGCTTGGGATTTCTAAAATAAGTACGTGTGTATGTGTGCACGTTTATGTGTACGCATATATGTATGGGAAGTATCTATGTATATCCATGCCCCTATTTCCCAGCTCTGCCCACTGAAAGGACCTAAAAAACAAAAACAAAAAACAAAAAACCTAATGGCCATAAGCACATCTAGTGTCCAGATTTTAATGTCTAAACCATACCCCACTGAAAAAACACAGGGCTCCTCGAAGAAGTGCTTGATTACAGGGCTGGGGTAAAAGCTGCACAAGATGAGCTCGGCTGGGGTAAAAGAGGCACAAAATGAGTCCGGAACATCTTGCAATACCAGAAAGTAGGAAACTGCTCAAGAAATGACGGGGCATGTCACAGGGATGTAGGAACCAGGTGGAAAGGGCTACCACTGGCCAAATATTTGAGCACCAAAATAATTAGGGAGCAGTAATAAATTCTAAACCATTGAAAAAAACAGGAATCCATGGATCTATACCGATACATAATACAGAGAGACAGAGAGAGGAGGGAGAGCTCTTAGTCCTGGTTGAATGCTGACTAGGAAATGGTAAAGGTGGAGAGAGAGATGGAGTTGGCAAATCATCCTTTGGCAACCATCACGTGAAGAATGACTGACGCAAAAATCATCAAGAGGTGCTAAATCAGGGGAGATATTTTGATGAAGAGTAGGCTATTTGCATGGTCTTAAAGTGTCTCTCCTGAGACTGATATCCTGAGAAGGACATAGCATCACTTTTGCACATTCTACTCAGGATTGTATAACCTGAACATAATCATGAAGAAACATCAGACAAACCCAAAGGAAAAACACCTTACTGAAAAAAAGTGGGGTGAGGGGCTGGTGTCCTTCAAAAATGTTGTTGTCATAAAAAAGACCAAAGAGACATTGAAAACTAGCTGCAACACATTATGACAGACTGGATCTTATACTAGAGGGAAAAGCCATAAAGATAATATTGGATCAAATAATAAAACTGGGATATAAACAGTAGATTACAGTATTATATCAATGTTAAATTACTGAGGTTGATAACTATACTACAGTTATACAAGAAACTATTAAGGACCATGATGTATCTAACTTCCTCTCAGATGGTTCAGAAAAAAATAAGTGTGTTGGGGGCTGCGGTATGGAGAGAAAAAGGGAGAGAAGGCAACACAGAGTGTTTATATACAGAGAGAGGAAGGGGAAGGGTGGAAGAGAGAGCGTGTGCACACAAAGCAAAAAACAGCAAAATGTTAACAATCAAGGTAGCCGGATAAAGACTATATGGGTGTTCTTTGTAATATTTGTGACTTTTACAGAGTTTGAAATTATTTCCAAGTTAAAAGCAAAACAAAACAAAACAAAACAAACTGGAGGAAGCATGATGTTTAAACAAATAAGGAAAAGTAAATTTCATTGAGGATTATCTTCTTTTTTTCTAATTTAATTTTTTTGGCTGCACTGCGCGGCACGCGGGATCTTAGTTCCCCGACCAGAGATTGAACCCATGCTCCCTGCAGTGGAAGCGCGGAGTGCTAACCACTGGGCCACCAGGGAATTCCCTCAAGGAATATCTTCTGATGCCTGCTTGCTGTGGCACAATCTAGGACTGAACTCTGTGTGTGCTTACACATGACTAATAAGTATATCGCCAGCCTAGAGATACGTGGAAGAAGCTGCCTTAACCCATTAACAGAATGTCTCATCTGATACAAGAGTCCCTTTCCAGACAGCCAGGCTGGAAAGGATCCCTCGGAGTCGGCATCTGTGCCTCTTCATTCTTCAGTGCCTGAGCCCGTCAGCTCATCCCCTCATTTAACCAATATTCTACCCACATGATGAGCACCTCCCATGGGCCACACCTCCAAACGCCCTCCAGTCCTGCTCGTTTTACTCTCAGCCACCATTCCAGCTCTTTCCTCACGCTGCTGTCGGGCGCTCTTCCTATCTTGCCCCTTGACTCTTAAAACAGGATCCTAATTGGCTAGTCCCCCCTGTCCTACTCTTCCCAGCCTCCCTTGCCCTTCAAACCCATTCCTCCCAATGTTAGCAAACTTCTTCCAAAGCAGAGATTTGATCAGATACTCCCAGCTGCAAGACTTCCACGGCTCTCTACCGCCAACCTGAATTTTAACTGCTTGGCACAGCAACCAGGACCCTCTGTCATCTGGGTCCCCGTCGGCTTTTCTAGCTTTATCTTCCACAAGGCAGTCGAGTTGCAAAGACAGTATCTGTTCACCTTAATGAATTCCATGACATGCACTCTTCCACCTAGTCCACTGTCCCAGTGGTGGGCTTATCTGCCCCCATACACCCTATATTTCCCATCGGACGTTGCTGCCCGTGCTCCGCAACGAGAAGCCACCGCAGTGAGAAACCCGTGCACCGCACTGAAGAGTAGCCCCCGCTCGCCACAACTAGAGAAAACCCACATGCAGCAACGAAGACCCAACGCAGCCAAAAATAAATAAATAAATAAATAAATAAATAAAATTTTAGGGGTTAGCTCGGTAAAGTAAGATATAATAATAAATGTATGGGTTACTTTTTTTTTTTTTTTGCCGGGCGTGGGCTTTCTCTAGTTGTGGCGAGCGGGGGCTACTCTTCGTTGCAGTGTGCAGGCTTCTCATTACGGTGTCTTCTCCTATTGAGGAGCACGGGCTCTAGGCATGCGGGCTTCAGTAGTTATGGCTTGTGGGCTCTAGAGCGCAGGCTCAGTAGTTGTGGCACAAGGGCTTAGTTGCTATGTGGCATGTGGGATCTTCCCGGACCAGGGCTCAAACCCCTATCCCCTGTATTGGCAGGCAGATTCTTAACCACTGTGCCACCAGAGAAGTCCCTGGGTTACTATTATTATGAACCCATATACTAGGACAAAATTATATATTTCAAAAACATGTAAAAATAATCTCTACCTGATACAGACATTTGATAACAGAAAACATTAAAAGAATAAAACATTAACACTAAATGGATGGCCAATAAATATCAGTTAAAAATTGAAAGATGTCACAGATGTTTATTATTTAAAAGTTATTCTTAAATGAGATTTTAAAACACACAAGCATTAATATTTGTCACAAAACAATATTCCAGATAGAGAAAAGATTCTCTCATGTTATGCTGATGTTGATCAAACTGTTCCGAGTGTTTCCAAAGCAAATACAAGTTGGGTGTTAAACTACATATTGCTTTATATTAGCTCATTTCCTTTTTTATTTAAAAATTTTTTTTTAGTTGTGGCATGCGGGATCTTCAGTTGCGGCATCCGGGATCCTTAGTTGCAGCATGTGGGATCCACCTCCCCGACCAGGGATCGAACCCAGGCTCCCTGCATTGGGAGTGCGGAGCCCTAGCCACTGGACCACCAACGAAGTCCCTCATTTTCTTTTTTAGAGATGAAAATATTTTGTCTGCTTGCCTTGATTTTCGTTTTGCTGTTAAAAGTGATACCGCTTGTCCTAATTCAGATTTTAGATCGAATGATTTTACACTGGAGTATTCCACAGTGACATTTACATTTTGTCTCTGAATTTCGTCTATAAAAGTATTTACCAAGGACTGTAGCCTACAGCAAATATTCAAACACTGAAACACTATTGGATTCTATTAAGACAACGTAACATTCGGATATCCTAGCAAGGTTAACAGTACCTGTTTCAAAACTGCCAATTTAAGGACTGCTTCCAAAACTTACTTCTTGGAACAAGATTCGCAGGATTTTTATAAAGTGTACTGCTGTATGTAATCTCGTTAATATATTCTTATTTACAAGAATGATTCACTGTTAGTAGCAGACAAGGCCACAAACACACACTTAACAACATGGCAACAGTGACAAGCAAGACTGACTGATTTGATTGTGGCCCTTTCTCTCCTACCTGCTCCTGTCCTGATTTCAGAAATGTTGACCGTAACCTTTGACAGTGATTCCATGCTTGCTTTCAACCTTATGTCAGAGAATTCCTTTGAACTAGTAATGCCTATGCTGATGGTTAAAGTTTAATTCCCACAGATTTTGCCCCTTTATCTTAATTTCTCAACTGATATTTCTCATGATTTGGAATAACACATAAATGTCCCCAGAGATGCCGGGGAGGAACTGGTGAATGGCAACCCTATTGGAAATCAACTGACCACAAACTGGACTCTCTATTCTGTGTCATCATCTATTTGTCTTCCCTTACGCCAGAACCACACGGTTTTTAGTCCCGTAGCTTTCAAGTAAGTCTTAAAGACAGAATAAGTCCTTTAGTTGGCTGGGAAGTTCATGCTGCTGGATAAAATAATAACCACCTTTCATTTTAAAGGGCCGCCCAATTTACAAAATTCTCTCATTTGATACTTGTCTATAATCATTTGAAGCTGAACATGTGTTTTCACTCCCATTTTATAGGCAAGAAACCTCATCCTCAGAATGAGTGACTTCCCCCAGGTTGTGTGGCTGGTCTGGTAGATCTGAGGGTGTCCTCCAAGCCGAGTGCTCTTTGAAATGCTTCACAGCCTTGCTCCCCACCCCATCTTCCCAGGGCAAAATGAACTGGAAAAATCTGGGGAAGTGGGAGCTAGGAAATGCATTTTTATTGTTTTCACAAACTCTCACGCTGAATTCAAATTCCACGAGCATGACTGTTCCTGTGTTTTTGGGCACGGTCTGGATGGATGAGGGGAGGATGTCAGATAGCCTAGGCCCAATTCAGAAGGCAATTCCTTAGAGATGGCTGATCAACTGTGATTCTTATTTCTAATAAAGAAGTTGAGTTTGAAAAGCAAAATCAACATTAAGTACGGTATGTCTGTATGTTAGTACCCAGGAGTAAAGAACATCTCTTGTGGAAGAATGTGGGGGGTGGAGAGGATATACAAATGTGTTGTATATGTGACTACTCAGTTTATTTATAAATTAGCCTAAAGGAGAGAAAACTTGGTTCTGGGTTACAAAGAAACCATGACGTTCAATCAGAAAAACTTTTTATAAGAATGTGGTTTGAACCTGGTTAAACAATCCCTTATTGCTAACTCACTTTAATTCAACACAGAAAAGATTAATCAATAAGAAACATGAAAGACATTAATACAAATTCCTAAATTTAAGAACCTACACTCAACATACAACTAATTGGAGCTGAATTCAGAACATCTGAAATTTTCAGAGGCTAGGATGAAATTTAATTTTGCAACTAAAATTTACTTTTGGCTCCAATGAAAGGATTTACTAATCATGCCAGTAATATAATCAAACCAAAACGACTCCTCCCCATACCAAAAGCCCAACTACTTTAGAAAATAAACTGCTTTTTAAAAATTTCCAGGAAGTTAAACACGACCAATTGAACGCAGGTATTTATCTGTAGAGAGACAGAAATATCCTTACAAAGGCACAGAGAACAGGAGAGGCAGCAGGAGAGGACAGGATGTCAGCTCACCTTGGAGACACTCTCTCTGGAGAGGACAAGTAAGGAGAAGAGTGCCAAAGAGTGTTGCAATACAGGGGGAACAGAAATCTAAGTGCTGTATAAAAAGCTGATGCACCCGATAGAGCCCTGCAAAGTCTCAGCAAATAACAGGCACCAGATCCCTGGAAGAAGCAGATGATAAGATGATAAGGACTGTGCTACGCCAACAGGGGGA
Source organism: Aethalodelphis obliquidens (assembly GCF_003676395.1). Lineage (NCBI taxonomy): Eukaryota > Metazoa > Chordata > Mammalia > Artiodactyla > Delphinidae > Aethalodelphis > Aethalodelphis obliquidens. The sequence continues at coordinate 1,506,222 of NW_020837962.1, read as the reverse complement.
AAAGCTGTCCTAGGATCCTCACCTCCATCCCTGTGAAGCCAGGGGACTAGCATTCCCCCGAGGCCAATAGGAGCTGGACAGGAGGTTTTATCTCTGGAGAAACTGATCCCCTCAGAGAGGCACCAAGTCCAGCAGTGGAGAGTGGGATCAAGCACTTAAGAACTTTCTAAATGGGGAAGCAGCATCCTCCACATACTGAGAAGTGAGGGCTCCAGCTTCCTTCCACCAATCAGTACCCAGAGCACCAGCAGTCAGGCTTATCTCCCCCAAGCTGCAAATCAGAAAATCAATTTCTAAAAGAACTGAGTCGTTACAGCTAGTATCATACTTAATGCTGAATGCTTTTGCCCTAAGATCAGGAACAAGACACCGATGTTGGCTCTTGCCACTTTTATTCAACACTGTACTAGAGGCCCTTGCCAGTGCAATAAGGCAAGAGAAAGAAATGAAATTCATAAGGTCCAATGGACAGAGATAAATACGATTGCCTTTTTTTACAGATATGATTGTCTAAACAGAAAATACCAAACAGTCTACAAAAAGTTATTAGAACTAATAAGTGAATTTAGTAAGATCCAAGGATACAAGGTCAAAATAGATAAATCAACTGCATTTCTTTCTATTAGCAATGAACGAATGGAAATTGAACTTTAAAAATATATGACTTACAATAGCATCAAAAAGTAAAATACTTAGGGGCAACTTCAGTAAAGCATATGTAAAATTTGCATAATGGAAAATATAACACTCCGATATGAGAAATCAAAGAAAACCTAAATAAGTGAAAAGATACACCATGTTCATAAGTGGGAAGACTCAATAGAGTTAATTCTCCCCAAAATGATATTATAGATTCAACACAATCCCCATCGAAGTCCCAGCAAGCTTTTTGTACAAATCAACAAACTGACTCTAAACTTTTTGTGGAAAAGTGAAGGAATTAGAATAAGCATTGTTTTGGCTTCCCTGGTGGCACAGTGGTTAAGAATCCACCTGCCAATGCAGGGGACATGGGTTCGAGCCCTGGTCCGGGAAGATCCCACATGCCGTGGAGCAACTAAGCCCATGCACCACAACTACTGAGCCCACGAGCCACGACTACTGAGCCCGTGTGCCACAACTACTGAAGCCCATGCACCTAGAGCCTGTGCTTTGCAACAAGAGAAGCCACTGCAATGAGAAGCCTGCACACCACAACAAAGAGTAGCCCCCGCTCTTCACAACTAGAGAAAGCCCACGCGCAGCAACAAAGACCCAACACAGCCAAAAATAAATAAATTAAAAAAAAAAAGAATAAGCACTTTTTAAAAAGAAGAAAATAGTTGAAGGATCTACTATATGATTTCAAGACTCACTATAAAGCTTTAGTATAGGGCTTCCCTGGTGGCACAGTGGTTGAGAGTCCGCCTGCCGATGCAGGGGACACAGGTTCATGCCCCGGTCTAGGAAGATCCCACAGGCCGCGGAGCGGCTGGGCCCATGAGCCATGGCCGCTGAGCCTGCACGCTCGGAGCCTGTGCTCCGCAACGGGAGAGGCCACAACAGTGAGAGGCCCACGTACCAAAAAAAAAAAAAAAAAAAAAAAGCTTTACTATAAATCAAGACAATGTGGAACTGGTCTAAGGAAAGACATATAGATCAATGGAGTACAACAGAATCTAGAAATAGACCACATACAAATATGGCCAACTAGTTTTTGACAAAGGAGTCAAGGTACAGTAATTGAACAGAGAAAGTACAGTATTCTCAAAAAATGGTGCCAGAACAAATGGACAGCTATATGCAAAAAAATGAACTTATACCCATGCCTCACACTGTACATAAAAATTAACTCAAAATAGATCGTATACCTGAACATAAAACCAAAAAACACTATAAAACTTATAGAAAAAAAAATCTTATGACCCTAGTTTAGCCAAAGATTTCTTAAGTAGATCGCAAAAAGCACAATCCCTAAAGAAAAGCATAAGCCTCAGAGAAAAGATACATAATTACAAAGCCAGCTTCTCATCTCATCACTCTACAGAGCAAAACCATCAGTAAGTTCTGCCTCCAAGAACTTCTCATCCCTTTTTAGTTCTTTCTTAAGTAGTGGATGCCCCCAAATAGTCACATTTTTGAAGAAAGGCTTCGAGAGACAAAAACCAAAACAGACCAATATTCAGAGAGGAAGAACTCTGAGGAAACAGAGACAACATAGAGAGCTGAGGAAAACTTTAAAAACAACAGGCAGTTCTTGCTTTGCACACAGTACAGGATCATAAAAATGGACTAGACTACTGTATTTGCAAGCCAATGGATAAACAGAAAAATGAAGAAGTGGCAATAAGTACATTACTTGGAAACAAGGTAAATTATCAAAAGAAAGAGTTGAAACTGGTTGCCTCTGAGGGACAGAATGTGGGTGGCAGGGGACTGCTGCTTTTTATTATAATTTTAAAAAATATTATTTGGCTTTAAAAAACAATGCTCAAATATTTCATTGAAAATATTTTAAAAGAAAAAAAATGCCAAGGACTTCACAAAGATCCACTTAACGTGTGACAAACCACTATGCCAACAGTAAATCACTACTTGTCTGGTTATGTTAAATGGGTATACACAGCTCTGTTACTTAATTGGCTTTGTGACCTTGAGTAAGACACAGTTTCTCTGACCACACCCTCCCCTGTTCTCCTTTGTAACATCGTGGAGGGTGGACTAGATCACCTCCAGGTCCCTTCCAGCTCCACAAGTATGTGGCTTTATCAGGTAACACTGTTGTTCACACAGTTATAGGTGCCGCTCATTCCTTAAAAGAATGTATCTGCTATTGTACATCAACTATATCTCAATTAAAAAAAAAAAAAAACAAAAGAATCTCCTACGGCGGGGGGCGGGGGTGGGCTTCCCTGGTGGCGCAGTGGTTGACAGTCCGCCTGCCGATGCAGGGGACACGGGTTCATGCCCCGGTCCGGGAAGATCCCACATGCCGTGGAGCGGCTGGGCCCGTGAGCCATGGCCACTGGGCCTGCGCGTCCGGAGCCTGTGCTCCGCAACGGGAGAGGCCATAACAGGGAGAGACCCGCGTACCGCAAAAAAAAAAAAGAATCTCCTACAATCTAATCTTCAGCCCCCGCTTCCATTCACATGAATTAGTGCAGTATTCCATAGTTACTAGCATTTGTAAGTAGAAATGACACATAAGAAAAAAATTCAAAGACAGTTACCTAAAAAACAACAAATTTTATAGCATGAGTATCTTTTTTGTTTTTTTTTTTGCAGTACGCGGGCCTCTCACTGCTGTGGCCTCTCCCGCCGTGGAGCACAGGCTCCGGACGCGCAGGCTCAGCAGCCACGGCCCACGGGCCCAGCCGCTCCACGGCATGCGGGATCCTTCCGCCTGCATCGGCAGGCGGACTCCCAACCACTGCGCCACCAGGGAAGCCCTAGCATGAGTACCCTAATCCTACATGTTTTGGAAGACATTTCACCTCTTTGGAAATTGTCATCCTTGGTGGTTTCTAGTTTTCTCATAAACCCAGTAAACCCAACCTGAGAAGGAATAAACTCCATAATGTCAACTGAACAGGCTCAAATTTGGAAGTAAACTACTGTTTCACAAATGATGACAGAGGAAAGGGGTAGGTGGGGTTTTCTTACTCATGAAAGGATCCAAATCTCCCTCTCTGCTTGGGCACCCAAACTTTATCTGATGCCCACTGTAGCCAAATGATCTGCGCTAACGGAGGGAGAGACACTAGGGAGGAAAGAAGAGAACAGAAAGAAACCTAGTGACCATGTGGACAATGCTACTCTAAATTCTAATAGCATCACTATATTCACTAATTTAGCTATCCTAAATGGACATTCACATTACATATTTAGTCAAATTAATGATGAGATGACAAATTAAAGACAAGACCCAAATCAAAACCTCTGAATTTATGCTTTTCAACTGGAAAGAATCAAAGAATATAGCTATGATTCTAAAGTAGCATCAATAAAGTAAATATTATTCTTATGAGTATTAACTGATTATACTGAAACAAGGTAAAATATAAAATATAGTACTCTTATTACTTGGTGAAGTATTGCCACTGAAATCAATTACAGATGTTTATCCTGAAAGATGCTACTATGAGGGTTGCAGACTCAAATATTGCTAATGGTTATTCAAAATTAAATTTATGGTTGAATTGGAACCTGTGGACACTTTTATCATATTCATTAGCAACAGTTTTTTAAAGACACAGAAGGCTACTGTTTTAATACAAATGAGTACGAGTTTCAAAATCATCTCCATTTAGTGCTTTAGCACTAACAATTTGATCTGACGAATCAACTAGGATGGCTTTACCAGGAGAAGAGAACAAGGTACTTCCTGATGGGCTGCTCCTGACATGGAGAACATCATTTCAGCTCCCTGAGAACAGAGGACCACCTAGCAGATGATGTTCTGACACCAAGAAACCACATGCTTCTTGCATCCTGGTTTGGTTTTTGAAGACCCTTCTGGGGGTAATTTGTGACTACAGCAAACTAGAAACTAATCCCTTCCAAGAATTTAGAATCATTCATTTAAGATGATGAACTAATGTACCTCATGGTCATTCCCAAGAATTCCCCGATTCTTTACATCAACTATTTGACAACTGATTAACACTCAAAAAAGGGTGGTCTGAATACTGATTTCTGTAGCATCACATGAGTTTGACTTCCTTTTAAATTACTTTCCCTTAAAATATGTGATTAGGCAAGCATGAATGGACTTCTGACTTGAGATTTTCCAAGGCATCCACAGTCCGTCTACTCCCACCTTCATATGGCTCTTTCACTCTAAGTAGCAGGTAAGACAATAAAATAAGCTGGATACTGGTATGATTATGAAAAGAATGTCATTCCACCCTGCCCGACCTTGAGCAAAGCAAGTGAAAGTATTCCAAGCATGGCCTTATACTGTTCAAAAGGGAAAAAGCAGTCTGCACGGCCTTCTCCTATCAGAAGCTGGGTAGGAAGACGTGTTCCTAGTGTATTATGGGTTCTCTTGTTCACTTGTTTATTTAAACCTTTCTCTGAGTGACCATAACGCATCATTTGTTAGGTGCTGGAACGTTAATATGAGTAAACAACAACTCCCAACTTTATCTTTTTACTTCCTATAGAGTCCCCAAGGCAAAGAAATCCCAAGGATTCCCTGTGGCATGGAAAGCATGTCAGAAGGCACTTCTGGTGGTGGGGAAGGATCACAAATGGATATGTGAGAAGACAGCAGGCATTCTGGAAAGAGCATGAACGGGATCTGGGATGAAAATCTGGGTTCTGTCATTTACTGGTTTTGAGACTCAGGGCAAGTTCCTTTAGCTTCTGTGAGTCTCAGTCTCCTCAATTATAAAATAGGTTATTGTGAGGATTAAGTAAGAAAACAAAATAGCACATGTTACAGTGCCTGGCACATGGCAGACACTTAAATGCCAGTGCCTCCTCTGCTCCCTCCCTGTCCTGCAGTGGGCAAAAGGTTCACGTTTTTAGAGATGGTGTTGATCCCAGTCTTCAGAGGTAGTTGTCCCAATCTTTGCAAAGCATCAGGAAAGGAGGTGAGGAAGAGAAAGAAGAGTGGAGGAAGGTGTGAGCAACATAAGTAGGTTGAATAGCATGACTGTGATGGCTGGAAGGGTAAGAGGGGAGTGTTCCCGCAGCCCCCCAGTGGGTGGGAGGGGGGGCTGGTAAGCCATCACCTAGACATCCATTTGTTAGCTCACAGGTGCCTGGAACCTGCAGATCATCAAGAACCACCCAAACTGCCCTGCTCTGTTGGAAACATACAAGGTTTCTAGAAGGCACAGTTCCATTTTCCCCCAACATTAGGAAAACGTTAAATACATAGAAAAGTTTGAAGAATTGTATAGTAAACATCCATTTAGCCATTACTTATATTCTATAATTAGTTCTACATTGGAAGTGGAGATTTAAAAATATACAGCAGATTTTAGTTCTTTTGCATTTGGGAAAAAGGGGCACAAAAGGCAGGATCTGAAGGCTCCTATCTGGCAAGCATCTGGCTTCTGAACTACCAGTGATGCAGTGGAATGAAATGAAATCTTTTCTTCAGTGATCCTTGAACGGACAAAAGGATGAATGTCAAACCTGTAGACAGGATTTAAACATGGAACTCCTATCAGTACAATGACAAACTTGGTGTTGGGTCACAGCAGCCACTCTGCATCCTCACACCAGCCCCCAAAACACAAGCACTTTGGCTTCTGCTGGCGAACAGTGTACTAGCAGCATTTTTTAAAAGCATAAAGTGTCAAAAAAGAACTGCCAGAAAAATGAACTGCCAGATTTCTACACCTGGAAATTAAATACAGGATTTACATATTTCACACTTTATTTTAGCAAAAACTATACTACAAATAGGAATAATCCTAACTGCACATGACCTGAGTACCTCAAATAGGAAATCTGTTTTGTATTTAGACATGTGAAAAATAGCATTTCACTTCCCTATCATCTAAGTGTGTTGAGGGCAATTTCAGTTGTTAGCATCATTAAAAAAACATATACTCATACGAAGAAAGAACGAATAATATAACACATTATTAGAAACACAGATAATTACTTTTAATTATGGTTAATTAAATAAATAACATGAAGCTGTGGAAAGAAAACATTAATTTTCAAATATCACTGCTATTATAAGACACGAAAGCATCTACGACAGCACCAGCTCTGTGATCTGGAGCAAGACACTTCTCCTCTCTGAGTTTTCTTATCAGAGAAACAAGACTAATAATGCTACTTAATCCCCTTCAGGGTTCTTCCTCAGTCCTCTGCGAGGATAAAGGACCACTGCTTTTCTGATTACGGCATTTCATAATCCTGATGGTGGTTCCTACTGCCCTTTCCCTCCAGCTACTGTTCCAGGCTGAGCAGACTCAACACCTCCCCTTCCTTTCATAACTAAGTCACTTTCCTCTGGATGTGCTGCAGTCCCTCTACTTAAAATCAACCAAACAATCCACCAAAGGCCACTACTAAGGGGATGACCAGAGCTGAGCATCTGAAGGATGACACCTCAGTACTTCTGATATTGGCTTGTACATCCCAGGGTCACTTCTGTTTCTTTAAAAAAAATTTAGGGACTTCCCTGGTGGTGCAGTGGTTAAGAATCCACCTGCCGGGGCTTCCCTGGTGGCTCAGTGGTTGAGAGTCCGCCTGCCGATGCAGGGGATATGGGTTCGTGCCCCGGGCCAGGAAGATCCCACATGCCGCGGAGCGGCTGGGCCCGTGAGCCATGGCCGCTGAGCCTGCGCGTTCAGAGCCTGTGCTCCGCAGCGGGAGAGGCCGCAACAGTGGGAGGCCCGTGTACTGCAAAAATAAATAGATAAATAAAAATGAACTCTACTGAGCCTGCGCGTTCAGAGCCTGTGCTCCGCAGCGGGAGAGGCCGCAACAGTGGGAGGCCCGTGTACTGCAAAAATAAATAGATAAATAAAATGAACTCTACTTTAAAAAAAAAAAAAAAAAAAAGAATCCACCTGCCAATGCAGGGGACATGGGTTCAATCCCTGGTCCTGGAAGATCCCACATGCCGAGGAGCAACTAAGCCTATGTGCCACTACTACTGAGCCTGCGCTCTACAGCCCGCGAACCACAACTACTGAGCCCGCATGCCACAACTACTGAGCCCACGCGCTGCGACTACTGAGCCCGCATGCTGCAACTAGTTAAGCCTGCGCGCCTAGAGCCCATGCTCCACAACAAGATAAGCCACTGCAATGAGAAACCCGTGCACCACAACAAAGAGTAGCCCCAACTCGCTGCAACTAGAAAAAGCCTGCGTGCAGCAATGAAGACACAACGCAGCCAAAAATAAATAAAGTTATAAAAAAAAAAATGAAAAAAACGACAGTCTTACACTGATGATCTATGGGACTAGATATCTAACAGTCTTACACTGATGATCTATGGAACTAGATATCTAAGCCTCTCCCCAAAGAAATAAGTTTGAAATTTGGATGTTTTAACCTTAGGGCTTCTTCAACCTAGGATTTTTTGGTTTTGGTTTTTTAAAGAAAACTTGATTTATTAAAATGAGACAGCATCTTTTTCAAACACGCACACTCTTAAGTGCAGATGATGTGCCAGGTTTCTAAGAGGCAACTTAATGCACTGGGCTATGGATCCAAAAGGCGTATAAGTTAGAATCCTGTGTAACTTCAGTGAAATTGTTTAGCTTCTCTGAGACTCAACTTTCTCATAGATAAATTAGGAATAAACCAAGGGTTTCACTGAGTTGTTAGAGAATTTTTTTAAATGATGTAAGCATCTAGCACAGTGCCTGGAATGAAGAATCTGCTTCATAAATGAGTTTTCTCTCGTTTTTCATTGTTCTGCAGATATTCCAAAAAGCATGCTGTGTCAGTGAGCTTTACATCTTTATACTGATGGAGACAGAGAAAGAGGTAAGAAGATGAGAGAGGTTAAAGGAAGAATGATTCATCCGAACAAGAGCACTGGTCATGCATTAATTTTTCACAAAGCAACTTACTACAACATTCATGAATTTTGCTACAGGGTTGATTACTTAAACTAGGATTAAACACCCAGGTTTAGCTAGTTAGTATGTTTTATTAAGGAGACTGAAGAACAGTAAAACCATTTGCAGTGTAAGGAATCACATTTTAAGAGAAGGAGGCTACGAGTAACTTCCAAGATACACAGCTAAGTGAGAAAAGGAAGGTGGGGAAAAGTACATGCGGTCCATTACCATCTAACAAAAGGTGGGGGTATACACACACACACACACACACACACACACACACACACACACACACACACACAGTTGTTTATATATTTGTAATAATGGAAGGATATACTGACAACAAAACTGGTCACCATAAGGCTGGGGCAAGAGTGGCGGGTGCGAGTTGGAGGAGGCAGGGAGAGAGGTTTGGTAGATTTGACTGTGGAACCACATAAATGTTTTACATAATTATAAGGCAAAGTTAAATTTTTAAAAAGAGAATCATTAGAAGTAAAAATAAAACAAACCTAAGTGTTTACTGAGTTGGCAGCTTAACCACACAAAAAGGAATTATTTCAAGTGGCTTTAAAATAAGGTAATTTGACTGTTCATCACTATGCTGCTCTAAGGACAAAAATGACAGCAAAAATATAAAATTCTTTTCAATAATTATATTATTAGTAACAATACTGAGAGTTATTTTGAAACTATTATATATGGCAGGATAAAACTACTATACATGGTAGTAAAGTTACAAATAAATAATTTACTATCATTAGGAACCAAAATTTTCAGCCTAAGAAAAAAGAGAAACAAAATTAAAAGAAGTTAAATAAGTCCTGGGGTCTACTGGAATTGGAAATATCAGTATAAATTTACCTGAAAAAAAAAAAAAGGAAGGGAGGGAAGAAGGGAGGGATGGAGGGAAGACTTTCACGCTAGCTCTTTTCATTCAAAAAGGCTGTAAACAATGACAAATCCAATATCAATAAACACCCTTTGAACCCAGATTATGGTTTCTAAATACAATTTCCCATCAAAAGGAATAGGGCCCTTGGAGAAATGGCTGATTCCAAATATAAGGTAGGAAATGTACAGAAAGAGCCTGGAATATCTTCTCAAGAATATCAAAAGTCATGGTGGTCCAATGGTTAACAATCTGCCTTCCAATGCAGTGGATGTGGGTTCGATCCCTGGTCAGGGAATTAAGATCCCACATGCCGTGGGGCAATTACTGGGCAATTACATGCACTGCAACTACTGAGCATGCGAGTCACAACTAGAGAGCCTGCGTGCCGCAACTACAGAGCCCACGCGCTCTGGAGCCCACACACAACTAGAGAGAAGCCCACGTGCTGCAATGAAGATCCCGCATGCTGCAACAAAATCCCTCGCAACGAAGACCCGACACAGCCATAAATAAATAAGTAAGTAAGTAAGTAGGTAAATATTAAAAAAAAAAGAACATCAGAAGTCAAAGAAGCTATTAAAGACTATTGGGCTATTAGAAGACTCAAGAGACAACTGGAAATGGTTCTCACCAGTCAGAAACAAGATAATTAGAGCATCAAAAAGAATGGCAACTGTAATGTACTAAAATATATAAAATATATATATTTTAAAAACCCATGATTCAAACAAACAAAAGAAACCTCATTGCTCACCTTCGGAAGGTGCTAGGAAACCAGCAAATTCTTCTGAAAACTGGTTTTAAAAAGGTGTTTTGGGGGGTGAGAATAAAGAGTTAGTTCTGCTTTTTCTATATGAACTATATCTGCAGGTAACCAAATAGATGATGAGAAGAAATGTTTTATTTTAAATAAGAGCACCTGGAATAATAAATAAAGAAGTAACAAACTATAATATTACTGTTTTGCAACCCTTCATGAAATAATGAATCTAGCCATTGATCATTAATGGCTACTAAAACCATCAGGTGAAAAACTGCTGGGGGAACTTCATATTAGATGAACCAGGCCAGCAACATCTGAACCCACTTGATCAATCTTATCACAAAAATAGAGAAAAGAAGACTTTTTGTGTCACCCAATGTGATGCAACAGGAAATATACAACATCATCTAGGAAATGGTCTTGCCATTCAGTTCAGCCCTGAAGCTGATCAAGTGTATAGATCTAACTACCAGTTAATTACACAGTAGTAAGGTAACATGGTATACAACCTTATAAGAATGTTCCAGAATATGGGAACTTCTACAGAGCAAACAACTTGGTTTCTTAAATCTCCTGCAAAGGAGTGGGGGGTAGGGGAGAATTCACAGAGAGAAGGAATTCAGAGATTAAGACAGAAATGAGACACATCAACCAAATGTGATACGTGAATTTGTTTAGAAACTAGAGGTCAAACAAAATACTTATTTTAAAAAGTTTGTGAAAAGAAAATCTGAACACCGGATATCTGATATTAAAGAGTTGTTATTAATTTTTGTATGTGGTAGAAGTACTGTAGTTTTGTTTAAAAATGATTGCTTATCTCTTTTATCATGATCTTCAGACTCATGACTGAAATGATTTGCTGTCTATGATTTATTTCAAAATTATCTGAAGGGGAGAGGGAGAGAAGGAGTACTGATTAAGTAGGACTGGTCACACACTGACTGTTGACACTTTGTGATAGCTAGATAGGCCTTCGTTGTGTTGTTTTCTCTACTTCTGTTTATATTTGAAATTTTTCTGTAATGAAAAGTTTTGGTATTCTTTAAAGCAGAAATTCAAAAGGGCCTCTCTTCTGCTTCCTAGGATATCACTTTTAAATGAAAAGACACAAGCTCTTAGATGTTTTCTTAGATGTGTGGTGATTAGAGTTAAGACAATAGTCCCCTATTTGGCATGTACCTAGATGCAATCTGTTTGAGTACTTTCTTCCCTTGAGGATAAAGCTGCATACCAGACCTGGGAAAAGGTATAGGGGGCATGATGGATAGTGGAAAGAACGGGGCTCTGCAGATACCCTGGTTTCAAGCTCCAGTTCTTTGTCGAGAATTGTTTAATCTCCCTGAGTTTAAACTCTGGATTGTTCATCCAGTCAACCAAAATTTTTGGAGCAGCTGCTAGATGCCTGGCCCTGTTTGGAGTTCAGCAGTGATCAAGACAGGACGAGTCCTGTGAAATGGGGATAACCTCACCTCCCTCACAGTGCTGCTATGAGCATCACATGAGATAAAACATGAAAGACCTAGCTCAGAGACTGGCATTCAGGAATTTATTCATTCATTTAGTCACCAAACATCTGAGTACATCCTCTGGGTCAGACTCTAGGTTATGTGCTAGGGACATAAAGACAGAGAAAACATTGCACCTGCCTTGAAGGAAAACAGGAAAGTAAATAAATGATTATAGTGGTGAAAGCAACATATTTTAAGTTCTGAAAGGATAAAATTTTGGATCTAGAATTCTATATTCAAGCAACATTATCAATTATGAAGGTAAAATAGAGACACTGTTACAGAGTTTATTAACCATACACTATATACGCAAAAAAAAAAAAAATCACTCAAGGAAAAGATTACTTCCCTCAAAAAACATCTACACACAAAAGGCTGGGATATTTGGGAGATTCTCCTTTGGGTAGCAAAGCTTTAATGGCATAGGAATACATTTTCTTCTCTGTGTGCCCCATTATGCACCTTTTTCTCTTCAGAATACTGCATTTACACAGTCGTATTATAGATGCTGTATACCCGTTACCATCTCTTGGAATCAGGTTCTCAAGAAAGCACAAATGTACAGATACAAAAAAGTAGTAAAAATAAATAAATTAACAGCACTAACCAAAGAGAGAAGGGAGACAGAGAGAGACAGAATATATATGTGTTAAATTTTTAACCTTTTTTAGAAGTGAACAAGATATATAAGTCAAAGAAGATGAGAAATAGAGGTATAATTTAAAAGTATAGTGATAATAGATAATGAAGAAAATGATAACAGTAGCTGCCCTGGGAAAAAGAACTGGGAGTGTGGAGCCAGGATTTTCCCCCCTTCATTTCATATTCTCCTGTACTATGTGAATTTTTAAAAATTATGTGCATTCATCACTCCAATGGTTTAAAAAGTGTCACAGGAAAACACTTTTTCTTCTAAAATATATGTAACTCACAAGATCTACAGTCAATCTGCCAACATTTACTCTGCCCAAATACAAGAAAGATATTAAGGTAGCTAGACTAGATAATTTTTATAGTCCTTTCCAGAAGCTAAGGGATATGCAAATTGTGGAGATGTCATTTGGTTAATATAAAGACACAGATGTAAAGTCAGTTCCTAAGCTATAGAACCAAGAAGAGAGCAAGAACTAAAAAAAAGGAAATTTCCCCAGGAAAATGCAGCTGAGAACCAGGAACAGGGCAGCAGTCAAAGCTAAATGGAGATTCCTGCAGTAGAACCAGGGGCAAGAAAAAAGAAACAAGGGATGTCAACACTGAGAGGGAGTGAGGGGCCCCCATGGTAAGAGGGGCGGGGCTCAGGCTGTAGGGAAACATTCTGAGATGGGGGGTGGGGCGGCAGGGGTGGGGTCTGAAGGTGAGAGGCCACCAGTCGGAGCCACAGAAGCACGAAAGCAATGAATATGCAAACAGAGGACCAAGACATAGAGGACAAAAAGGGCTGAGTACAAGTTTCTTCTGCTACAGACTGAGTGGTATCTAACCATCTAGAAATCATGGGGAGAAAGAGCTTCAAAGAAATTCTAGTATACAGATGGTAGATGGGAGTTTGAAAGACAGTACCCAGTGAACGGGTCAATGATCTTTTCTCTATTTGGTGTGTTGTCCTTATTATTTCAGTGTAGTAAAGGGCTTTCATAGGTTCACCCAATCTTATTTTGATTATATACCTCTTAAACAAAAGTTCTCCTGCTACAGGGATTTTCAAAACTCTAACTCAAAGGGCCTCAAGAGTTTGTATCAGTTTCCTCTTCATGCCCTACACTGTGTACAGTGTAAAAACACTTGGAATTTAAGAGCTAGAAGGAACTTTAACATTCTTTCTGACAAAATGCCTCACTTAAGATGAGAAAACAGAGACAAATCCTGGGCTCTTGCTGGTATTCAGTGAAGGGAAGAGTGAATGAGGTCTTTCCCAAGGTATCCTTGGGAAAGAACCCAAGCTAGAAACCTTGTTTGTCCAGCTGCCTAGAAGTCAGTTCCCTTTCCACTCTGTGGCCTTGGTTGTCTCTAAGGCATTTTTCAGTCGGAGGAGAGAAAACACTTGCTCCACAGGCCCATTTATGAATAAATGTGTAAGCAGTGGGTCCTGGAACACAGTCTGCTTCATCAGAATTCTTCTTTGTCTCTAAAGGGCTCCCCACCCCGGCCTCTATTTCCTAATGTAATATGCACATTCAATTACTAACTGCTAACTTTAGATGAAAATTATATGAAATCTGAAAACCATAGGTTTGATATATGCTTTAGCATTTCCTACATAAGCAGGAATTCCCAGGAGCTACTACATTTTCAAGGAAGGCTGAAATTTAGTTTCACAGAAAGGGAAGGCTAGAAGGAAGAGACTGACCAAAGGGTTTTTCCCAACAGCTGAAATAAGCCAAAGGGCACATAACCCCTAGACATGATTGAACAAATCTCTGTAAGGGCAAAGTGGCTTTGGAAAACCATTTTCTTTAATTATAGAACATCGTTAATAAAATGAGAATGGTAATAGCATCTGTTTTTCAGGACTGTTTCAAACATCAGTGTTTATTTATGGGGACTAAATATCTATTAGTGATATCTTAAATGTTTTCGCTTCCACTGTAAAGGAGGATTCTTCAAACACCATGCCAACCTGTACTTATTCAGAGCTCTTGCCACCAAACCAAATCTCCTTTTTCCCTTCTCAAGCAAATTTATGTCCAGTCCAGTTTCCCAAAGCCCCATCTTTTGTCCAGTAATCAACTATAAACTCCTTGAATACTCTGAATCTATTATAGGAAAGAAAAGAAGCCTGCTGCCACAATACCAATGCAAACAGCAGAAGAAATGGACATCCACCTCTATGGGCAACACTAACAGCCAACCCTAGAAGCTCGGCTGTTGTGACGTATCTTCCAAGGTCTCAGATCAATTCTCTAGAGCCAAAGAAGTGAGTCAAAGAGCCAACCATAAGGGCCCTGCACAATCTTAACTGGATCCTTTTAATTATGCCTGAATTTTTATGTTTATACTTATGTCATCTCCCCCATAGTTTAGTCCCTTATTTTCTTAAGAGTATTAACTTTTAAAGAAAGAGAGAGAGAGAAAAGGAACAAAAGCAACAACGTATCAAGCTTACAAAATGTAGAAGCAAAATATGAGCCAGAAGATCACAAAGGATGGGAGGGGGTTGATGGAAATATACTCTTGTAAGAATCTTACATTGTTCATGAGGCAATGTAATTTTCACTTGAAGATAAACTGGGATACATTAAAGAGGCGTATTATAATCTCTAGAGCAGTGCTTGGCCAACAGAAATATTTTGTGAGCCAGATACGCAATTTTAAATTTTCTAGGAGCCACCATTAAAACATAAATAAAAAGAAACAAATGAAAATAATTTTAATAATATGTTTATTTCACCCAATATATCAAAAATATTATCATTTCTACATGTAATCAATTCTTCAAAATCAGGTGTGTGTTTTAAATTTACAACATATCTCAGTTTGGACTAGCCACATCTGAAGTACCTGTTAGGCACATGTGGTCAGTGGCTACCACTGGGCAGGGTAGCTCTAGAGCAGGGATCAGCAAACTTTTCTGTAAAGGAACAGATAGTGAACATTTTGAGTTTTGTGGGCCACACAGTCTCTGTCACAACTACCCAAATCTGCCACCGTAATGCAAAGCAGTCAGAGGCAGTATGTAAATTAATAGGCACTGCTGTGTTCCAATAAAACTTTATAGGGCTTCCCTGGTGGCACAGTGGTTGAGAGTCCGCCTGCCGATGCAGGGGACACGGGTCTGTGCCCCGGTCCGGGAGGATCCCACATGCCGCGGAGCGGCTGGGCCCGTGAGCCATGGCCGCTGAGCCTGTGCGTCCGGAGCCTGTGCTCCGCAACGGGAGAGGCCACAACAGTGAGAGGCCCGCGTACCGCAAAAACAAACAAACAAAAAAAAACATGTGGGCCTGATTTGGCCTATGGACTACAGTTTGCCAACCATTACTCTGGAGCAATGACAAAAAATAACACAAAAACGTATAAGCAAAAAGTTGACAGGGAAGATAAAATGGGAGGCTATAATATCAGTAAGTACTAAATAACACACAATTCATCCAAAAAGCGACAGAAAACAGAAGGACACAGAACGAGCAGGACAAGTAGGAAACAAGTACCAAGATGGAAGACAGGCTCACCTGTATCATTAATTAGATTAAGTATAAAAAGCGGGGATTGTCAGAGTGAATAAAAAAGCAATACTCAACCATAAGCTGTTTATAAGAAACCTACTTTAATTATAAAGACAAATAAGTTGCCAGTAAAAGGCAAACACCTACAAGAAACAAGAGTGGCTATGTTAATATAGGACACAATAAACATCAAAAAAAGGTTATTTCTAGAACTGAAGAGAAATGTTCCACAACGATAAAAGGGGCAATTCATTAAGAAGACATACCAATCCAAAATGGGCATATACCTATCAAAACAGTTTCATGAAGCAAAAATTGATATAATTAATGGAGAATTAAATCCACAACCATAGTTGGAGATTTCAATACCACTCTCAGTAGCTAAAAGAAAAAGTAGACAACCACCCCCCCAAAAAAACCCCAATCAGTAAAGATATAGAAGAGCTGAGCAAAACCATGAACCAACATAACTTAAAATGATATTAATGGAATATCACACTCACTCAAGTCCACATAGAACATGCACCAAGACAGACCACATGTCAGTCCATAAATAAGTCTCAATAATTATCAAAGAAGTTCTAAATAACTCATGTGTTAAAGAAGAAAGCACAAGAGAAATTAGAAAATATTTTGTAATAGATGACAGTGAAAAGACAACACATCAAAATATGTGGAAGGCAGTTAAGCAGAAACTAAAGGAAAATTCACTAGAAAAGAAGAAACATAAAATCGAGGAGTTAAGTTCCCACCTTACAATGGGAGAATAACATTTAAATCCAAAACTATTAAATTCAAATAAGCAGAAGAAATAATAAGAAGAGTATAAATAAATGAAAAAGCAAGACACAAATATAATAGAGAAAAACCAATAAAGTTAAAAGTTGGTTCTTAGAAAGAATTAATTGATAAACATCTAGCAAGGAAAAGAGAGAGAAAACACAAATTACTAGTATTAGGAATTTTTAAAGGGACATAAATATAGATCCTACAGATACTGAAATTATAAGGGAGTATTTTGAGCTAATAATTTTATGCTAACAAATTTGACAACTTAAATAAAATGGAATATTCCTTGGAAAACTAAATTCCTAAGTGATACAAGAAGAAATAGAAAAGCTAAATAGTCCCATATCTATTAAAGAAATTGAGTTCATAATCAAAAACGTTTCCATAAAAAACTCTTATGCCCAGATGTCTTCACTAGTAAACCCAACCAATAATTTAGGGAAAAAAAAAAAGTCCTATACACACTGTCACAAAATAATAGAAGAGGAACTTCTTAACTATACTAGTTCTATGAGGTCAGAATAATCCTGAACCAAAACTTGACAAAGATGTAAAAAAAGAGAAAATTACAATCTAATATTCCTCATCCTCATGAACAAAGATAAAAAAATATTTAACAGTATATTCAAATCCAACATGTAAAAAGGATAATACATCATGACCCAGTGGAATTTCTCCCAGGAATACAAATCCAATTAAGCATTCAAAACCCAATCAGTGTCATGCAAAATACTTACAAAGGGCAAAAACCATATGACAATTTTAAAAGATACAGAAAAAGCATCTGAAAATATCCAACATCTATTCATGATACAAAGGCTTAGCAAACTGGAAATGGAGGAGAACTTTCTCATCCTGAAAAAAGACTTGTATGGACAACCTAAGAATTATAGTTCAAGGGGAAACACTGAACTAACTTCCCCGCTCTAATACTGGAAGCAAGGCAAGGATATCTACTCTTCCCACTTTAACAATATACCAAAGGTGCTAGTTGGTACAATAAAGCAAGAAAAAGAAATAAAAGACATAAAGATTGGAAAAGAAATAAAACTGTGTAAATTAAAAACTCTGCAGAATATTAAGAAAAAACCCAACTTATCAGAATAAGTGAATTTTAAAACGTTGCAGGATACAAGGTCAATATACAACAATTAATTATATGTCTATAGAGAAGCTGCAAACAATTTGAAAATGAAACTTAAGAAACAATTCCATTTCTGATAGCATAAATAAGGTAAGTATTTAGGGAAAAATTAACATAAGACATGTAAGACTTCTACAGTAAAAACTATAAAACAGGTCTAGTGAAGAAAGACAAGATCGTTCTAAAATTTATGTGGAATACAAAGGATCTAGAATAGTCAAAACAATATGAAAAAGAACTATGTTGGAGGGTTTATGCTACCTGAGTTTAAGACTTACTATAAAGTCAGAAAAAAGCAAGTGTGGTATTGGCATAAGAATAGTATAAAAATGAGTGGAACAGATCCAGAAATAGATCTAAACATACATGGTCAATTTATTTTTGACAGAAGTGTCAAGTTAATTTAACAAGGAAAGAAAAGTCTTTTTAACAAATGTTGCCAGAACAACTAGATATCCATATGGAAAAAACTAAACCCTGACTCCTATCTCATACAAAATTAATTTGAAATGGGTCAGACTTAAATGTAAAAGCTAAAACTATAAACCTTCTAGAAGAAAGGTTTCTAGAAAATAATTGTAACCTTAGGTAGGCAAAGTTTTGGAATGGGAAAAAACCCGCTAACCATTAACAAAAAAAAATTAATAGGACTTCATCAACATTAAAAATATCTGCTCATCAAAATACATCACTAATAAAATGAACATACTACCCCAGACTCAAAAAATGTATTTGTAGCACAAAGGATGTGTATCCAGAATATATAAAAGAACACCTACAAATCTACAGTAAAAAGACAAACAGCCTAATTAGAAAATGGGCAAGCAACTTAAATACCCACCTCAAGCAGAAGATATTTGAATGGTCAAGAAGCACACAAAAAGGTGGTCAACAAGAGAAATGCAAATTAAAATCACAATGCAATACCATCTTATCTCTTCTAGAATGGCTAAAAAAGACTGACAGCACTAAGTGTTGTCAAGGATGTGGAGCAACTGGAACTTTCATATAATACTGGGGGAATATAAAATGGTACATCCACTTTGGAGAACTGTTCGGTTGTTCTTATAAAGTTTAACATACATCTATCCTAAGAACCAACAATTCTAATCTTAGATATTTACTCAACAGAAATGAAAACATATGCCCAGAAAAATTTTTTTATAGAAATGTTCATAGCAGCCTGATTTATAATAGTCCCACCTGGAAACAACCCAAATGTCCACCAACAGGAGACCAGGTTAAGGCTGTATATTCATACAATGAAGTAATACTGAATAATAAAAATTAATGTACTCAGGCTTCCCTGGTGGTGCAGTGGTTAAGAATCCGCCTGCCAATGCAGGGGACATGGGTTCGAACCCTGGTCCAGGAAGATCCCACATGCCGGGGAGCAACTACTGAACCTACACTCTAGAGCCCGAGCGCCGCAACTACTGAAGCCCACGTGCCTAGAGTCCATGCTCCACAACAAGAGAAGCCACTGCAATGAGAAGCCCGCGCACCGCAACGAAGAGTAGCCCCCGCTCACCGCAACTAGAGAAAGCCCATGCACAGCAAGGAAGACCCAACGCAGCCAAAAATAAATAAATATATTAAAAAAATTTAACGTACTCCTGATACACACAACATTAAGGATGAATTATGAATTTCAAAAACAGGTTAAGTGAAAGAAGCCAAACATAATACCAAATGATTCCATTTTTTATAAATTCCAAGAATAATCAAAATTAATCCACAGTGATAGAAATTTGAAATAGTTGCTTAGGACACTGGGGGCTTGGAGTTGCTTGAAAAGGGGCACAACAAAATTTTGAGGCGGGGAGATAGAAATGTCCTACATCTTGCTTTCAGTGGTGGTCACCTGTGTATATGTAACTTAAAACTCCTTGAACTAAACATTTTAGATCTGTATATTTTATTATGTTATAATATGAGGTATGTTAATTATACCTCAATTTTAAAAATCTCTAAAAAACCATTTAAAAAGTAGGGAGGGCAATCCAGAATATTAACAGTGGTTACTTCTGGGTGGTGGGATTACGGCTAATTTTTTCTTTGTTAATTCACACTTTTCTCTTCTTTACAATTTTCTATAAGGAACTCCCCCCCCCCACAATTTCTATCCCTATGTTTTATAGTTTCACAAAGATTCTAAAATATCACTAGCATTTATCTTCTGAAAGTAGGAATACAGGTAAGTAAAGGAAGTGTGTATCAAGTTCTCTTTCTACAGCAGGCATGTGGTGCAGTGTCTACGTGGGCTATGAAAGGGGTTCAGAAGCTCAGCCAGAAGCAACGTGGCAGCCTGGGAAGAGGAAGAGATCAGACAGAAGAGTTTACCTCTGACCCTGGCTTTCTTACTAAATGGTGGGCAAGTCAGAGAGCCCCTGTTTCTTCACCCCTAAAATGGGAATAAGATGTATCCCCTTGTCTGCCTCATCAGGGTTTTGTGAATGTTAACTGAAATGGTCTATATAGCACAGAAGGAATTAATGGAGTAGTAACTTCTGTTACTATGTGAAAAGTTAGAAAAAAGTCTTTCTCACAAGTCAGATTTACTACTTACAGTCCTATAAGAAGCAGCGAGAAGAGCTTTGCTAGAACGACGCTGCCCTTTCAAATCGACAGCCAAGAACTCTTACCTATTGGCGTGGTAACAGTGATTCTGCAAAGCATAGGAGATGCACTGCGTGTTTAACCGCTTTCTCTCAACCTCCTTCCAACTATCTTCTGTCCACTTTCTCTTGATCTGCTTCTCCTCATGCTTTGTCCCCACATATTCAGCATAGGTCTGGATCCGATAGCTCTCTGCATATCTGCTGGTATTGACAGCTACAAGGAAAAGAAAAAATCCTTATCAAAGAGTCTCGCCTAGCCCCAGGGATGTCACTTCAGAAAGGTGGACTGAGGTAGTCAAAGGAGCCCTGGGGTGAGGTTTGCACTCCCAACCCCGCTCTGCCATTTAGAAGCCAGGTGGCCATAGGCTCTCCACATCTGAGTTTTCTCACCTGGAGAAGAGACGGTCACTGCTCCTCAATCTCCCTTACAGTGTGAAAATGCTCTGTAAACTATTCAATAACCAGAATGATGTAAGCAAAACGTTAATTTTCAGAATATTTGCAGGTAGCATTACGGCCTGAAAATTACTCCTTTTCAGAGTAAGAAAATGAAAAACAAAACAAAACCACTAAGGGAAAACTGTAAACCCTCACTTATTTTGTTAAAAATAAAGATGACAAGAAAAGCAATATTGACAGCAGTGCTGATCACTGTGTCAAATAGCAAAGGTCTACCATATGTCTGTGTCCGGTGCTTTGCGTACATGATGTCTAATCTTCACAATGCACTTGCAAGGGAGAATTGTCTTTATTGAATATGAGAAAGCAGGTGCACAGAGGTCGGGGGGATTGCTGCAGGCCGCACCGTGGGCCAGCGGCAGTGCTGGGCGGCAAAACCAGGCTGCTTCGACCCTAAGGCCAGGGCCCTGCCTGCCGTTCCGCACTTCACTTTGGACTCTGCAGATTCAAGATATTCCCACAGTACTTGAGACCTGCCTCTTCTCCTTCTGCTTTGAAAGCCTGCTAATTCTCTGTAATGTGCCTCTGGCAGAAGTCCCTGAAAACTAGAGCTTGTTCCCTCTTTGGTGTTAATGCCTGACTAAGGCCGGGTCCGTCTTGCTGCCTCCTTCTTGGAGGGTGGGGGATGGAACGTGCAGGTGGCCTGGGAGTGAGGACCCACGGAAACCGGGAGGATGGGCCGCCATGTGCTGGCTCCAGCTTCTGCAGTGTGAGCACACACTCCCTGGCCCACTATCACTGCCACTGGTTATTACCCACACTAGCAGCAAGACCGTAAGAGCCGGGCAATGCTGGCAGGGGCTGCCAGACTTGGGACCCGGGCAGCTGCAAAAGCACCATGATGTCTGAAATAGAGTATACCCACTTCTGTATACCCACTTCTAGCAGAGTTCTTGGATCAGAGTAGTTCCCAGTAAATATTATGTAAATGAGGCATGGCAGAATGCAGCAAGAGGTGACGGACACACCAGAACTAGACAAGGGACTCCAGTACTTCAGAGACATTAAACCACAGGGAAAGACAACTGGATGAGAGGCAGATACTACCCACATACCCAGCCCCTGACACTTTCATCTTCACTCCAAGTGGACCAGATCTGCCTAAAACTTCTCAGCACAATAGGAGTTTATAGAATGTCATGCCCTAAATGTTCAGCCATCTAAACAGCAAAGCAAAATAAAACAACAAAAAGAAAAATAAGAAAAAACACCTACTCTTATTATGCACCCCAATGTTCACTGCAGCACTATTTACAATAGCCAGGTCATGGAAGCAACCTAAATGCCCATTGATAGATGAACGGATAAAGAAAATGTGGCACATATATATACAATGGAATATTACTCAGCCATAAAAAGGAACAAAACTGGGTCCTTTGTAGAGACGTGGATGGACCTAGAGACTGTCATACAGAGTGAAGTAAGTCAGAAAGAGAAAAACAAATATCGTATATTAACGCATATATGTGGAACCTAGAAAAATGGTACAGATGAACCAGCGTGCAGGGCAGAAATAGAGACACAGATGTAGAGGACAAACATATGGACACCAAGGGAGGAAAGTGGCGGGGGGGGGGTGGGGGGGGGTGAGATGAATTGGGAGATTGGGATTGACATATATACACTAATATGTATAAAATGGATAACTAATAAGAACCTGCTGTATAAAAAAACAAATAAAATAAAATTCAAAAAAAATTCTTTTTTACTAAGAAGTTTGCTGTACTTTTCAAATATTCACTCTAGAGTTTAACAGGAAAAAAAGAAAAGAAAAGAAAACAACCCTAAGGGTATTAAAGAACTTTCACGTTATCCCAAGGAAGTAGATTGAGTTAGTGAAATATGAGCTCAAAACAGCATATGCTCTGACTCACTACAAGGAGGGAAACAGAAAGTACCCAGCTCTGCAGATACACTATCGACCAAAGTCACTCAGATCAGAGAACCACAGAAACAGGATCCTTTCTTTAAAATCTTATTCCTCAGGACAGTTACTCTTCTTGCTTTCAACGGACTACACTTCTGAATTTCTTGGCTCATTTGTCTAACTGCCCCACAATCTGTATACCCAACAAACATCATCCATCGGTGCCTCTGTCTAGCAGCTGCTCACTGGGTGTCTGTCCCAGGGACGATGCTAGATATTTGGTAAAACAAGACACAATTTCCACCCTCTTGAGCTCACCCTGTCACATGCAAGCTTTATGCAGTTTCCTGTAAGCTTGAGACTACCTACTAAAACAGGTTCATCTATCAATGCGATACATGAGAACCCACAGGTTCTATATGATTATTCTGTCCTGATCGTTGGCAAATGAGCATCTCCTGGATTTTCGTCTTTAAGTTTCATTCCTTACTCAGGCAGGTTGATTTTGAAGTGTGCCCCACAGGGATGACATGTGCAATAATGCCTCTCTCGAGTTTAATTTGGATTACCAAGTAAAAGAGTAGGCTTGAGTCAACATTCCTCCTGAAAGCAGAGGTGATGATAGGGTCATAAAGGAGCCAACATGATCTACTTAACAGCATTTGATTGTTTCCAGTAACGTAGCTCTCAGCCCCATGGACAAATGTTTCAAAAATTCCCTAACCATGGTGGGGAATTTATCTGAGCACATTTGGAATTAGGATCACTTAAAGGGGGAAACAAATAACAATCTACTTTCCACGGCTGGCCTTCACATGGCAATAATTTACCAGCATTCCTTCAAGTCCCAGCAGCTTTGCAGCTCTCGGCCTTTAATCTGGAAGCCAAGCTCTGGCCCAGAGCCACCCTTCTAATGGATGAATCAGCAAAATGAATTGGCTGTCAGCTGTGTCCTCCAGTGATTCCAGCTCGCCTGTCAGAAGCAGCGTGGCTCAGGCAGCTTGGTAACATTAACCTTTTCCAAATTTGTCAGGAAAATGATTCAAGGCCATCTTTTGGCTGTGCCACTTTGTGAAAGCCACTGCAAAACCAAACACGGTGAAGGCCCTTCCTGGTTCCTTGTGGGTGAGTGAGAGCAGCTCCTCTCCCACAGTCTCACCTATCCATGGCTTCACTGTGCCGGGTCCGCTGTCTCGACACTTTGTGCATTTAATCTTCACAACCACCCCATGAGGAAGAGATGTTCTAGTCATCACACAGATAAAGAGACTGAGCATCAGGGGAGCCGAGCAGCTTGCTTATGGTCTCATAGGGTGAGCAACAAGGCTGGTATGAAACCAAGACGTGACTTTTTTCTAAAACATAACACTGTCGCAAGTCTGACATATATTTGTGTATATTTATGTGTCCATTTAGATGGACGATTATCTTATAAAATGCTTCCTTTAGAGGAGTTTTAAAGAACTACTTAAAATGTTGAGATTTTTTTCTAAAAATGTAGACCCTTCCATTACTGTCAAGCAAAAAATCTCTCCAACTAAGTTGAGAGATACATAATGTTCACGGACAAGAACACTTAACATAAGACATAGAGTCCTTCCTAAATTTATCTCTAAATTTAATGCAGTTTCAGTTTAAAAAATTCCAACGTTTTAATAAAACAATGAAAAAATTTTAAATGAGATTAAAAAAGAAAAATCTCAACAGAACACAGAGCAGTGGTAGCCAGGGACTGGGGGAAGAGGTCAACCGCCAAAGAGATGAGGGAATTCTGGGAGTGATGGACCTGTCCTGTATCTTGATTGTGGTGGAGGTTACATGATGATGTGCATTTGTTAAGATGAAGACCTGGGCAACAGAACAGTGTATAACTTCACTGTATATAAATTACACCTCAATTATTCTGTGGAATTTGAAAGGTTGATTCCAAATTTTAAAGGGAAGACAAATGGCCAATGACAGCCCAAACATTTCTGAAGAAGAATAAGGAAGGGAGACTTGCCTCGATAGCTAAAAAAGCTTACTGTAAACCTGTAGTACTTAAGACAGTGTAGTAATGGGACAGAGATAAACAAACTGACCAGTGGTACAGAAGAACCTAGAAACAGACCTATGCATCTGTGAAACTTTGATTTTTGACAGAGGCAGCATGACACTGTGCAAAAGGAAAAGTTGGAAAAATTGTTTATCCACAGGAAGAAAAAAAGAAATTGGATTCTTACTCACACCAGGCCAAAAAATCAACTCCAGATGGATGAAGCACTTAAATGTCAAAAGCAAACTTTGAAAACTTGAAAAGAAAATAGAAGTGAATATCTTCCGGAGCTTGAAGTAGGAAAGAATTTATGAAGATACAAAAAACGTTAAGCATTAAAAAAAAAAGATCAATAAGTTTGGCTACATTAATACGAAAACTCTTGGCCACCCGAAGACACTTTAAAGAGAGGGAAGACAATCTACACACTGGGAGAAGATATTTGTGACACATACAACTGATGGAGGATTAGTACCAGAATACATAAAAATGCCTACAAATCAGTAAGAGAACACCTAACAGAAAAATGGGGAAAAGACACGAAAAGCATTCATAGTCGTTTCACAGAAAAGGGAGCATATAACGCCAATAATTATATAAAGAGTTGCTCAACCTCAGGCAAAGGCAAATCAGGAGCACAGTAAGGTATCATTTTGTAGATCTGTAGAGGGAAAGGGAGAGGGAGGGCGAAGGGGGGTGCGGGGAGGTGAGGGGAAGGAGAGAGCGGGGGAGAGAGAGAGGGAGAGAGAGAGAACCAAAAAAGCAAGAAAATGATCAGCATGACTTTCAGAAGAGTGACTGCCACCCACAGGGGATCAGGGGGATGGGATGGGGAGGAACAACAGGTAAATGTAACTTATTAACAATATTTTAGCTCTTTGGTTGAGTGGTGGTTTCACAGACGTTCATTACATTTTAAACAAATTGTTTAGTTTTGCTGTTGTTTTACACTGTCCAACTCCTAAGGGCCATTTCTGAGACTAAGTTAGAAGGGCTCTGTAAGACGAGGTGAGAGTTACTCCAGTTTCAATGTCTTCAGTGATAAGAAGGTGTCCCTGAATGGTCCGTGTGCTGCAAACAATCACGGCTGCTGAAACGCCAGGCTTCTCAGACCTTCCGAGGGAGGCTGAGGACATTTGTGCAGCCTGGTTATTAAGCGGCTGCAATCACTTTACTGCAGCAACTGCTGGAGGGGGTGGGGTGGGGGGAGCATCAGGAAACTTCAGAAGCAGTCACACACCGTTAGTCCCGCATTTTCTGCAGTGGCTACCCTCAGCCAACATCAGGTTCTCAGTCAGTTTCTAAGGGAATTACCTATAATGCTTATCAATCCAATGGTTACAAGAAAGAGAAATATTTATTGGTTACTTATTCTGCCAGGTATGGAAAAATCCTGTAAGGATTATCCTGACTCTGTAGATAAGGACACTGAAGCTCAGAAGAAGTGACTAGTTCAAGGTCTCAAAGATGACAAGTGTTGGGATCCAAACCAAAGCTACATTCTTTTCATGACACCATGTGCACTGGAAGCGTCCCAGACCGTGTCATTTAGAGTTAACACAGGCAAATGCCTCTGTCTGCAAGAGACTCAGAGTCTGTCCACCTTTCCATACAACAGTTATGAAAAAAGCAGAAGGAATCTCTCCGTGATAACCTGGTATGCTAACCACCCACCCGAAGTGACGTGTGCTGACAGTGGCCTCTGCCAGCTTTGCAGACACAAACCCTACACCCTACCCACCAACGTGTGCTTTAATGCTCTACGGTGCCCACTTCTGACACCCTTCATGACCTCTCCTGACCCCTCCCTCAGCCGCCAGCCTGGAGCCCTGCACCACTGTGCCCTCATTCTGGGTTTTCACCCCACACCAGGAGGGCACCAAACATCGCTTTGTGTTTGCTTGCTTATTTACATGTGAACATACCAGATTCAGAAGTTTTCTCATATTCCATATAATTTGATCAACTCTGGGTTTTCAACAGCATGACCATTTTCTGACTTTTACCAGAGAGAGAATGGAGGGTTTTATCTCAGATTCCACGGGAGAACTAACTTTACAAAAACACTCAACCCTAATAATGGTCACTAAGAACATTTGCCTGTGTTCAAAAAAACTGATCTTGGGTGTACCTCCCCTCAACCCACACAAAGAACTAGGCGGATACTAAGGTGCACACAGGAATCGGTGGTCTGTCAGAAGCACTGCAGTACAGCTATTTCCAGGGTGCCCAAGAGGTGAGAGCGGGCGAGCCCGCCCAGGAGACAACAGCCCTATTTTACCCTTGCCAGTCCATCCTCTTCTGTAAAACCCTGCAGAGTCTTCAAGATAAAGTGCAAACCTGCTAGAGGACGTCAGGGCCTTTAGCTTGGTCCAGCCCTCACTTCAACGCTGACTCTTTCCCCACGTTTACCCAGGCGCTCTTGGAGGGAAGGGACCTTAGCTTATTCATCCGTGTAGCGCCTGGGCTCTACCATGGTACTTTGGCAGGAATTTCATCTGACATTGTGGAAGGAGGGAAGAAACACAGCTTTTGTACCTGCTGTCAGCTTGTTTCTACTCAAGAGAAGAAAGCCAGAACCAGGATACATATTCACAACATCTTCAGTGAAAAATTCCATGAGGAAGGGTGGTTCAGCAGATGAAGAGTCCTGGGCTGGAAACAAGAGCTGGCTCTGACTCTGAAGGGCAGGCTCCCCTGGGCAGGAGCAGTCTGTGCACATTGCCACACCTGAGCCTCACAGCAACGCTGGGAAAGAAATGGCAACGGCCCTTGACAGCAGACTCGGCGAGGCCAATGCACCTGCCCCGGGCACATGGTCAGGACCCAGGGCTTGTGATTCCTTGTCCCTTGCTCTTCGTACATTGCATACTTATCCAATAAAGGGTTGCTTGGTTGTTTGTTTGTACAGTACTAAGGCTAGGGAATTCCCTGGCGGTCCAGTGGTTAGGACTCTGCACTTTCACTGCTGAGGGCCTGGGTTTGATCCCTGGTCGGGGAACTAAGATACCACAAGCCTTGCACCGCAGCCAAAAAAATAAATAGAAATAAAAAAATAAAGTAGTAAGGCTAAAGAGTGAAAACTAAGGCACATGAAAGAGATCCAAGCACTGTAAAGAGCACAGCGGAAATAATGGAGTAAGAGGCAGAAGGGAAATGGGTTCACTCACTTCTGCTTTCCCCAAGCCTCTATCACAGCACCTGACATGCAGGAGACACTCAGGAAATGAAATGCACTAAGGCCAAGGGAGCAAGCTCAGGCCACGATGCTTAAAAAGATGTGAAGGGCAGAGTGTGAGAGCAAGAACAGCTGAGCGTTCACAGAACCAGGCTCGTACCCCCCGGCACTGGGTGGTTGGTACCGTGCGGGCAGGTGCTGTGAGTCCCTGTGACAGATAAGGACCAGAGCAAACTCAACAGGCGCCCGGAGAGGAAGTGGGTCCCGTCCTGGTTCCGCCACATACAAGTCACGCCTACGACTCCGTGCCCTCTCCACGTCACCCCCTCATTCTGCTCACGGCTCCCACACCTCATTTCACCTCAGAGTCTCTAGTTAAGGCCAAGGAAGTGGATGGGAATTCCCTGGCGGTCCAGTGGTTAGGGCTCCACGCTCTCACTGCCGAGGGCCCAGGTTCGATCCCTGGTTGGGGAACTAAAATCCCACAAGCCATGAGGTGTAGCAGAAAAAAAAAAAAAAACTAAAGATGTGGAGAAGAAAACACTCTCCACAAACTGGACAAAGGCTGACCTGTAGACATGGTGACATTTACTTAAAATCTACACAAAGGGAGGCAACGAAGTCAAATGGGAAAACCACAGGTTCCAAGGCCACAGTGGCCTAGGTTCAAATCCTGCCCCCGATTTTAACTTGCCTGAGGCAAGTCACCTGCCTCCCTGGGCTTCCCTTTCTTTATCCATAAAATGGGCATATCTACCGACCTCAGAAAGCTATTAGGAAGGGCAGAGAGTACATACACAGAGCTCTCAGCACAGGGCTTGGCACACGGTAGGGGCCTAAGTAATGAGGCTGTGGCTGTTAGATCACAAAACAAACGGTTCAGACTAAAAGAACGGTGTCTAAGCCCATAAGATATTCTACAGTGAAACAGATTCGGCGAGCTGTATAGCTCATCACACACTGGGGGGCGAGAAGTGAGGGGGGCCTCACAGACCTGAGTCTGCAAAGCTCACGCGATACTGCTATCATTTAGAATTGGGGTCTTTCCCATGCAAAAACGTGGAAAATACAGGAACCGATACGTCAACCATACTGGACAAGTATAAAATCAAAAAGTCTGAACTATAATTTTTAAAAATTGAACTAAGACCAAACTTAGTCAATTAATTTTCACTAACTCTCCTGGCAACACCATAGTCCGCTTCTGAAACGTGCATCTCATTCATTCATTCCACAAACACTGGCTCCAGGTACTGTGCTGGGCACCGGCGTGTGGAGGAAGGGAAGAGATGGTCCCTGCCCGGAATAAGCTTACAATCTAGAGGAGGAGGAAAGGAACAGGAAGGATTGGTAGGGGAGCACCAGGGAGACAGGAATCGAGGTGAGAAATGATGATTTCAGCATGAGGAGGAGCACGAGGTTGACTGTGGGAAAGAAGCTGCTGCTTAAGCTCTCGCTCCCACGGCCTCTGCCACCTGCCTCCACTTTTACTGAAGGGTGTCACCAAGGAGCACTGCTCGCATTAACCAGCCTGGGTGGGTTTTTTTTTTTTTTCTTTTCATGGTTCCCAGCTGAAAAGTCGATTAAGAAGAAATAAAGCTACCATTTATTGAGCACTTACTGTATATAAGAGCTGTGCTGACTGCTTTACAAACAAATGTATTTAGTTCTGCTCTTGCTCGTTCATTTATTCACCCTTCCACCGTTCGTGAACACAGACGCTAATGTATGAAACTCTCACTTGTTCATTTACTCATCTATCCATTCATTCATGAACAAACACACCATCTTCTATGCATGGGCAACTGGGGCTGAATCAGAGACCTGGTCCTTGTATTCGCCAGGAGGCAAGGACAGGGCACAGAGCCCCACACGTGTGCTGAGGGTTAGAAAAGCGCTCTGGAGTTTCCAGCGGGAGCTAGCTGGTCAAGCCCAGGACACAGGGACCGTTTCCCTAAGGAAAAGACATTCAGCCTTTCCTGAGACCGAAGGCTGGGAGAGCAGACAGTGTCAAAGACACTGGGGGTAGGGAAGCGTGTTCCAGGCAGAAGGAACACCGAGTGACCTATCTGAGTGAGGAGACACAGTCTTGACTGAGGAACTGAAACACGACCTTAACAGTGGAGACTAAAGAGGGAGCGGGGAGGACCTGAGGTGAAGCTGGAATGATGGACACGCCTCCAGGGCTCCGGCTAAGTGCACAGGGAGCCACCGTGGGGTTTTAGTCACCAGGAGGGTGCGAGTGTGATCTGATGTGTGTTCCTACAAGATCACTGCAACTGAAGGGGAAAACAGGAATGGGAATGGAGAAGGCGTGGAGTAAGAAAAGAAGTCCTAGTGGAACTCTGAGGAACAGCAAACATTTAATCACCTTATAGATGGGGAGGAGCAGGCAGGGGAGCCTGGGACGCTGTGGGCCCAAGAGGAGGGGACTAACTTAGAAAGTCTCGGGCTGTGGAGCCCAGGAAGGAAGGGTGGGTCAATGTACTGAGCAACCACGCAAGAGGAGACAGGGGCTCCGGGGCTTTATGGCACGGAGGTCACCGGGGACCTCGGCTAAATGAGAGGGCACGATGGCTAGGGTGATGAATCCAGACCACTGGAATTTGTAAAAGGAAAGAAGTCACGGGGAGCAAAGGGAACTGGGTTCTAGGAGTCCTTTTGAAAAGATGGATTAGATTCAGCAGGTTTTCTCACTGTTGGAAGAAGCAGCAGGTGGGCCTGAGGATAAGGGACATCGAAAGGCCTGGAGAGGAAACGGGGCCCAGAGCACGCGTGGGGACCCCACTTCCGAGAGAAGGGAGGAGCAGGTGCAGAGCTCGATGAATCTGGGGTAGGAAGCCCCACCCGGAAGCTGGCTGTTTTTGGGTAAAGGGAGTGGGTCTTCCCGAGAGCCCCAGAGCTGAGGCCGGGAGGACAGGAAGGGCAGAAAAGGCTGTGGAGTTGTGACTTACGAGGACCCAGCTGGAGACAGCGGCCTTCTAGGCAAAGTTACCAATCCACCCGTGCTCTTTTTCTCCTCAAAGCAACCCCACAAGGTGGGCAGGACCTCTTGTTTTTACAGACACGGAAACAGAGGCTGAGAGAGGTTGAGTAACCTGCAGAGGGCCAAGATAATGAACTGGCAGAGCTGAATTTGAATCCTCACCTCCCTGACTTTGATGCCAGGCTTCCGATGACACTTTTAACCTGCCCCTCAAAGCTGTCAACACAGCTGCTGCTCTAAACCCAAGCCAGACAAAAAAAGGTTTTCATAAATGCTGACACAGCTCCTTAAAAGATGGGGTAGTGACGTGCAGGAGGTAAGAATGATCTTATGATGGAGTCAAACAGGAGCAGATGGAGTTCCAAAAAGTTTAGAATTGAGAGTCACTTTAAGAAAAAGACAGAGAATACCTTTTTTTGTTTTTTTAAATAAAGACGAAAACACACAACTTACAATAGGGAGCTGGGAAGCAATTCCATACTTAATGGTATTGACGAACTTGACAGACAGCTGAAAGACCTAAGGCAATTTGCAACATTCTTCACACTTCATGGGAAACAATTAAGATTGATGTCTCAACTACACAGGAATAATTTAAAGTAAAATCAAAGATCTCCTCCTAGAATGTGTGAAATGGCAGATCCTAAATGTCAGGAACACTGAATAAATTATACTCTAGGGAAGACTAAACAGTACATGTTTTAGTTATACTATTTTATGACAGTATCTTTAAGGTCTACATATACCACAAAGGAGTACAAATAAATAATAATCATGGTTTACAGACAGGTTGCCATGCACCAGATGCTGTATTAGCTCTAATCCTAATATATTACCGTTATGGTCTATGATATCCTAATATATTAATCCTAACATACACTCTTTCATCTCTAATCGTACCTCTACAAAACAGCCCTATTTTGAGTATGACAAAACAGAGACCCAGATAGGTTAAGCCCCTTGCCTGACATCACAGTGCTGGACAGTGGAAAATGGCCAGATTTAACCCACTGCTGATACAACCTCCCCCTACACGGGTACCTTTCGCGCTCTAAAGGCATACAGTGTCCAGTAGGTTTTAAGTTGCAACAGTGTCACCAAACAAGACCTATCTTTTCTAGGCAACCCACTCTGATGTTTCCTATTGTTTCTTTTCTCTCTTCTTTTTTATTCTGGCGTCAACTAGCACTGATTTTCTGACCCACTGATGGGCTATGACTCGAAGTTTGAAACAAGCCACAGCTCACTGACACCCACCATTCAAAGTGGCATTTCTGTGCGACAATGCGCTTTGTGTTCTAAAAGGTTAGTCAACAAAAGAACTTTTAGGACACAACCTATTCACCAACCAGAGCCAGTGTGTAAACTGAACTGCTGGCTCGAGGTAGTGGCCGGGTCTGCAGTCAGAGTTAAGAAGGGTTCAGTGGTTCTCCTGAGCGATGTTTCAGATGCCAGACACGAATATACACCAAATATAAATGTCCCCCCACACACCAACACCACACTTTTGGACTGTTAACCTTGGCAGTTTGAGCTGTTTATGAAGCATTAAATCTGCCACAATATTAGTGCTGTTGTGATAACACATAAATGCACCAACTTTTCTCCACGTCCCAAGACCATGTTTACAAAAAGCCTCACAGAGCAGCATATTTTCAGACTTAAAGGTTTCAATAGGTGAAAAGCTTAAAGTCTGTTTGTGTATAAGCCAACCAGATACGGGAGATGCTGTACTGCAATATTTACACTTTCATTAAATGTCTCTCTGTGGATGTTTTGATGTGGTTTTCATTTGATAAAAGAATTTACTTACAGCTCATGACTAGGCTTATTCATTAACCAAGTGAAACCCAGGAGGGAAGGAGGGGGCCTGGGGAGAGAATGAGAATGACAGGCCTTTATCAGCCAGGCAGGGCTGAGCTATCTTACCTGCAGGGTGAGTCATTACCCCTGGGAAGGAGGGTATCAGTCCCCAGAAGCAAACTGGCCTCTCGCAACCTAGTAAGGAGTCACAGAAATTCCATATAAACTGTCCATATAGACAACTCCGTCTATGGTTCTCGTTAACCCTTCTCTGCCACGCTACCAATCTAGAACCTCTCAGGGTTCTCAGGATGGCACCAAGATGCTACCTATGAAAAGAGCCCTCTTCCTAGTCCTGCCTTGTTCTCTTCCCCGCTCCCCACCCCTACAATCCATCTAGAGATGCAGAACCTCCTGAAATCTGCATCAAACGTGACTCGCCTCTTCAGCGTCTCCAGGACACCCCGCATGTGATCTGTTACCACCAAAAAGGTGAGGAAAAAAATGCCAACACAACCTCCTTTAACACTCAGGCCAGCCTCCTTGGTGCCTGCATGGAGCCTCACTGGCACTGTGTCCAGCCTCTATGGAGAGAGAATCGATTCATAACAAAAGCAATGAAATCTGCTCTTCAGACCACAGGTTGCCTTGGGACAATGCAAGGTATTTGTTATAACCGGCAATGTCTGACTTCAGAAACGTATACAGAAAGAATCACAAGCTTCTCCAATGAGGAAATAAAGAATGACGAAGCTAGCCTTATTTTCCACATCAGTTTTACTCTTTGCCTTTGCTGACACTATGTGCCCAGCAGCTAATTTATTTCACTGGTGGGTTCTGTCTGTAGACCACACAGTAAAACCCTGCAGATCACCAAACAGGCCAAAGGGGCAGCACAAAACTGAGTAAGAATTACTTTGGTTTTTAAAGTCCCACCCCATCTTGGCTTTTAACACATTCATTCTACACTTGTATTATTTTTCTCCTTTTAAGTCACCAAACCATTTCCCTATGGGCTTTAGGAGTTTAAGAAGACTAATCCACCTCTTTATTTTCTTCATCCTTAAGTCTGTCTCCCTGTTATGGGAGGTGGTCGCTGCCATCATCAGTGGTCAGACCTACAGGCAGCATTCGGGTCTGACACAAGCATGTTAAGCTGCCAAAAGCAGCTGAAGTAGCTCAGTGTCAAGCACATACATACACAGGAGACTGCGGGATGGAAAGATAGGAGAGAGAGGGACGAAGAGAGGGATGGGGAGAGGAAGGGGGAGGGGAGAGCATGCCTGCCCGAGAGGCGGCCAGAGAGTGAGCTTCTCCCATTCGGTGAGGAAGTGCTTTTAGAAGATGGCAACTCCCCAAATTCAGAGAAGTAACAAGTTTTTCACCACTCCTGAACATTTAAAGAACCTGTGAAATATTGTGCCAGCAGGAGAATAAGGCAGATTTTCTTTTTTAATTGATACTGGCATTGGTCAACTTTCCTGTCTGAAGTTGTTAAGATCTCTACATTGTTCTGAACAGTCATTTTGTTTTCTACATCCTAAGGAGAAGTAAATGTAGATCTTTTTGTGTGTTTTGGACATCCAATGGAAAATCGACTGGTTAGAAAACAAGAGTCAAGTGTTACATTTTAAAACACTTACATGAAAAAAGAAACTGAATACAGTGGCAAGTGTTGTTATACTGCTACACTTTAAAGCAGTGGTCCCCAACATTTCTGGCACCAGGGGCTGGTTTCGTGGAAGACAATTTTCCCACGGACGGGGGCGGGGTGGGGGGTATGGTTCAGGCAGTGATGCGAGCGATAGGGAGCCATGGGGAGCGGCAGATGAAGCTTGGCTCACTTGCCCACCGCTCACCTCCTGCTGTGCCACCCGGTTCCTAACAGGCCAAGGACCGGGGACCTGGGGTGTATTTTATAACATTACATCTTAAAATTCCCAAAGGCTCAAGAGCTTCCGACAACATCAAAATGCTTAACACAAATTAGGAAATTGAAAAATAACTTTTGAAGGTCATGTATCGGTTGAGCAGAACACAGAATGCTTTCTGATTGATAACGGAGCGTTCAGGGATTTTAAAGTACTCTCTACTTTTATTTTTCCCTAGAAAAATATTATCACCCTTTAAATGATAACTCTGCAGTCCCACATCTAATGCCTCTAACATAAGTAAAGTCTCATTTTAAAGCATGTAAACTTAAGTTTAATGAATGAATTTACTTATCCTGCCTTTGCATAGCATTATGCTATGATTTCAATGAAGAAAAAATATGAGTATCTGACAGCAACTTGCATGGGACAGAGCTGCAAAGCTCTACAAACCACGTTTCTGCAGGGCACTCACAGACAGACTGGTCCCGCACCAGGTTAGGGCAGCAGTTAGAGGCCTTCACCAACAGGAAATGCACAAGCCACGCTTCCTTCTAAGGCTACAACTGGATCCTTCTGTCAAAACCAAATCAGCAGCACGGAGGTGCATGGCTATATACAACACACTCAGTGCAACAGTCCACGGGTCTGACTCACAAATGAAACAATTTTGACTAATGTAAAAAAAGAACATGTTTTCGGTAACCAATCCCCCTCAGGACTTGATTTGGGAGGCAAACTGTCCAGCTTCTACCTTCAAATGATAGACAAATGAGAACAGAGGAGAGCGCGAATGTTAAGATACACGCAGAGGTGTGAAAAATAAAGGAGAAAGTCGGCTTGCAGAGCCAAGTTTATCTCCTACTTCGCCCTGAGTAGTCAGCCAAGAGCTGATAGAGGGCTTTTTCCTAAAGTAGGTAGAAAAAAATCCCCACCAGCTGGGGGTTGCCAGGCGACCTGCCACATTTTACTAAAGCAGGAGCAGTGAGAATCCCCAGAGGGCAGCTGGAATGCCGCGTAACGCCTTCTCCCAAGATCCAGGCGCACACTTGCCCCACAAGCCCACCCTGGGGCTGACACACACATGGGGAACAGCTATCTGAGTGCAGCCTGAAAGTCACGGACGTGGTGCAAAATTCACTCCAATCTCGGCCCGCTCTTCTCCAGCTCAGGCCAGAGCGCAGCCGGGATTCACTGCTGTCGCCAAAAAAAGCACAGGCAGACCCTGTAACTTGGTTCTCTGCAAGTCTGGACTAAATGCCGTTGGGTTTTTTTTTGGCTGTACTGTGTGGCTTGCAGGATCTTACTTCCCTGACCAGGGATTGAACCCAGGCCACGGCAGTAAAAGTGCCAAGTCCTATCCACTGGACTGCCAGGGAACTCCCTGTTGAGATTATTTAAATTAAAAATAAAAAATTTCTTTTTGAGCAATTCATGATTTAAAAGATTTTAATACAACTGTAGGAGCAGAAAGGCCCGATGGAATGAGTGTACACTCTGGGGCTGGAAAGTCCTACCACTGGGCTCCCACTTCACCTCTCTGGGCAACTGTTGCCTTGTCCTTGAGCTGAGGTGCTGTCCACAGGTCATTTCAGGGAAAGCACCTAGCACGGTGGAGTTGCAACAGCATGTGTGCAACAGTGTGTCTGTGTGGAGAAGACAGGCAGGGAGGCTAAAGGTGAAAACCACGTTTAGTCAAAGTTACCCTTGAAAATTCCCTTTGGAGGTGTCATGCCAGCATCCAATGTGGCTGTTTTTCCCTCCAGTGTCAGAGCACTCCGCTGATTCTCCTCTTGCACACCAGGCTTGCATGTGAGGACCAGGTTACTGAAGACACACGTGGGTGAGCACACTTAAATTTCTAATCGGCAGGGGTCAGCCGACAGGCGGAACTTGAGAATGGATATTCTCGTGGGAAAAGCAGGATCCCTAGCTCCCATTTCATCACCGACTCACTCACTTTCACTGAGTGGACTGACAAGCAAAACCAGTCTCACTACCGAGAAAATAATTTCCCCAATGAGTACATTTGAATTCATGCAAGTTTAAAAATTTTATGATGCTTCTCTAGTTGCAACCGAGTGAATACATAACCCAGGCCTTTGTGCCCATCCTCTGAGCGCACAGACCCCAGCTAGTCCTTCTAGATAGGAACATGTTCCAGTCACTTTATGTCACCACTGATATTTCTCCCAGAGAGAGTATCTAACACAGCTATTTCTCTCTGCTTCGCAGCAGCCTGGGGCTTGCGATGATTACATGCCACTGAATAACTGTGGCTTGACATCCCAGAGCATGGATTTTACTGGAGAGCAGGGAGGAAAAGTTAAATAATTAATCTGGTCATTTAAAACATTTTAATATTAAAATAAAATGGATGTATTATAGAGTGGAATTTTTCAAATTTGCAAGGATGGTTTAAATAAAACACGAGACTGCAGAGAAATGCCAACTCGCGCTCCCTGATGCGCTCCCCTCCTCTCTCCCTACTGCACAGCACCCCCAGGTGCCCTTGAGCATCCTGTCTGCTCCCCTTTGGTGTTAGGGGTACTTTGTGGAGTTTAAGAATAGCCTCCTCCCACAGAGGCCCTTTGTAATAAATATTAACTGAATGAACGACCCATTCTTTCTGGTGTAGTGAGAGCACCAAAAGGGGAAAGAAACCCCTGACTCCTCTTCTTGGCATCCAGGTGGTAAATGTCATGTTCACGAGTGGTTTACACAAGACAACTCATACTCTCAATGCACACACGAAACTCACGGACCTGTTAGTTCTTCGTGAATAGGAGCAATCCTGGAAAGAGCTGACCGGTGTGAGAAAAGGGTAATGCAGTTATCTATTTTCTCCTGCGAAGGTGACAGAAATGGATGTATCACGTATGAGCAAGGAAAGACGAGGGCAGCCTCAGCTGAGAGGGTGTGCTCCCACAGTTCAAATCAATCTGTCTGAAAGGGGTGATAATACCCCTCTTTCTCTGCATACCTGTGGTCATAATGGGAAGGTGGGAATCCTGTCCTGTAAGCTCACAGCCTGATCCTCATTCACCTGACAAGTATTTCTCGGCCAAAGTGAAGTGGTCACCTTGCATCCATCAGCTCATCTACCAAATGATCTGGACCAGGGGCTGGGTGAGCTTTGAGCAGCAGAGGCCACCTGCCCCTAGAGCTGCAGTTACCACCTCCTGAGACTACATCCCATATGGTACCCTAGTAGGCTCTGCTACCATCACTGTCTAGAGAAAACGGCAATCTGTTGAACGACTTGCCCGAAGTCCTGCAACTAGTATAAGGAGAGGAGCTGGCATTCAGACCCGAGGAATCTTGGTCACCCTACCAACCAGGAAGAATGATGTCAAGGAAGCGACCAGGCACTCGCCACCTGGTCTGCTAGCTGTTCTCCGAAGCAGGGAACACAGGCGATGGTGTTGGTCCCTTCCATGTGCCATCTTCAGCAGACAGGTCCACTGACTGTCAGTGGGTGTTCTGTCTGAATGAGAGGGGCGCACCCTTTGACCTAGTATTCCTCTTTTAGGAAACCAGTCTATGAAAACAATCTGAAATGAGGACTAATTTTTAATGCACAAAGATGTTTAAGGATAAAAAACATATATATATATAAAACCACAAGCATAAACCTCCAAAATGTTCAACAGTAGGGGGAACAGCTAAACAATTGCACTATTCAAATTCATCAAAAATTACACTTTTCAGGGGGATAAGAACCAAGCAATAAATAATCAATAAATTCTCTCACTAGTTATTTGGACAAAAGTAACCTGAATGCCTACCTCACAGGCTACATCATTGATTCATTCAACAAGTATTTGCTGATTACCTACTACGTGTCAGGTACTATTTTAGGCACTGAAAATACATTGAGAATAAAAATCTTCGCCCTCCTGTAGGGTGGTTATATGGGTGTGCTCACTTTGAGGTAATTCATTGAGTGGTATACTAACGACGCGTCCACTTTTCTATATGTATGTTAAACCTACATTTAAAAGTTTAAAAAAGCCTGGTATCATGGAGTTTATATTCCAGTGGTAGAGTGCAGACACTAAACAAAAAAGTAAAATACATTGGGTATATATAGTGCTATGGAGAAAGAGAAAAGCTGGGAGTGCCGAGATGGGAGTTGCAATTTTAAATAAAGGTCAGGGAAAGCCTTACTGATAGGATTGCCAAATAAAAATAGAGGACACCAAGTTAAAGTTGAATTTTCAGATAAGCAACAAATCATTTTTTAGTATAAGTACATTCCATACAATATTTGGGCCATGCTTAGTTTAGGCAAAATCTGGCAACCCTACTTACTGATAAGATGGCATTTGAGCAAACCTCATTCCTAATGGATTTAATACTTAATGCTTCTAAGTAGGACACCAAAGGCAAAAACTATAAAAGAATAAATTGATAGTTGTTACTATGATAATATGTAAAGCTTTGGGGTAGCAAAATAGACTATACTAAGACGTATACAACAAACTGGGACAAATATTTGCAAAATACATAACCCAGCATTAGTCTCCCTAAGCTTCAATTTCTTCTGTAAAATGACGGGGGAAGATGGTACCTGCATTTCATAAAATCGTTATGAAGATTTCAGAGCAGTGTCTAGTAGCTAATAACTAATGGCTTACTAAATGTTAGAAATGAATAATCATCATAATAAAAGTGTACTCACAAATCAATAAGAAAAGCACACAACACACAAAATGAGACGAACCAATTAAACTTCTCAA
Source organism: Aethalodelphis obliquidens (assembly GCF_003676395.1). Classification (NCBI taxonomy): domain Eukaryota; kingdom Metazoa; phylum Chordata; class Mammalia; order Artiodactyla; family Delphinidae; genus Aethalodelphis; species Aethalodelphis obliquidens. The sequence continues at coordinate 1,466,874 of NW_020837962.1, read as the reverse complement.
AATAATTCTAGTGTGCACTTTGCAGAACATAAACTAAAATCTGAATGGCATCCTTGCACAAGTATTACCCATAGGATACTTGTTAATACAAAGGGGGAGAGCTACAATGGAGATTTCTGAGGCCACCATTTAACAAAATTATCAAACAAAACATCAGTAATAATGGAACAAATAGACAGTGTGTGTCCCTCAGTGTGACGTGCTAAGAGGACATCGCCTATGTAGCCCTCCTGTCAGACACGTGTAATCCCAGGAGACAGACAAACCCGAATGGAAGGACACCACAAAACAACACCTGGTCTGAACTCTTCAGAAAGTGTTAATGTTATAAAAAACAAAAACAGGCTGGGGAACTGTTCTAGATTAAAGAGCTATGATGACTCTACTAACTTCGAAGATGAAGGAAGGGGACCAGGAGCCAAAGAATGGGGGTGGCCTCAAGAAGGTGGAGAAAAAGCAAAAAAACGGATTCCCCCCTCCAGCCTCCAGAAGGAACACAGCTTTGCTGACACCTTGATCTTAGCCAAGTGAAACCAATTTGGGACTTTTGCCCTCCAACTGTAAGACACTCCAACTAAACTGTAAGATAATCAGTTTGTGTTGTTTTAAGCTACCAAGTTTTTGGTAATTTGTCACAGCAGCAGTGGAAAACTAATACCAGTGTTTGTTTTTGTTTTTTTACAACCTGTAGAAGTTAAATTGTAGAAAATTGAGAGAAATACAACCGCTTCCTGTCCCTAGTTATGCAAATGATTTCTGTTCACAGGACTGTAAAAATACATTGTCTAGTGTGTTAAATTCTCATTTGAATTGCTTTTAACATCTTATTAGTTTTTTCATTAATTAATGAGTTGAATAAAATCTTTGACACTTGTTTAAAAAAAGAGAATTATGATGACTAAATGCAATACATGATTTTGACTTGATCTTGGATCAAAAAATAAAATAAAAAACTGTAAGAGACAGTGTTGAGACATTTGGAGAAATTTTATTATGGCCTAAACATTAGATCGTATCAATATCATAAATTTACTTCAATAAAAAAATAATAATACATATATACATACTTGTATATGTATAGATTATGGATGCATGTGTGTGTGTATATGTACAGAGTGAGGGGGAGATAAAGCAAATGTAACAAATGCTGCCGTCTTACCTATAGTGTTACAGGTTTAAAAGTTTTCAAAGTAAAAAGAGAAAATACCAAAAATAAAATGAAAAGAACGGCTGATAAGAACAGTTTTAAAAAGATAAATACCTAACACTGTACGGATTATAAACTGATATAACCTTTATACAGGGCAACCTGACAATATATGAGAAATTCTTATTTTTAAACTTCTTTTTTTAAACCAATTCTCTGGCTCTATCATGTTATAGACAGAGGCCAAGTGAAATTCCAGAGATTTTATAATTTTGCATTTGCAGTTCCTCCTTTCACACAAAATTCTTCTGCCCAAAGAGGTTTAAGAGTGTTGTTAAAATTAAGCAATGCATTAAAAATGAAAACTCACCTAAAAATTCTATAATAAGAATATTATTGAGTAAATTATGGTATATCAACTTGATGGTTTATTTAACTAATGCAACCCGTTAAAATTTTTTCATAGAGTTTGTAGGGGAGCAAAATTTGCCACCCCAAAATGTGTCTATTTAGCATGAGGATTATTTTAAGCTGATTATTTTTAAGAAACAGAACCCTTAGGAAGTCTTTGTTTTTAACCCCTTCTCTTCCTTTAACTGCCTAAAAGAATTTGGATAAAGGGCCTGATCTAGGAAGAGCACTACCGCCAGAGATGTCTGCAAAGATATGGGCAAAGTGAGGTTGGGGGAACTCAGCAGGGCCTGGAGACCCCAGTCCTGTCTGTGTCCCATTGTCTCTGCAGGGCCCAGCAAAATGTTTGCTTACCAAACATTTATTTTCCCATCTCTATGTGAACTGCCTTCCTCCTCCTTTGAAGTCTCAAACCCCTACCCCTTTCTCCTCCTCTCAGAAGGCATATAAGCCTCAACTGCCTAACTTATCCTAGGGTCTCAGGTTTCTTACGGAGCCTCTAGAATGTATGCAATTAAGTTTGTTTTCTCCTGCTAATCTGTCTCGTGTCAATTTAATTCTTAGACCAGCCGGAAGAACCCAGAAAGGGTAGAGGGAAACTGTTTCCTTCCCCAACAAGCTTAAATAACTTGAGAAAATTTCTCAACAACTATTATTAAAAATAGAAAAAATTAAAGCATGTACAATTATACCCACATAAAATAAAGAGGAAAAATACTAAAAAAAAAAAAAGAAACCAACAGAATGTTATGATGATTATTTCTACGTGATTTTAACTCATTTGTGTGTATGTTTCCCTCCAATTTTCTGTAATGAACATGTATTCATTTCATTTTTTAAAATACTTTTTAAAAATAAAAGACAAAAAATTTGGCATTCTTAGACTTGCAACAGAGTGGAATATTTTTGTTACTGTAGTTACCCAATTAGACATCTGAAAGCTGAGTGCAGGGAACACAGGCTCATAGTCCCACAGTGCTGTGTCCTCTAATAATTAAAAGAGAGCCCTATTCAAAAAGAAAACTTTTTAACTGACCGTGGGATAGCAAAGTTTTTGATAATTACAGAGGAAGGTTATGAGCTATGAATATGTTTACACATACTATTATTTTTTTAACATCTTTATTGAAGTATAATTGCTTTACAATGGTGTGTTAGTTTCTCCTTTATAACAAAGTGAATCAGCTATACATATACATATATCTCCATATCTCCTCCCTCTTGCGTCTCCCTCCCACTCTCCCTATCCCACCCCTCTAGGTGGTCACAAAGCACCGAGCTGATCTCCTTGTGCTGACGCATACTATTATTAATACGCTGAAAATGTTATACTCAAAAGGCTTGATTCGATGCCAGCAAAGACCAAATAAATTTTCTTTGAGACAGAGCAGTCTCAATATTTTATTTGATTAATTTGGTGTTTGGCTATAGCTCAACCTCAAAAATCCTAATCTAGGCTGAACCAAAATTCCACAATTCATTTCATTTTTAACTATAGGCTTAAGAGAACAGAGTTATCACACACTAAACGAAAATCTCAATATCATTTCTGAATGTAGGCAAGTCAACATCTTAAGCTGACAACTTTCAACGTTCGATAGAATTTAAAAATTATTCTTGAAAGTAAAGCGTTCTGAGAATAATAAAATTATTCCGAGAATCCAGAAGGTAAAATTTTTAAAAGGCAAAATTTCCAAAGAATAAGCTAAATTATAAATAAATAAAATTATCCTGAAATAATTAAGTAAAATTATTCTGAGAAATAAAATAATCCACTTAGAAGACTTAACCTACCTGGAATGACCTCTCAAAACAGCCATCTCCATTGAGAAAGGAACCTCTCCTACAAGGCTACAATCTGCCAAAGAGCTGTAAACAACGTATCGATCTGCTTATTTGACCTTACTGATCAGCCCCTGATGTGGCTTCCAGACAAGGTGCCCACTGCATGGATGGGCACTCCAACTTCTAGCCTGCATCTTAGAATACTCATTCAGCTGGCCCTGCTCCCTCACAGAAAGCACAAACAGTGCACTTAAGAGTTACTGAATTGAGCGTGGAGAGAAGGGGAAGAGCGAGCTTAATTCAATAAATATGACTTTCTGCATGATTGTTTAGTAATTTTTTCTTTGGCTATAAGTAAACAGATTATTTTAAAATGTTGTCACAAATGACAAAACAGTCTAATTACCAATACATTTTTAAAAAATTTTATTGAAGTATAGTTGATTTACAATGCTTTGTTAATTTCTGCTGTACAGCAAAGTGATTCAGTTATACACAGATATACATTCTCTTTCACATTCTTTTCCATTATGGTTTATCACAGGATACTGAATATAGTTCCCTGTGCTATACAGTAGGACCTTGTTGTTTATTCATCCAATATATTAACAGTTTGCAACTGCTAATTCCAAACTCCCAGTCCTTCCTTCCCACCACCCCCCCGCACCCTGGCCCCGGCAACCAAGTCTGTTCTCTATGTCTGTTTCTGTTTCGTAGATATGTTCATTTGTGTCGCATTTTAGATTCCATATATAAGTGATATAATGATATTTGTCTTCCTCTTTCTGACTTACTTCGCTTAGCATAATAATCTCTAGATCCATCCATGTTACTGTAAATGGCGTTATTTCATTCTTTTTTATGGCTAATGTTCCACATCTTTATTTATTCACCTATTAATGGCCATTTAGGTTGTTTCCATGTCTTGGTCACTGTAAATAGTACTGCTATGAACACAGGAGTGCATGTATCTTTTCGGATTATAGTTTTGTTTGGGTATATGCCCAGGAGTGGGATTGGTGGACCATATGGCAACTCTATTTTTAGTTTTTTGAGGAACCTCCATACTGTTTTCCATTCCAATATGTTTTCTTATGAAGAGATATTTGGGGGATCAAAATTTTAAACACTATACCCCATCCATCACTTAAGAGAGCTATCAAATGTATAACAAATAATAAAGATAAACTTATATCATCATCATCATTATTGTTTAAAACCCACAAATATGAAGCTCAAATACTCGGTCAAATATCACCAACATCTAAGAGTATGTGAAAAGCATTTTTATATGTAATATTAACACAAGTGTGAGGGCAAAATGTATTAAATCACAGAGATTTTTATAGCTGGAGGGAAAAAAAAAGCCTACAGAAGCAACTGTTTCAGGTAGAATCCTGCTGCATAGGAACAAGTGCATTTCCCAACCCTTGGGGGAGGGTGTAAATATTTTTCTATTCTTGAAGGAATAAACATTTTGGCATCGTATTTCTTTAGTAAAGAAGGAAGAATATGGTTAAATGTCCTTGTTACTTCTAGTCCCTAAGAAATGGGTTTCACAGCTCACCAGAGTTGAGATATACAACTTATCATGCTAACATATTCCTAACAGTTTTCTTTCAGAGAAGAGTTTAAATCCTCACCCAGAGCCGACAGACAAACAAAAACACCCCAACAAAACAATGACAAAAACAAATGGTGGAAACATTCCTCTTCAGAACAGATTCCCAGACACCCAGCAATTAAATTTAACCTGCTCAGCGTTGCTGCAGGCTTTTCAAGCATCTCTGCAGCTGAAGACTCTACCCACAGGGGAGAACACACTGCAGAGGGTTGAAAGAATGTGTTCATTTGTGAGGAAAAGGAAAAGGTCAGGGCCATTTCCAAAGTATGGGGTAATGAATTTCACCAAACAAATTTCAACAAAGGCTGCAGGAAAACCAAGTGAAACAACATATCCTCCTAAAGCTGTAAACTGCCATCCAGGGTAGCTTTTTAAATCAATACATATGCAATAGCCAACTTAACCAGTACTGCATTTTTCTAACATTTTCACAAATTCTTGAAAAAAATGAAGGCTGGGAAAATGATCTACTTAGAGATAATTAAGTGCCTGTATAGAACCACAAATTATGTAGGTTTTATAAAAATTCACTTTTTTAAAGCACAAAAAGAAAGATTAATCTGTATGATATGAAGATGATCAAGGCCTTAAAGAGAAAGGAAACAGCTGCTTAATCAAAATGACAAATAAGGAAACCCAAACCTTGAGCTGGACTTAGTTTCTTAATTTGTCATTCTGCTTTTCCAAAGACCATACCAGGTCACTGAGTTTTAAACCCAGGTCTTCACTGACAACCACAGAAGCACACAGCGGCAGACTATCTAGCTACCACCATCCTGGCACATGGTGTTTTGACTTGCTATGCAGACAATGCTTATCTTCTAGCCAAGCTTGCTCTTCTGCTGTGCTAAACCAGGAAGAAGAAGAGACAGAAGAAATCTATACAGAGAGCAGAAAATGTAGAAAAGAACTGAACCACAGAGGGGGGAAAAAAAATTCACCAATGTCAAAAGTTCTGAATGCCACCCAATCACGGGTTGCTCAATAAAGGTAGTTTCTGGAGGGAATTCCCTGGCAGTCCAGTGGTTAGGACTCTGCACTTCCACTGCAGGGGGGCCAGGTTCAACCCCTGGTTGGGGAACTGAGATCCCGCAAGCCACTCGGTATGGCCAAGGGGAAAAAAAAAAAAAATGGCAGTTTTTGGATCATCTTCCCTTCTTATGAGTCCCAAGAACACACAAAAATCAGATGACAAGTTCTTAACTCTTCTATTATCTCCAATCTATACAAGTATTTCCTGTCAATTGTACATTAGTCTTCCCTTATTTAAAAAAATAAAACAAAATTAAAAATTCACTGCTAGCTCAAAACCTAAAAGCACACAGCTTGCTTATCTCCATGAGTTGACACAGGATGATAAGTCCAAGGTTCCATTATCTGTTAAAGGTCAAGGATGAAACAGCTTGGCCTGTTCTAGGGACACAGCCTACACCCCACACCCCTAATGCCCTGATCAGAAGTGAATGCCGTTGTTCACAAAGGAGAGGGAAAGAGAGTCCAGACACATTAACAGAAATCCACTCCAACTGCTGAGAAAACCCCAAGCCACATCCTATTTGATGGCTCATTAAAAAAGGAAAAAATTACTTGGGAAGTGCTCAAGCAGCAGACGAATTCCAACACTAGTCAGAGAGGGAAGCTAATAATACATCACACATAACGTAAGTTTGAATCACCACGCTGAAATCATGAGAAAACTATGAGACGACATATCTTTGGCTCTCTTCTGCCTCCTGAATTATTAGGCTTAACAGATTCAAGTTGAGATCCATGTACTTAGAGGGTTAAATGCATCTAAAAAGTAATTCTGAAAAGCCTTTAAGAGCTAAAAATAAGTGATTTTTCTTTTCTCCTCCTGGAAGGCATAAGTTAAAAAGCCACTAATTGTGTATAAAACACAGTAAGACAAATAACATTATCTTCCACGCTGGAGGTAGAGCTGCCATGGAGTGGAGCACTTCCTAAGCGCCAGGCCTGCACCAAGTGTGGTACCAACAATCCTCTCACTCAGCCTCATCCAACCTGGGAGGCCGGCAACTGGGGTCTCCGTGAGGAGGAGGCTTGCTGACTCTCTACAGATGGATGAGCAAAGGACTATTTCAGCTTCGTTTTCCACAGGAGTAAACCTAGGCTCAGCAAAGTCGGGATAAGTAACTGGCCAACACCGGTTAAGCGCGTTAAGAACCAGGCCCCGGAAATCAAAGTGAGGCCACGGCACACCAAACAGCCCTGCTCTTTGCACTCTGCCTTAGGGTCTCTGATATCTCTTTTTATCCATACGCTTCTACAAAACTTTACCTTTCCAGGTGAAACTAACAATAAAAGCAGTCATCTTGTTCATTTTAAAGAGTTTTTTTCTTTCCTTTTTTTTTTTCTTATAACTAAAATAAATGCTTCTCTTCCAGGACCACCTAAAAACATACTTTCAGAACTTCAGCAAATATACTATTAAAAATAAAAATATTACAGAACTGTAGCTTTGCTAATAAATAATACAAATATGGACTATTTATTATATATATTCATTTTATCTGAGGTCTCACAGAATCGCTATGAGGGAGTCATTCGTAGGCCATGACAAATGGGTCCCATCATTAATCATTCTAGTTCCCTGCTGGATATCCTGTAAAATCCTGTATATACCATATATACTGTGATACACCACAGTGTCTTGAGTTATGACCCAATCTATGTGGCTGTGACTGGTATGACTGTTTAGACAGCTCACTAAGAACAAAATCTGTAACTTGGCCTAAGGCCCTGCTTGATGGGGCCCTGCCCAGCTGCCCAGCTGCCCGGTCACCTCTTCCCCACTCCCTCACAGCGCTGGCCTTGCTCCCTCTTGCTGATAAGGCTTTGAAAAAGGTGCTGCGTCTGCCTAGACTGCTCCCCACCACAAAGCTCATACTCACTACTCCTTCACTTGTTAGCTCAAAACTCTCTTTCTCAGGGAAGCTTCCCCTAGACTAGCTCTGTTTCTCCTGTTCTGTCCTCTCATCTAGCACTCTCCACACTTTATTAAACTAATTTCTGCCTCTCCCACTAGACTCCAAACTCCACGGGGTTGGGGTACGTGTTGCTCACCCCCTGCATCCTCAGCACCCAGCATATATGCACTAATTTGATAAACTGTTGAGAACCTTGTGTGTGTCAGGAACTGTTCTAGGCACTGGGGATCTATCATGGACCTCTGATTCTAATAAGGGGAAACAGACATGAGGAAGTGTACAAACTAAATGAAAAATCAAACAACCACAGTGCTTTGGAGAACAGTAAGGCAAGAAGTAGGGGGAGGTGTGGAAGAGTTACTTTCAAATGGAGTGGTAAGGCAAAGAAATGTGGGGCAATGATGTGACAGAGGTGAGGTGAGGGAGTGTGAATCACTAAATACCTGGGGAAAGATCATTCCAAGTGGGGGAAGCAGCTTGTGAAAAGGCCTGCAGCAGGAGTATGCCTGGAACGAGCAGGCATACAGTGGGCACTTGATAATGATGTTTTGTATAAATGAGACAGCACAGAAAAGCTACATAAGATCAAGCTGTTAATTATCACAGATGCCAAGGGGAAACTAAGTTTTCATCATATAACTTCTCTATTGGTAATAAAACACCATGTGGTCCACAGAACAAACGCAGAAAAGCATCTTTACAAACTCCCCAAATCAACACTTACCTGTCCGTTACTGTCTCTTCAAACCAAACTTGCCTTTGTTATTGTGTTGGTCAAATTCTAAAACATATACTTGCTCCTGTCTCTCACAGCTCAGCCATAAGCAACTCATACAAAACTTGAACCTAAGTACTTGGAGATGTTAACTTCCTTTTTAAACCAATGTCCCCAGTACAAACGTGAACTGGCTTTAACCCATCTCAGGTAGCAAATTCTATGGTATGTTTCATTGCCGTTAAATCACTAGAACTGACAAGTGAACTCAAATACATATACATGAAAATATTTTATTGCTAACATAATGTTTCTCCAGAGGTTTTAATAGTTAAAAAAAAAAAAAAGTCAAAATGAGTAACAGAAAAGGATTGTGCTCAAATCCCATAGGAAGTTATTAAAAAAGAAGCAAAAAAATTATCCCTATGGCCAACGAAAGCATGCCAGAAAGACATGCCTACAAAGGGGATGAAAGCTGTGCCTAATATTTTGAAATGAACTGTAAAAATTTAAGAGAATGATATAATATACGTGAGAACAAAATCAGAACTAGAAATACTCAGAAATGAGGGGACAGTACTCAAGAAAACATTAGAACTCAAGAAAGAATTCGATATGAAAGAAATCATTTTATAAATGCAGACTAAATTAGAAAGAATACAAGAATGAATAGGTGCAACATGACTTAAGAGACAGAGACGATGAAAAAGAGGAAAAATTTTAAACCAAAAAGAAACGAAGAGGTTAAAAATGATTAGAAACTAAGTGACAGAAGACAAGCAAAGAAGATTCAAACAGATACAATAGCAGTTCTCATGGACAAAAACAAATGCAATGAATAGAACAATACTGAAAGTTAAAATTCATGACAGGGCTTCCCTGCTGGCACAGTGGTTAAGAATCCACCTGCCAATGCAGGGGACGTGGGTTCGAGCCCTGGTCTGGGAAGATCCCACATGCTGCGGAGCAACTAAGCCCGTGCGCCACAACTACTGAGCCTGCACTCTAGAGCACGCGAGCCACAACTACGTAGCCCATTAGCCACAGCTACCGAGCCCACGCGCCTAGAGCCCATGCTCCTCAACAAGAGAAGCCACAGCAATGAGAAGCCCATGCACTGCAACAGAGTAGCCCCTGCTCGCCACAACTAGAGAAAGCCTGTGTGCAGGCAGCAACGAAGACCCAACGCAGCCAAAAATAAAAATAAATAAATTTATAAAAATAAATAAGTAAAGGGGCTTCCCTGGTGGCGCAGTGGTTGAGAGTCCGTCTGCCGATGCAGGGGACATGGGTTTGTGCCCCGGTCCAGGAGGATCCCACATACCGTGGATCGGCTGGGCCCGTGAGCCATGGCCACTGAGCCTGCGTGTCCGGAGCCTGTGCTCCGCAACGGGAGAGGCCACAAGTGAGAGGCCCGCATACCGCAATAAATAAATAAATAAATAAGTAAGTAAAATAAATTTCATGACATGACAACTTTGCTGAAGTAACCAAAAAAACAAACAAACAAAAAACAACAAAAGAGGCAATACTGCTCACTGAAAGGACACACCACATACCTGGGAAAACTGATTCAAAACAACCAGCCTGAAGACATATCCTAGTAAAGCTAGTAGACTTTAAAGCAAAAAATCTTTGGGGTATCCGTTCGAAAAGAGCAAGTCATTTAGAAGGGAAAAAAGTCAGACTGCCTTTGAGAGAAGCACTTCAAGCCAGAAGAAAATGGAATGTCATATGTAAAATACTCAAAGAGGGATTCCCTGGTGGCGCAGTGGTTAAGAATCCACCTGCCAATGCAGATTGAGCACTGGTCTGGGAAGATCCCACATGCCGTGGAGCAACTAAGCCCGTGCGCCACAACTACTGAGCCTGCGTGCCACAAGTACTGAGTCCGCATGCTACAACTACTGAAGCCCGCATGCCTAGAGCCCGTGCTCTAGAGAAACCACCGCAATGAGAAGCCTGCGCACCACAACGAAGAGTAGCCCCCGATCACCGCAACTAGAGAAAGCCCACATGCAGCAAAGAAGACCCAACGCAGCCAAAAAAAAAATACATAAATTTATTTATGTATTTATTCTAAAAAAAAGAATTCCAGAAGCATTCTTCCCATGACTTCCTAAAACATGTACTAGAGAAAAAGCTTCAGACAACCAAACTGGCTGAAGAAACATCATTATAAGTACTGATAGTGAGCATTAAATATATATTTACCTGCAAGACTAACATTAAATGATGGTTATAAAGGATAGAGTATAGTGCATATGGCTGATGGCTCTGACAATGTAGATATTAAAAGAGAAAACATAAGAATAAGGGAGGCATACAAGAAGAGTAAAATGTGCTGCCCTCTTTATAGTTAGTAATGGCGAGTAAAAGGGTATTTCCTCAAATCAGATGCAAAGGACAGGGAAGGCAAGAAAAATAAGAGATTATTAGCTAATTTCAATATTGCTCATATTGGCAGGGAACCAGTAAATAATGACTAAAAATACACACGATTAAAATATTATATGTTAGTTGTGGCAGACTGCAAAATGGCCAAAAAGTCTTCCTTCTTTTTATGTACACCTTTTGCAGTGTGACTTTTCTGCTCTTCCCATCAAGAGGTGCAGTGAGTTTACTGCTCCCCTTGAATCTCGGATTGACATGGGACCTGCTTTGGCCAAAGGTGTTTTAACAAGCACAATGCAAACAGAGGGAACTTATGGACAGTGAAAAGGGGCATGGCTAAGGTATTACATAATGGCATTAGAATATGGTAGCCCTAAAAAAAAGAAAGAAAAAAAAAAAAGAATATGGTAGCCCTCAGGACAAAAATGTTAAGTTGCTCTTAAAAAAAAAAAAAAAACCCACAAAAGCAATAAGCAAAACTTGAAAAAACATACTAAAGGGGAGAGATAATAAATAAAACAGACATACAGAGAATAACTATCCATATAAAAGACTTTTATACCTACATATATACTATAAAACAATGACAGAACCAAGGCCAAGCATTATCAGTCATATGAATAAATTTAAATGGGCCTAAACTCACCTATTAAAAGAAAAAAATTGATTGGTTAGCAAAGCAAAATCCAACTCTGTATTATTGCAGTACTACTGTGATGTTATCTCCCAGATATCTTGGGAAATTAAAAAAGCAAAGTTGAAAAAAAAAGTAAATATAGATTACAATTTATCTAAGAAATAGAAGAATATAAATATGTCTACTTACCTGTTTATATTAAGAAAAACAAACAATGGAAGGATAAAACACACACTTTTAAAAATAGTTACTTATAAGGGGAGGGAGAGAACAGGGTGGAGGAGACTGGGATAAAAACTAGACTTTTCTGAATACAGTATATCTTGTTTTTTAAATTTGACTTTGGAACCGTGACAATATTTTAAATAATTACAAAATAATTGTATTTTGTAATTGTATTAAAAGAGATCCCTAAGAACTAAAAAGAAAACAAATGAGCCTAAATGTATACAGCTTGGGGCATAAACTCACAGAGAGGGAACTAATCCAAAAGGCTTTAAAACAGCTATCAAACTGTATGTCCCTCAAGGACAACAGCCCAAGCCAAACAGAACTGCAAAAGTCTGAACTGTTCTCTATCACACTGGTGGTGATTGCACTGGTTGGTTATTCCGAGACTGCTGGGTATATACCATGAGATAAAACAGATGAATAATTATATGATACTCTATTGCCACCCTTCCCAGTATCACTGGGAACCAGGATTCTTGGTATGGGAGAAAGAAGATATATGTAAGACCAAATTAAGTAAAAAAAACTTTAGCCCTGATGTTGAGTCAGAAATGCCAGTTTGAACTCACGATGTATTTTATCTGAAAGAAAGGAAGATGTTTTTTCTTAGCTCTGTCTATTGTAAAGGCTCAAAAACAATGACCAACTCAGCACAGTGAGCACTCTGGCACCCTGACTGTGGTCTTGAAATACCATTTTCCATGAAAAGTATCCAGAGCTCCTTAGAGGAGTGTTGACTCCAGGCCTGGGGCAGAGCATGTACCAGATGAACCTGGAACATCTGTCTGTCACAGGGCAGGTCAAAAGGACTTGGCCAACCTCAAGAGGCTCTCACTTGCACAGCTGGGAGAACTGGATCATTAGTAAGGGTTAAAACTGCACCTGGATGAATTGCATTGTAGGTGTTTATGTGCCATTACGTCCATGAGTTCACAGTGATAGCAAACCAAAATAGCTAACCGACTGGTCACAATTGGACAATTCTAGTAAATCAACTCACTTTTTAAAAGAGCAATAAATGAAAGGAAAGAATCAAACACATATTCTGCTTTTCCTATACCAATTGTAAACCACATATAGCAGATAAGTGAGAGTTCCTCTTTATGAATGTATTCCTACAAATAAAGGAAACAGGAATGCCAGAATTACAGTATCACCTTATTGCAACCTCTAATGAAATAATGGATCTACGTTAATCATTAACAGCTGTCACATCACAAAACGAGAGATACCCGATAACATGGGCTTCCCGATGGACGAACACAATGACACCTATGAAGCGGTCTTGCATCCTGACCAAATCAAATCTTATTTGGATCAAGCCTCTAGATTTAATAAGTAGTTTACAGGAAACAGGAGGACAGGAGAATATATAAGACAACACACGGGGATACAATCAGTAAAATCAGAGCTGCAAGAAACTCTACAGGACAAACGACCCTGTTTCTTCAACAAATGAGAGAAAGAGAGCTACAGAATAAGAGACATAATAGACATTTCAACAATCACAGCGTGTGGCCCTTATGTGGATCTTGACTCAAATGGAAAAAGAAAAACTCGCGACACTTGTGAGATAATTAGAAATTTTAACAGTAAGTGAATATTTGACGATGTTAAAGATTTATTTTTTTTAAAGCAATAATAGCATTGTGGCTGTGTTTTTTTTTAAAAAAAGAATCTGTCTTTGAGAGATACACTGAAATAAGAACCAGTGAATATGATATGGTGTCTAGAATATGCTTCAAAATAAAACAAAAAGGGAGAGAGTAGGTATTGGTGGACATGAAATAGGACTGGCTATGATAGTGGCTGAAAGGGGAGTGGGTGAGTACACAGAAGGATTCATTCTATTCTTCCATCTTTCCTGTGTATCTTTAACAGTTTTGGTTTTTTAACCAAACCAACAACTGGACCGCAGGAGCCTCTCACCTCCTCACACCCCTCAGAGAGCCAACGTGAGTTTACCATGGCCCGAGACTCACCATTGTATTCCCCTGTCTGGTGACTATGCCACAATGGGTTACCCTCTGGTTTCCTAGCCTGGCTCCCCAAATGGCTTAATGAAAGTAAAAGATTTAACATAAATTCATTCCCACTTCCATTGCTTTTCCAGCTCTCTCAAGCTGCTATAACAACACACTTTGACAAACCTAAATATCCCCTTTTCTTTTTCATATGGAAAACAAAGTAAAATAGAACATTTGACATGCCATAGACCAAATTCCTCTATTTTTTCCCCCAAACTCCTAATTTATCTCCTTCCCGTCCACCGCCACCCCCACTATCCCCTTTGGTAACCATAAATCTTTCTATGTCTGTAAGTCTACTTCTGTTTTGTAAATAAGTTCATTTATATAATTTTTTTAGATTCCACATGTAAGTGATACCGTATTGATATCACTTATATGTCAAATTCCTCTACTTTTTTTTTTTCTGGGATAATTAAGATGAGGTCTAAGCATAAGCTAAGACATTTCGACCAGAATTTGGCCCCTTTGGAACTTTCACTCTCATGGAGAGGAGTTCAAACAATAAACAGAGCAAAGATATCCCCAAACTCAAGATTTTGTGGCTGTTCTCTGAAAGCAAACCAGGGTTGCCAAAAAATTCAATGACCCACAGGTCCCATCCCCCCACCCCCAAACATCTGACACGTGGTATAATCTGGACAGAGTCATGCATCAGTAAATGAACACAAGGAACCACACCAATCAGTTCACACCAACAGAGAAATGTGGCTGCTTTCTACTTGGAATATGTGTTAAATAATACAAAAGAGCTAAGTCTGAGGTAAAAGTAGTCCCCCAGGTAAAGACAAGAAAGGCCTAACACCAACATTACAGAAAGATCTTCAGCCACAGACGGGTGGGGGAAGGTGCCAAGCTGGTGCAGAAACGCAGAGCCTCCTCCCACTAGAACTGCAGGGAGCACTCCAGAAAGGAAACCAAGACTTTTTTCCTCTTTTTTTTAATGTACAGCTGAGCTTAAAGGGAAGAAAAAGAAATCCTCAGGTGTCAGAAATGAGCGAGAACTTGAAGCCAGGGGTTAAGAGCAAGAGTGGGCTGGGGCAGCTCCAGGGAGGATGAGACCTGGGCACAGGCCCTGACAGCAAGAAGCCAGAGACTCAGACACGGTTTCAGGCCCGTGTGGGGCAAGAACAGGACTGAGGGCCCTGCACAGAGCTGGGCACATAAAAAAAGACTCACCAACTGGCCTGGAGATGTGGCAACCAAGTCTGTCCCTGCCTAAGGCTGTGGGTGGGAAGAGAAAAGTCTGTAAGAGAAATCACACCTCAAGCCTGCTCCACAAGGGGGTGTTAAGAACAAAGAAGCAAGCATGGTGAATAGCAAAGATAACTTGACCAAATTCACCATCTAAAAGACAGAGATTCTCTGACTGAAGAAAAGCAAGTGTGCACCTATTTGTTATTCACAAAAGACACATCTAAAGCGATGCAGAAAGGCTGAAAGTAAGAGGCTAGAAAAGATATGAAGCAAATACTAACCAAAAGGGGAAAATTTGGGTCTAATTAAGTTATATCAGACAAAATTGAGTTCAGGGCAACAACAACAACAAACCACTAATTAGAACAATAAATGCCCCAAACCCAAAACCGACAGAATTATAAGCCAACAATTTCAAAACCACAGTAGGAGCTAAAAAAAAAACCCCAAAATCCCAATTATAAACTTATAGATCAAGCAAAGGAAAAGAATGAGTAAATAAATAAAAGATTAGAATCACATATTTAACAAGCTTGATCTGCACGTATGGAACCCTATACTTCAAGATTGGAAAACTGTACTCTCCTTTCAAACACACTTGGAATATTTATAAAAACTGACCAGGTCACAGAGCAAGACTCAACAAATATCATGGACTATCTTAACCACATTCTCTAACGTGAAGTCATAAAACCAGAAACTCTATGGTGGGGACTGGGGTGCAAAGAAAAATAATCTCCACTTGCTGCCCCTTTCCTCTGAGCACAGAGAATCTACCCTCCCACTAACCCAAACTTAATACTGTATGTGTGTAGAGAGTGAGCTGGCTTAGGAAAAGCTATACATTTCTGGAGAACATGGAATGATTATGCCACTTAATATCAAAGACAGAGTAGTAGCTAACTGCCTGGCCAAACAGAACCTGCTTGTCACTGTATGCCTCCTGGGAGTGATGCAAGGATTAAGGAGATAAAGGACTAAGTCATTCAGGGGAGCCCAGATACAACACGGCAGTTGATTCTAACCTGTGAGCTTTAGTTAAGTTCTCTGTTTTTTAGCCTAAGAAATTGAAAACATTTCATGAGCTGTTGTTTTTCCAAGGCAACTACCTAGTTATGAATTTGTTTGGGTTTGTTTTTCCTCATCAGTAAGTAAGCTCTCAAAGAAGAGCTGGGGCCTGAGGGCAAACCAGTATATTATCATACCCTTGGTCCACCCCTAGCAGTTTAGGTAATCAAGATTCATTACCAGGTACACTTTCCTGTCCAAACATGAATTATGAAGAAAGATCTTGACTCCTAGGGGCAGCTGTTTGCTGCTGCTACTAAACTGCGGCATTAGGAGTATTCGATTTATCAAGGTAAGAAGACAAAGATCAAGTTCTAACATAATCACTTTTCAAAATACTTGCAAACATTTAAAAGGGAAGGGAAGGGGACTTCCCTGGTGGTGCAGTGGTTAAGAATCCGCCTGCCAATGCGGGAGACATGGGTTCAAGCCCTGGTCTGGGAAGATACCACATGTGGCAGAGAAACTAAGCCTGTGTGCCACAACTAATGAGCCTCCGAGCCACAACTACTGAAGCCCACATGCCACAAATACTGAAGCCCGCACACCTACAGCCCGTGCTCTGCAACAAGAGAAGCCACCCAACGAGAAGCCCACACACAACAAAGAGTAGCCCCCGCCCCCTGGGGGAAAGCCCGCATGCAGCAACGAAGACCCAACGCAGCCAAAAATTAATTAATTAATTAATTAATTAATTTTTTAAAAGTCATTAAAAAAAAAAGGTAAGAGAAGGACTAGACTAGGAGGGATAAAGCTCCCTTTACTCGAATTAGAAATCCAATGAAAATTTAGAGGAAAGTCTTTAAATGTACCTAAAATACTTTACTGAAAACATTTTATCTCCACTTAAAAATATAATTTTCCAAACAGTATTCCATTAAAGTGTTTATGTAGCAATACGAGTTCTCCAAGGAGTTAACATTAACAAAATATAGCCATCGGTGCCATTCAGATCCTGCCCCATGGTTTTTATGTGTATCTTTCCTCATTCAGATGCATTAAATCTTTGTACCACCAGATATCACAGTAGAATTTTATACATATATATAAAAACTGAAACTCTTATTTGTACATCAAAACGAATCTCTCCTTTAAATATAACCCAACACAGTACAAGTACAGGTAATGGGGAGGAAGGAAGAGCCTTCCTACATTAATTCTCAGTAATTTCATGAGAAAGAAGAGGATAATTTAAACAACAACAGATTTTTAAAAACAGTCTATGACAGACATTTTCCAGAACAAATACTACTACTACTCCTTAAAATATATATATATGCTTACACATGGTGGTCTCAAATGAAGTATTTCCTTGTTTCTGCTTGACTGAAGTTATCCAGAATACTTAGAGATAATCTCACTATGGAATTTCAGTTGAAAGATTTCTCAGAAAAACATGTAGATGAAGTTCCTCTGCCACTCTTACTAAATGTGACCCTCTACAGATGAGGAAGTAAAGGCACCAATGGATAAAGGCTGTTCTCTGCCAAGAAATGAAACAGATGACTCCCGCCCATCTGAAAGATAAGGATGTGTCTGGAAAGTGCAGGAAGCCATGTCTGAAGTTGTCCAAGACCTGTCAGTTTCAGTACTTAATACTGATACAGTCCCGTCAACACAGGGGTCACAGAAGGGGATAAGCCCTCTGGGCCAGCAAGGCAGGGCATCCATCGCTCTCAGCCTGACGTAGGGCACACACCCACCCACATGAAAGTCAGAGTGGCCGTGTCTGTGCAACAAGCTCCCAGGCAGGTACGTGAAGGTAGTGATGTGCCAGCCATGCGATCTGCTAGGGCACAGCCTGTCCACCACATCCACTGCCGCCTGTCTTCACTGTCACACAGCCATGAAGGTGTCCCCATGCCAAATGACTGGTCAGAGCTGCTCAGTGAATCCAGGGATCTGATTAGCCTAACAGATCTAAAAGTGACACTTTCCTTAACTGTGGGCTCCACTTGGGAAAGACTGGACTATGTGTTACGTGTACAGAGGTGAAAAGAAAGACTGCGTAATGGGACAGCAAGTGCCCTTCAACCAAATCTGCTGCACGTTGCTTTCTCCAAGTACCTGCCAAAGGCATTAAGTGAATCTTCCATAGCTTTTTACTCTTCTCCCATCCCAGGCCCCTTCTCTGCTAAAGGGACCAATATGCAAATTAAATTCTGCTGAAACGAAGAGGCTGCCAAGGTGAACCACACATCCTGGGTTTTCTCAAACCTCACCACACAACAGAAAAGGTAAGATGGAAATCTACAACGAGAGGATTCATCTGCAGAAATATGGTATCAAGAAAAAGAAGAAATAAAGACAAATCACCTTCAACGAAAGTCAAATTCAACAGCTGTAGGAATTACAGGCACAGATGTTCAACATACAACCAAATTTAACCACCCTCGATCCTTTAGCCATACAACTGTAATAAGAACAAACGCCCAAAGTCACGATAAACTGAGGAGACGGGCCCTGGTTCTCATCTCACCAAATGAAGCTCCTTGGTCTCCATCCACCTAATTATCCAGCACTTGGAGAAGCCCACCGCCCCTGTGCCAGTTACTGCCCGGGCTGCCCGCTGGGCCAGGCAAGGCTGGGCGCCCTGCAGCAGCCCGTTTCTGCAGCAGTGTTCCTATCGGGCAGGAGCCAGGACTCTCTCGCAGCTCTCCCTGAAAAATAACAAGTAGGCAGCCCAGAATCCTTTTGCCTAAGAGCACTGGGTGGAACACCGCGGAGGAGACATGAAGGCAGAAAGGAACAGTCTCAGTATTCGTGCTCCTTACGATGCTTTATCAAGTATCCTCCAACACTGAACCACTGCTCCCCAGGGGAGATTAGAGCTAGGTTCCTGCGAGCCTTCGGCCACAGCACTTTCTTAAACCAATCAACACACACTCTTGTTTTACGGGTACTTCTGTTTAAAGATACCTTATTTAACATACGTTGCTGACTCACTACTACTGAACTCAGCAACAACGGACTGAATGCGGCTTCTCTAACGCATTTTCTCCGTAAGGCACATCAGTCTTCTCATGCTGGGGAACAGAGACAGCACTTTGGCCCCATGACTGGGGGGAGGGGGCATTTCAAATGGCAAAAATAGCCAACAGAAAGCACAAAAATGTGAAAAAAGTGGCAATAAATAGACTGTGAAAAGGACCCTTGTTTACAGTATGAGCTGCAATGAGAAGCATCGCCTTGTTCAACCTCAACTGGGGACCGCGTGCGTTGGGAGACTCACATTTCCACCGCTCTGCGCATGTCCAGGAACGACCACAAAAGCTCCGTGAGTGCTGATTTTGAGGTTACGAAAAAATTTTAATGAGTAGGTGAATTCACAAACACAGAATCTGTGCGTAATGAGGACTGACTGTACTTTTAAGACCATGTCCAAACCAACCTCCCAAACTGACTCGGAATAAATCCGTAGCCCGACCTTACAGCAAATCTTACAAACTCCTGTGTCTGTGGAGTCCTGGTATTACATGCAAACCTACTCGAAAGCTGACCTCTGTAACAGAAAGAGGCTCCAGGAACTAGTGAAGTCGGGACCCCGAGTAGACTCCGAGGGAGACCCCTAACTGCAACTGACAAACGATGAATTAGAACAGCAACGCAGGAAGCCACGGGAAAGCAAAGGACAGACAACTAAAAATCATTTTGGCAGCAGTTTTGGTCTTGTGTTGAAAAGGTGCAGGTGGGAGAAGACTTTAACTGGAGGGCACTTCTATCTGAGGGACACATCATTCTACGAGGTTTACACCACAGTTTCCACGATGCGGCAATGCACGCTTTTTATAAAATCAATTCGGTAATGCTATTTTAATGTCTGGATTTCTGAATGGGGATGGGATAGGGCAAGAAGTGCATGTTAAATAAGCAGCTAGTGCCAGGCATTGTGTGAGAACATTACCTTTATTACCTCCATCAATTCTTCCCAGCCCTGAAAAGTGCATTTTCTCATCTTGATTTTACAGCTGAAGGCTCAGAGAAGTTAAGTCAAGCACCCAAGATCACACACCCAATTTTACTCCAAGTCCATCATACCATCCGGGCTTCTTCCAAACGGCTAAAATAAGTTGAGACGTTGCTTGGGTAATTCAATTAATTGAGTATCCAGTGAAACAATGAATTGAGCACAGTATTTCTGGTAAACTTTAATTCATGAGTTTTCCTCTAGGTACTCAGATCTTTTACAAAAAGAAAAGAGGAAAAAATATTTTCTCTCTATTCATAAATCTTCAAACCAAATCATGGAAGACTACACACAGATCAAATAGCAAATAACAGAGGTCTTCATCCTGATTCCTACAAGAGTGTCACTTTACCCTGAGTGCAAAGGTGGCCCTGAGCAAGCACCTAACGGAGACCCTCGTGGTAGGTTTCTCTAGGCTCCAGACTCTGAAGGTTTTTGATCCCGCAAATGTTGCCTAACTGCTGCCGTACTGCATGAGGTTTACACTGTGGAAAGGGCATGCTCTAAGTGTCCACATTACTTAGCATGAATAAGCATTTTAGGTGACAAGTTCTACTAGAAGAGGGAAAGGTGGATTCGTTGCCAGTACGACAGCACCATCTTCTGGTCAGTGAAATGGAATGAAGACAGAGAAAGTCACACCTGGACTTAAAAAAGCACTTCAACAGTTTAGTAACACAGAAGAGGGGCAAGCTAGAAAATTCAGTGTCTGCAAAATCCAAATAACGTCGGTAGTAAACAAACAGCCTCACAAACCAATCACAGAACAGAAAAAACTTTAACTGTAGGTCATTACTGGTTGCCATTCTACTTCTGGAAACACGGCCAGCCTCTCAGTTCTCCCACACTGCAGAACCCATCATCCTTATGAAAGAAATTCCTTACCATGTCATCACTCACACTCACACCCACACACCTCTGGGTGCACCAAAAGGCGCTCTGCAGCTCACACACAAAGTTGAAATTTGATGAGGCAGCGATCAAGGCCCTCAGAATCTCATCCTTTCCAACTATATCTCCCACTAGTACCAGTTGGCAGTTAGGGAGCATCATCCTCTCTTATGCATTCTAACAAGTTGTTGGAAAGATGGAGGAACTGATGACAACATAGCATCATCTTTATGTTCCCCCAAAGCATAAGACCCTTAGTAGATTGTGTTGGAGATGGATTTGGGCCTGAGGTCCAAACAGGGCTTCCTACCATAGCCAATACCACCCCTACAGAAATCCAGACCAGGAGACCCCATCAGTGAAAAGACCTGATGGTTGCAAGAAGCCTCTAAGATCTAAACTATTTCCTAATCTCAAGATTAGGAAGAGACCCCAGATGCTGGTTTTCTAGGCCTGCCTTCTTCAATGCAGTGACCCCACCACTGGTCAAAAAGGCCCTTGGGTGCCAGCCTCTTCCTAATTTCACCCATCAGATACGCCACTGGCCTCCTTCCATGAGGAGGAGCAAGCAGGGGGGATGGAGCGGGGTCAGACACTTTAGCCACAATGTTCCTCTCTGGGTGAGAAGTGTGGATGTCTCCTCCAGGTCCACGGAGATATAAGAATGGAGGAATGAGCACTCCTGCCAGATGCTGTCCACACGAATCCCCAGCCCACACTGGTCTAGAGACAGGAAGCACCTAGGATGGAGATCTTTGTCAGAGTCACCTTTACTTCCTCCCTACTGCTAACACCTGCCATAGTGCTCTGCACAAATGGAAGAGAAGACTCTCCATTACATAAAAACTTTACCTGTCTCCTAAACCATATGAATTCAAACTTTTTTGACCATGAGCTACAATGATACATTTTTATTACAACCCAGTACACATACATGTATTCCTGCATGTACAGATTTATACCTGGAAAAAAACTTAACATTAAAAAAAGCAAACCTAAGCTCTCAACACAAGGGTTTGTAAAAAAAAAAAAAAAAAAAAGACAAGAAAAAAAAAGCAAACCTATCTTTATTAGATGGGACTCACTTCGACATTTTCTGACTTTTTCTTTTTATAAAAAAGCTGGTCACACTCACTAAAATGATTTCACAGCCCAGTGAGAGGGTGAGCCAGCCTGACAAATTGTGTCATAAACATCCTCTTTCCTGCCCACATCGGCTCTGCCTGAACGATCATCTTTCTTCTCTGCTAACTCAGAATCAGCCTTCTCTCAAGGACCCCATCAAGGCCTCTTCTCAAAGTCTTCCCCAACTCTTCCCAGCACTGTCCCAAATACCAAGGATGTAAAATAATGACTAAGAGGCAGTCCCCACTTCAAGAAGTCAAGTCTCCTGGATGGGACAATTGAACACTATACGATAAGCCCTACGTAAGCCATCTTCCCTTCCTCTGAACACAAGACACTTGCCATCTGTATGCACTGATTCATTCATTCATTCAATTATTCTCTCCCACCTTGACTTGCTCCAGTATCATTTGTGTAAACAACATTTACATGTTTGTCCAAAGATGAATCCGTCAAGTAGGATTTCTTTTCTTGCAATCTTATTTGTCAAGGGCTAATTTTCGTGAACTCTAAATTAGGAACTGAAGTGCACTGTCACCGATTCTTGGAAGCCAATGGCCCATTTATTATTCTGCATAGCATTTATAAATGTGGCAGATAAATTCAATTTGGCCTCAGTCTCTAAGAGAAGGCTCTGAACTAGAGTAAATACAAAAAACACCAACCTCCTAGACACTTAAAAATAAATAGAACCTGCTCGAATATATCCATCAATTTTTGACCCTGTGCTACAATGCCACCAACAGACGTGGAAGAGTGCCATCAGGGATGCCACCTCTGACAGCAATCAGGCTTTACAAGAACAGCTCACGTTGACAAACTAAGCACTCCATACCTGGAAATTCTTTTGAAAGCCTCAGACTTAAAAGAAAACCAGTGAGATGCAATATATTATTTTGAAACTTGAATTAAAAGACTACCCCAAATCAACATTACAGAAGTCTTGTACAAGGGATAAGATGCAAACTCCTAATTTTAACACATACATTTCATGTTTCCACCTTCTAACTTCCTCTCCAGCCACTCCACCACATGTACCCCCTGTTCCAATCAAACCAAAGGATGTGCTGGTCCCACTCTTTACCAGAGCTTTCTCAGGCTTCTTCTACTAGGCTAACTCCAACTCATTATTAGGATCAGCACAGGCACCACCTCCTCCAGGAAGCCTTCCTTGTTAACCCTCTTCTGCGTCTCCATGTCAGTCTGAACTGGTTCTCCCTCTCTGAGCAGTGTACCTTATCACAGCCCCCAGCATGTACTGATGCACTAGTTGTCTAGATACCTGTCTGCCTCACTAGACCATGAATTCCTTGAGTGCAGAAATGCTTATTATTTCATCTCTATTCCCCATCTAAATTCAGTCCCTTGGTTCTTCAACAGTAGACAGGCAAATATTTATGCAAAGATTAACACTGCAGCTTTCAAATGAAACCCCCCCCCCCTTTTATTTTCGGTTGCGCCACTCGGCTTACAGCATCTTAGTTCCCCGACCAGGGATTGAACTTATGTCCCCTGCAGTGCAAGCGTGGAGTCCTAACCACTGGACCACCAGGGAATTCCCAGAAACACATCTTTTTAAAAAAACTTGCGAAATACCTCATAATTATTCTCTTCTCTATTGTTACTGTAAAGAACACTGAACATAAAAATACAAGGTATCTAGCAATACACATGGATAAATTAATAAGGCTTACATCCATCTGAACCTATAATTACAAAAATGCACACCTAAATGTGACCCTGCTCACACTATAACACAATTCATATTTGGGGAAACAACAATTACTAAAATCAGTAGATGTCCTATAAGTAGCTCATACTTTTTTGCTAAATAATACGCTATTAAAATTTATTTCCTTTTCCTTTAAATTATCTATATAATACCAATAAAGGATTTAGGAGAAAAAAAGTCTCAGTTTCAAAGTTTTATTTTCATGTGTTGGTGTCTTTTCTATGTTCTTTTTCCCAATACCGTAGCAGTTTGCTCCTCTGCCTTTGAAGCAATTAGAAAACAAATCTCTATGATGTTCCCCACGTTACTCCAATTCACATTAAGAAAGAACAAAAGACATTCCTACTAGTTGGACAGTGTAATATAAAGCCTTATTACTAAACAGTTATTTTAATCCATGCTTGCTTTTTATAATCATGAAACCTGAAAAACACTCTTAAATATCTAGATATGTTGACATGAGGTGACATGAGGTGTAGAAGTTAAGGTAAAACCCTGGTCTGAAGTGCTAGAGTAACCACCACTCTAACACTTCAGTGGTCTAGCATTTTCTGGCATTTTCGCTCAACATGATGAAGTGACATTTACCCTGCTACTAAAGTGATGTTTGGGCTTCTTTCCAGGATAAACAAGAAAAGACAGGTTGCAAAAATACTCAACAGTGGAAATATTATCAACAAACATCACAAATCAAAAATGTTTCATATCCACCTTCCCAGAATAGCAGATTTAAACCAAAAAGTTGAAGGAAAATCCAGAGAAACTAATTCCATAAATTTCATGATTAGAAAAAAGATAACCATAAAATAACTACAGTCAACAATATGCTAGACGTCTAAGCATTTCAGAAGCAGGACGTTTCCTTTTGCTGTGCCCCCACACATATAAAAAAGAAAGTACTACGACATTATTCTTAAACTTAAATATTTTAGTACATAGGTAATATCTGTCCTAAAGAAAAACAGAAGATAGAAAAAAAAACACACGAAAGTAAAATTTTCCTATAATTTCACCACCCCAAGAGATTCGCTGGTAACATTTTTTGTAACAAAATAATATCCTGAAACAGCCACTGAAGTGGTCCAAAATCATTTCACTTATAGTATTTCAAATTTGCTAATACCAAATTTATTTCCTTTCTTTAAAATAGTAAGGTTGTAGACAATAGGGATCATGTCTGAGAAAACAATGCTAACATGTAAAGACTAACACAGCTAGCCTATTTAATCAACCAGTTCATTATTTCTGGTGACAAAACAACAACAAACAGCATTTGAAGCCTCAAGAATAAGAATCAGAGACACAGGGTCTGTGTTGAATTCTCAAACTTAGTCTCTCAGTGGCCTAAGAGCAAGCAGGCTGATTAATCTCATTGCTTCAAATTTCCTAAAACCACCAGCATCCTAAAATACTTCCCGAGAGCTGACTATGGCTGTGGTACTAAATCAGGCACAATGGAACCTGCTTTCTAACTTATTCTGCATAATCTTGAAAAGTATGTATGATAAAAACAACAAGAACAATGAAACATACAACTACATTCAAAGATGCACAAAATTTTCTGAGTAAATGAAAAGATACATATTCCTGGTCATAAAGACTGAATTTTTAAGACTGAATATTTCTAAATAAAGATGTCAATGGAATTAATTTGTTAAAATAGCAGTGAAAAATCCCAGTGGGCTTTTTGAGTGACCCTGACAGAATGAGTCTAACACTCAATACAAAGAATAAATAAAAGCTTATTTTGAAATAGGAGTCAAGAGTCCTAAAACTGTTTAAATTAAGTGTCCAGCAAAGAACTGGTTAAATAAACGATGATACCTTCATATGATGAAATGTTATTCAACTAAACACAAAAAAAGAACTTATTACATAGACATGAAGCACTGGTAAGTTAAAAGAACACACAGTAAAACAATATGCAAAGAATAAAATATTATAAGGTAAAATATATACTTAAATATAATATACACAGTTGAAAAGTAAATCTCAAATACTATTGCAATTATCTTTGCAATAGTATTTGAGAAGAGAAGAGGCACTACACAAATTTTTAATTTTTTGGTACTTTAAAATTTTTCCATTAACAAAAATTATCACTATTTAATAAAAAAGAGGTACAAATGAGTTGTTTCCGTTTTTTTTAAGATCATTATGGACCCAATGATTTCATGTTTTCAGAATTTATTTTAATAAAATAATCAGAGATATAAAGAAAGACAAAGATGCTCATTAAAGAATTAACTTAAGGACTTCCCTGGTGGTGCAGTGGTTAAGAATCCGCCTGCCAATGCAGGGGACAGGGGTTCGAGCCCTGGCCCGGGAAGATCCCACATGCCGCGGAGCAACTAAGCCCACCTGCCACAACTACTGAGCCTGTGCTATGGAGCCCGCTCACCACAACTACTGAAGCCCACATGCCTAGAGCATGTGCTCCGCAACAAGAGAAGCCACCATAAAGAGAAGCCGATGCACCGCAATGAAGAGTAGCCCCCGCTTGCCCCAACTAGAGAAAGCCTGCACACAGCAACGAAGACCCAATGCAGCCATAAATAAATAAATTAATTAATTTAAAAAAAAGAATTAATTTAAAATAGTAAAAATTTGGATATAACTTAAACATCCAAAAGGAATATAGTTAAATAAGTTACATGTACCTATACAATGAAATACAATGCATCCATTAAAAGGAAACTCTTCGGGCTTCCCTGGTGGCGCAGTGGTTGAGAGTCCGCCTGCCGATGCAGGGGACACGGGTTCGTGCCCTGGTCCGGGAAGAACCCACATGCCGCAGAGCGGCTAGGCCCGTGAGCCATGGCCGCTGAGCCTGCGCTCCGCAACGGGAGAGGCCACAACAGTGAGAGGCCCGCGCACCGCAAAAAAAAAAAAAAAAAAGTAAACTCTTATAGAAAAATGTGTAATGGCATGGAAAATGCTTGTGACATAATGTTAACTAAAAAAGCAGATCCAAAAATGCATTTAAAGTCAGGTCTCAAGTAGTATTAAAAATGTTATGAAAACACTATCTAGACAGAGTAAAACAAATGACAGGAAACACTAACCAAAATATTGTTAGTATTCATATCTACATGGAGAGACCATGGTTGAATTGTTTTCTTCTTTGTAATTTCAAATATTTCTCACATTTTCAACAGTGAGTTTGATTTACTTCTAAAACTGGAGGCGGGAGACCACCACAAAAGTAATTTTTAAACAAATGACATTATAACTAAATTTGATAGGTTTCCTGAATACTCTGACAAAGCAAATGTTCTTAGATCCAGATAACATGGCCCCTAAAACACAAAACACAAAAAATCAAACCCAATCCTTCGGACAATAAGCAATTTAACAGAATATGAAGATTCAGCCTCTGAAGCACAAACACTGCATTTTTCCCGGTTACATTCAAACTGCCACAGGACTCTTCCTCATTGATGCTTTACTGCTGGCAATTATATTAAGAACCCGGGAAGCCTTATCTGGCAGTCAGGAAGCTTTCTGCCCTATTCTCACACCAGCTGATGCCTTAATTAGGAAGAGTCCAAGTTACTGCCACGCTCTTAAATAAATCTGCCTGATACAGATTTCATAGCAGAGATGCATAAAGCTGCTAATTCTCATGATTAAACACATAAGGGAATTAGTAAAACAAGAAGGTTCTTAATAAATATTATTAAAAATTTCCACAGTGCCTTTCGTGGATTAAGCGATTTAGAGAGGGAAAGAAGAGTCAGTTGCTCTTACAAGGTTTCAAATAAGATATCTACACAAAACATAGAGACATGCATGCTTCTTACTAATAACGATTTTCCTTTACCAAACTAAAGTACTCCATAAGCCAATACTATAAAAAAAAATCTTGTCTATATAAAAACAAATATATTGTTTCCAGGTTTCAGTACTTATAGAATAAAAATCATGTAGCATTTTAACCCACAAGTTAAGTCACCCATCGCCTCTCTCCAAAACAAGCTTTTTATTTTAAAGTCATGTCATAGTTGAACTCATTTATTTATTGCTATAAATTTATAATTCAATATAATTGTTGTAAGCCAACTCTAATACAGTTTAAGATTAGGAAAATTAACATGCAAGAAAAAACATCATTTGTTTTCTGGTTCTTTCTTGACTGTTTTGTGCATTTCCTCTTCGACAAGAATAAACATACAGTAACACACTAGCCAACTATGAAAAGTAGCACAGATGGAAGCAAAACACCAAATACTTTGTCAGGATATTGTCCCTCAGTATATATGTGTATTTGAAAGGAACTGAACTTAAGTCACTTTTAATTGGTTAAAGGAGGTAAGTAGCAGGTTCTTAATGCATTAACATTAGATTTTCTTAAAATGTTATTAAACAGAGAAAGAGGTAGTAGAGCATGGTATAATATGGCAGGAAGTTTTGTGTCAAATGTAGATGCTATTAGGGTAACAATTAAAAAGCAAAGGTAAGGCATTCCACCTCCTAACAAACTAACCTTTCCACTGATGACAACATAAGCTCTGGAAAAAAATGCTAAAAACAAGTATCAAAAGGCTCTGGAACAGAAGCAGAAACAGGGAGATTTTGGAGGGGAGTCAAAACTTGGAGGAAGCAAACTGCCACAGGGTGAATTTCCTGGGTTTTTTTTTTGGATGTGACTCTGCCTTAAAGGGAATCTGTAGTAAAAAGGGCAAAGAGCAACTAAAACTCTGATAGAAAAATCCCATGTCTTTCTGGTAGGAGGAGTCAGGGGAAGACACAAGGGGCAACCAGTGGCAACACAGAATGAGGAAGGAATCCTCGAAGAGAGGAAACCAGAGAATGGGAACTCCAAATGTGGTGTAAAGATAGCCCACGTCCCCGGCTGACCCTTAACCATGCATGTGGCAGACTGAAAGCAGTCTGAGCTAAGATCTGAGCCACTTCCCACAAGCATGAAGGGGTTTGTAGTTTTAGCTAATTGCCCGCTAAAACTAAAACGAAAACATCAACACTCTTCTGAGGAATATAAGTGAATCCAGAGTCCACAAAAGAACATTCAAAATGTCCAGGAAACAATCCCAAATTACTGAACATACGAAGAGCCAGGAAAATGTGGTCCATTCTCAAAAGAAAGGTAATCAATAGGTACCAACACCTAGGTGACACAGATGTTGGAATTATTAGACAAAGACTTTAAAAGAGCTATTCTGAATATGTTCATTGAGGTAAAGGAATATAGGCTCAAAATAAAAGAAAGATAGGAAATCTCAACAAGAAACAGAAAAGGTTAAAATAAACTGGATGGAAATACAGAACTGAAAAATACAATATATGAAATTAAAAATTCACTGGATGGACTTAATAGCAGAATAATGATGACTGAGGGAAGAGTCAGTGCCCTGTAGATAAACAGAAATTATCCAATCTGAAGAAGAGGAAAAAAAAAGAAGGTAGAAAAAAATGAAAAGAGCATCAGGAAACACAGGAACAATAGCAAAATGTCTCCCACATATAGGTAGTTGAAATCCCAAACAGAGAGGCAAGAGAATACAGAACAGGAAAAAAATATTTGAATAATGTCTAAAAACTTCCCAAATCTGGTAAAAGACATAAATCTATACATTCAAGAAGCTCAGTCAACCCCAACAGGATAATTACAAAGAAAGCCATGCCAAAGTACATCATATTCAAACTGCTAAAAAATCAATGGTAAAGAGAACATCTTTAAAGTACCCAGAGAAAAATAACCCGTTACATAGAGGGCAACAATGATTCAAATGACTGTAGCCTTGTCATCAGAAACCATGGAGGCCAGAAGACAATGGAACATCTTTAAAATGCTGAAAGAAAAGCCCAGAATTCTATATCCAGCTAAAATATTCTACATGAATGAAGGCAAAATAAAGACATTTTCAGATAAAGAAAAACTAAGAGAATCTGTTGCCACCTCACCAGCACTGTAAAAAATACTGAAGGAAGTTCTTCAGGCGATACCCTGAAGAAATTTGGATCTTCAGGAATGAATGAAGACATCTGAAATGGTAAATATCTGGGTAAATTTTTAAAATTATCCTTTTAATTTTTTAAATATTTATTTATTTATTTAGCTGTGCCGGGTCTTAGCTGTGGCATGCGGGATCTTTAGTTGCAGCATGAGGGATCTAGTTCCCTGACCAGGGATTGAACCAAGGCCCCCTGCACTGGGAGTACAGAGTCTTAGCCACTGGACCACCAGGGAAGTCCCCCCTTTTAATTTCTTAAAATATGTATGACTGCTTAAAGCAAAACTATAACACCACTTTGTGGGATTTATAATCAAAGCACGTGTAATACATGTGCCAATTACAGCCTGGAAGACAATAGGAATTGGAGTAAATGTACCTATATGGATGTAAGGTTTCTACCTTCTATGTGAGAATATGAACTCTAAGTGGACTGTGAAAAGTTATGGATATATATTGAAATTTCTAAAGCAACCACTAAAAAATAATGCATATAGGCATAGAACTAAAAAACCAATACAGAAATTAAAACGGAATTCTTTTTAAAAATTTCAAATAATCCAAAAGAAGACAGGAAAGGGGGAAACAAAGGAACAAAAAACAGAGGGACTAAACAAAAAACGAACTTTAAAATGACAAGCCTAACCATATAAATAATTACATTAAATGTCAGTGGACTAAATACTCCAATAAAAAGCCAGAGTTATCAGAATGGATTAATAAAAAGGAATACCCAACTATATGCTGTCCACAAGAGACTATTTTATATATACACAGATGGGTTGATAGTAAATGGCAGAAAAAGGATATGCCAGCCAAACATTAAAAACACAAGAAGGACAGACTGACTATATTAATATCAGGTTAGACTTAGAAATAATAGTAATACAAAAGATAAAGAAGGACATTTCATAATGATAGAGTCAATTTACCAGAAAGACAAAACAATCATAAATGTGCACACACCCAATAACACAGCCTCAAAATATATGACAGGAAAAATAACAAAATTAAAGGGGGAAGCAGACAATTCCACAATCATAGGAGATTTTAACACCCTCTCTCAAAAACTGGCAGAACTGCTAAATAAAACATCAGTAAAGACACAATATCTGAACAACAGTGATATTTATATCGATAGATCAAACGTTATACTGCAGAATTCACATTCTTTACAAGTGTACATAGTACATTCAGCAAGATAGGTCATATCTTATGGGCCATAAGCAAATTTCAGTACATTTAAAAGGACTGATATCGGGCTTCCCTGGTGGCACAGTGGTTGAGAGTCCACCTGCCAATGCAGGGGACACGGGTTCATGCCCCGGTCCGGGAAGATCCCGGCTAGGCCCGTGAGCCATGGCCGCTGAGCCTGCGCGTCCGGAGCCTGTGCTCCACAACGGGAGAGGCCCGCGTACTGGAAAAAAAAAAAAGAAAAACGTATCTAACTTAATGATAATGAAAGCAACGTATAATTGATGGAATGCACCTGCAACAGTGCTTACAGGAGAATTTATAGCTTTAAATGCTTGTATTAGAAACAAAAAGAGGTCAAAATCAATGACTGGGAGAGAGTCTTAGCTACACACACACTGTTAGCTGGGCTTGAGGCCTTGTGCCCTCACACAGGAGAATGGAGATCCGGCCGAAAGTGAAAACTGAGGTAGACTGTGAACTGCTTGAAGGTTGGATGCTGAATGTTCCTCAACCTCATTGGCAAAGAGCCTTACTGGCTCCAGGTGTTCAAGCACAACACCTGACCAATCACGGGCTGACTGCTAAACTATAGGAAGCCAGGCTCAAAAAATTTTAAAGACTTAAAAACAAAAAAAGCACATAACATTCTACCTCAAGAAACTGGAAAAGAAGAGCAAAGTAAACCCAAAGCAAGTAAAAAAAAAAAAACAAAAAAAGACCAAGAAAACAAAAAAGCAGAAACCAACAAAACAGACACCAGCAAACAACAGAGAAAAACGAAGTAAGCCAAAAGCTGGTTCTTTGAAAAGAGCAACAAAATCAGGAACCCCTAGCTAGAGTGACTGAGGAAAAATGAGAACACAAATCAATCCCACGAATGAAAAACAGTTATCACTACAGATTTGGTAAACATTAAAAGGCTAACAAAAAGCACAGGTAAAGTTTAAAGTAATAAGCAGCCTTTTTAGCAAATCCAGTACCAAATAATCGCCTCAAAAGTCGTATAACAACTCTAATATTTATCTGTTCAGCACAATCAAAAGCTACGCTTTTAAAAGGATGATTTTATATAAACACACTCATACTGTGGACTGAAGTGAAGCTGTGAAGCCAAGTACCTGCCCCCATCCCAACAAATCATCCTGAACAAGCTCCTAAGGCAGTATATCAGGAATTTCTGTAACTCCCTGAACTGGGGCTGGCTTTACAAAATAACCAATAGGTTTTTACCTCTACTAAGGTGCCTTCATCAATTTTTGCTCTTTAAAATTTTCCTGTAGTATTCATGGTGTACTCTAATCTCCGGTTTTTCAAAACAAATGAAAAGGTTATTTTCCTCAAGCTATTTCTATAAAACTTACAAGCAGAGAGATAATGCCTTATAATATATCTAAGGACACTCAAGACAATGTCTAACTGTTGAGAGTATGACTAGGAAGGGCTAATACATTTGAAATATTGTTGAGCTCTTTTCCCCATTTAACAAAACTATATTAGATATATAAAAATCCTAAATGTGTCTGAGGTATTCAGATGTGACCATTACAGGTGATTTCTTATTTGATTACTCTGAGAAAAATTCTCAAACGGTGAGGCTAAGTGATCTCCTCCATGGCATCAAGTCCCACACTGGCCACGTGCTGCCTTCCCTGAAAAGCCAGAGGGGAAGAATATGAAAATATGGCTTGGATGGGTTTTCACTATCTGAACCCCAAAGCAACCAGGGACTCTTTTATCTTCACAGCAGCAGCAAACAAAACGCAACAGGAATCGAACTAAATGGCACTCAGTAAAAGAGTTTTAATAATTTCAATAGACCTGAAAAAGAGTTTTCATATTCATGAAAATGGCTTTAAAGAAATCTTGCTTAGACTTAGCACTACCAAAAGAAAAAGGCATGTGTCAGTTAAAAACCAACTCCGTAAGTGTAAATCAAAAATAGTTTGTAACCAAAAAAAAAAAAAAAAAAAAAAAATAGTTTGTAACCAAGCCAAAGAAGCCATTACAAGCTGCTATATATAAATAGGCATTTAATGATTTTTCCAACATTACGTTATTGATCTAACAAGCCCTCTGTTTCCGCTGAAATGAATAAGTAATTTGTTTAAGATAACATTAATAGGATTTGCGGCACATTAGATACCCTGGGTCTCTCTCATTGGTAAAATTACCACTATAAAAAACAAATTTTACATTGTCTTTCAGGGAAACATCTGCATAATTTCAGAAATCACAGCAAAAGGCGAGAGACATGAGATACAACCATCAGGTGCAAAACGGCGTTTCTAAGTCCTAACACCTTGAATGTCATTTATTCAGCTCAACAACTATTTAACATACACTTACTAACATCAGACATTACGACTCTAAGCACTGAAAACACAATGGCAAACAAGAGATATGGTCCCTGCTCTCAGTCTATCTGGGAAGACAACCAAGCAAGGTATATTAAGAAAGGATACCAGGCTAGCACAGAGAACGGGGTCTGATCCCCTGCAAAGGGAGCCAGAGAAAACATCTGAAGACACGGTTGTTTAGGCTGAGACGAGGAGGCAAGTAAGACGAAGCCAAGCCCTGGGGATGGGGGATGGCTGAGTAAAAGATGGCTGCTGGCAAAGAAACTGAGGTCCGTAGGCACAGTACGTGCACTGCCAGGGATTTATGTTAAGAGTTGTCATTTGTGTCAGAAAAGAGACTATCATGGAAAATTAGACTTTACTAGTACAGCCGCATGTATCAAAAGACAACAGTCATCTAACTTCTTAACCTAGGAGGAAAAAAGGTAAGAAGGTCACAGTTTCATCTTGGCCTACTCCCCACATCGCCTGTTCACACACACATCTACTCAGGCCACGGCATGTGCCAGGCACGAGAGGAGGATCCAACAGAGAATAAGATGGGCAAACAAGCAAATCAGAGGACTTCTGTGCCTACATGATTCTGAAATGTAGCTCCCTGATTTCAGGTATCACTGAATAAAGTACTGAGCTTAAAAGCTACTGTACTATTGAAAGACACTTTCAATAATAAGTAAGGGAGTAATCATTATTGCACGTCAAATATGGTGTAACAGGAATAATAAAAGAAGCTCTGACACCTCACACACATAAACAAGGAATTATGCTTGTATTTTCAACTAAGCACTACTCACTAGTGTCTTACAAATTTCTGATTTACACACACTCATGTTTACTGTTCATAGCAAGGGAGGCCAAGCAAGTATTTCAATAATTACTACCAATTGTCAAGCACTGCTGGTGGAGTGCCAGGCTCTTTGCTGGGAACTTAACATCCATGATCTCATTTCACAAAGGAACTAACTATCATCATCTGCGTCACTCAAACGAGGAACCTGAGGCTTATAGAGTTTATGTAACATGCCCAAAAATGCATGGCTGACAGGCGGTGGAGGTAGGTTACTACTCCCCGTGTTAGCGTGGCTTCAAAGCCTACGCATCCCCTTCTCTCCCACTGCATGGCTCCTGAGACTGACCAGCAAGGAAGCTGAAGTGTGACACTGAGTGAGCAGGTGAGGTGTGACGAGATTTCGGGTGGGGAGTTAACATTCAGTGTTCTCTCATCTACACCGAAGTCTCACTACAGTCTTAACCTCAGGGTCCCTGCCCCCCCACTAATTCTCTAATAATTCAATCCCTTTGGAGTCCAGGTAAACTGTCTTTCTAAGGATTGTGGGGGGATGGGTCATAAAAATAAGCAAATATTAAAAAACATTTAACTAGCAATATCATTCACACCCTGGATCCAACATTTTTCCTGGTGTCATGAGCTCCTGAAGTACATTTCACATTGAAATCTACTGCTAAATAACCATAATAAAAGTTCATAGTGATGCCAAGCTTTATAAACATAATCATCTCATGCAGCCCTCATAATAACCCTAAAAAATCCATAACATCATCCTCAGTTTATAGAGATAAGCAGAAGCTTATCAGGGTTAAATACCGTGTCCAAGGTCACACAACCAAAGGTAGTGTAGTAATATGACTCCAGAGCCTAAACTTTTCATTTCTATAACATAGCATATATTCTTGCAATGGTTATATAATTCTTTTTAAATACCAAAAATACTCTGACCTGAATTTGTGTATTTATAGAAATTTTCATATAATTGCTCATATAGCTACATTATCAGAGTTATACAGTTTTAGTCTGTGGCACTTCATTTAATTAAAAGAAAAATTACATTATTAAGCACCAGGGAACTTGAAATCTATCTGAAGAAGCAGCTTAACAATATATATTTTCTTCAATATTTAACTCAATAGCTTTTCATCCTATGAAAATAGACTGTTTTGTGATGGTTAATATCAAAATCATTTAGGGTCCAACAATAAGAGAGGTAGCATTCCACCTTTTTACAATCCTAATTTAGAAGCAAATAAAATATCTTTCAGTTTATTTGTTTGTAAAACAAGTATGTGACACAAGTTTAATGGAATAAATAAACCACAAAAAATTATAAATAAATGGGAAAAGTACAGAGGCAAACAGGTCAATACAGGGATCACCTTTTGGTGTCTGTCCCCTATTCCTCTCAATTTGCTATTTCTAACCCTCAAATAGTAAACATACGAATCATTTCAGAAAAAGGGCAACGGGAAAGGAATAGAAAAGTAAAAAGTATATGATATAGTATATCTAAGGAATCAATACATTTGTCTTATTTTCTCATCTACACATGATACTTACTAATTATTTCCTTTATTTTAGAGACAAGTTCAAAACAAACCGGGCAGCAACGCTTGTGAATCAGCTGACTGAACCCACAGCATTTAGACTGGGAAGTGGGCAAGCTCCCACTTATCATTAATACACAAAACAAAGGTCCAAAAGACTTACCAATTGGTACTTGTTCAGGTTGGCTGAGAGAAACAAATGCTGATGTGTCATTGATCCAGGATATCTGAATGTTACCTGCAACAGTGAATTAAAAGTAAGCATTTAACCATTTAGATAGCTATCAGATTCCATTTGTACATCTGATATATTTCAGAATATCCATCAATTTAAAGAGAGATGAGGTGCTAGTTTAAAATTTGATCAAAATCTCAGCACTACGGAGAACTAAAACTTAAATCTACCACTGCAGCTATTTCAGTTATAACTTAAAGAAAGGGGCTTCCCTGGTGGCTCAGTGATTAAGAATCCGCCTGCCAGTGCAGGGAACACGGGTTGGAGCCCTGGTCCGGGAAGATCCCACATGCCGCAGAGCAACTAAGCCCATGTGCCACAACTACTGAGCCCATGTGCCACACTACTGAAGCCCACGCACCTAGAGCCCGTGCTCCACAACAAAGAGAAGCCACCACAATGAGAAGCCCGCACACCACAATGAAGAGTAGCCCCTGCTCACCGCAACTGGAGAAAGCCTGCACAGAGCAACGAAGACCCAATGCAGCCAAAAATAAATTAAAAAAAAACTTCAAGAAAACAACAAACCAGGAAAAAAGAAGCAGCTTTAAAAATTGTTTTAAAAACAAAAGAAAGATCCTTCTGGATTAAATCCTGAGGCAGTTTATCATTCAACCCAATCTCATGCCAGGGCTGGAGACTTTTTTCCAATCAAGATCACTAATAGGGAGTTCCCTGGTGGTCTAGTGGTTAGGATTTGGCACTTTCACTGCCGTGGCCTGGGTTCAATCCTCGGTCAGAGAACTGAGATCCCGCAAGCCGTGCAGTCAGGCCAAAATAAAAAAACAAACAAAAACTAATGAAGACCTAAATAAATGAAGGAATATACCACGTTCATGTACTAAAAGACTCAAAATCCATGAACCTGGTATATTAAAAAAAAAAAGACCACTAATAAAAATCAGAGACCACGTACGCTAAAAAAAAAAAAAAAAAGCACAACTATTTCTTTTTAGAGATTCAAACTCTGAGAACTATGAACGGGGAACATGAAATGAATCAATGTAGCAAGAAATAAGAAAAATTCAATGATGATCTCAAGGTCAGGTAAAGAAAACAGGTAAAGAAAACAGGTAGGGGATGGAGGACGAGGTAAAGATGGCGTCAGAGAGAGGAAACCAAGACAGACTAATAGAGAAAAGAAAAACACTGAGGGACAGAAAGCAGTATAGTGGAACAAAATGATTTTCACATACAGAGACAAGTCCTCAATAAAGGTGAAATGCGGGACTTCCCTGGTGGTCCAGTGGTTAAGAATCTGCCTTCCAATGCAGGAGACATAGGTTCAATCCCTGGTCAGGGAACTAAGATCCCACATGCCACAGGGCAACTGAGTCTGCACACAGCAACTACTGAGCCTGCAAGCCACAACTACAGAACCCATGCACTCTGAAGCCCGCGCACCACACTAGAGAGAAGCCCACGCTGCAACAAAGAGCCTGCATGAACAATCCCACGTGCCACAACTAAGACCCGATGCAGCCAAAAATTTAAAAAAATAAATATTAAAAAAAAATAATGTGTGCCACTAATTAACCAAAAAAAAAAAAAAAAAAAAAAAGCGAAACAAACAGAATGGAATGCAGGAGACCTGAAGAGAGGCAGGAGAGGAGCAGTGGGGCGGGGAGCTTGAGAAAACCAAGGGAAAGCAGAGATCTATCAGCTACCACTCTTCCTAAAAAAATACAGAAAACTGGAATTTTAAAAAATGGGTAAACATCACCAGAACTTAGCAATGAAAATAATCTTTTAATATCTACTAAAATTTTCAAAGGCTAGGAATACTTGAAAACTGCTTTGTTTCTCCACCACAGGAAAAAACTCACTTCCTGCTGCACAGTGGGGTGCCAGGACTTTCTCAATTATAAAATTTACTTACTATTATTTCCTTACCTCTCTACCCTGTAGGTTTTTTAGATAAATAATAATATTTAACATTTTATAAGTAGTTACTATATGCCACATACTATTCTGAATGCCTTCCATGGATCTACTCATTTAATCTTCATGACATGCCTATGAAATAGGCAGTATCATCATCACCATCATCATCTCCGAGAAGGAAACACAGATACAGAGAGGTTACCTGTTCAATATCACACAGCTAATCTTTTTTTAATTAAAATGAAAAAAATTCTACTCAGAGCGTTCTGCTTAATTTAGCTAATTAAAGTTTGACTAAATCGGGATAAAAGCAATACAGAATGGAAAACAACATAAAAAGCTTTACAAAGAAATGAGCTGTGAAATTCAACTGCATTTCTGTACCTGCATTTAAATTAAAAAGCAGGACTAGGGACTTCCCTGGTGGCACAGTGGCTAAGAATCTACCTGTCAATGCAGGGGACACGGGTTTGAGCCCTGGTCTGGGAAGATCCAACATGCCGCGGGGCAACTAAGCCCGTGTGCCACAACTACTGAAGCCCGCGTGCCTAGAGCCTGTGCTCTGCAACAAGAGAAGCCACCACAATGAGAAGCCCACGCACCAAAACGAAGACCCAACTCAGCCAAAAAAAAAAAAAAAAAGCAGGGCTAGGATTTCAGAAGTCATTTAGACTATCTGAAAAGATTAGGATAACTTTCCAGAAATATACCTACGTTCACTTACTTTTTATATCTGCTTTTTACTATAAATGTTAAAATATAAACACTTTACCATCTTTTAACAAACTCTTCAACTCTTTTTAAAATGGCTACATACTAGTCTGTTGGGGAGACACATAAACATTCACTGAACATTCATATTATTGGACATTTAGGTTTTTGCTGCCTCCACTTTATTCACGAATTTCCAAAGACGATAGCTTAAATACTTTGTTAAAATAAAGAGACATTGCTGAAGACTTACAATCAGAATGGCCTTTATAAACCCTAATCAGAAGACTGTTCAATTTAACCTAATCGCCTGACCTGATAAAAAGGTAACAGAAGAACCGCCCTACCTCATACATATCACATATCTTGGTCCTCTCAAACATCTGTGCTTGTCTGCTTGGACTATTCGATGTCAAGCAGCAACTGCCTGACCTTATGAAACAGACATTCTCTCTGAATTTAATCTTAAAAACAATTTATCCTTAGCCCAGACTTATTTCCCATGGTTGGCAGTAAGGGGCAGTCATAGTAACTGTATCTTGCTTTCCATGGATTAATAATAGCACTCTATTGTGGGATGCTAGCGAAAGTTCCTCAGATCACATTAGCACAAAGACTGCAGCATACCAAACTCCAGAAATTCCATGAGTGAGACTACAACCTTGCATATTAATCCTTGTTTGTGCCCAAGTTAAAGCCATCTGTATACCTTTGACCATCTAGACCAAAAGAGGAGCAGGATCCTAGAAGTACAGCTGTACTTGTGCTTTACTTACCAAAGGCACTGAAAAGCTGGTAAAGGTCACTCGTTTTCCATTCTTTGGGGAATGTCACATGGAGGACGTGATCACGTTTAGGCTGCACTATAAGACAAATTTTTGATGAAAGGTTAATAGCTGAAAAGTGGACAACAGACCAGTGGTTCTTTGATGAAGCTAAGCCCTGGCTAACTTGGGGAATCATTATGAATGCCTCATGATTACCAAATGACCCCTGAAAGCATTCTTGGGATTGACTGGAAGGACACTGCCATCTGAGCTTAGGCCTCACGCTCTGATACTTTACAGAACCCACAACAATTTGAACCCTAGCAATTCTATGCAGAAACATCTTCGCTCATAAAGTTCCTGGGAAAATTATTTAAAGAAAAAAAGAAAAAGACTGCTCTGTTCAAGAAGTTTCACTAAACATTTAACTTTCTCCTTTTAATCTAGTTGTCCATATGTTTATTTAGTTAAAATAATAATAATAATAACGCAGTATCCAAGTTAAATGGACTGTGTTTGAGCAGAGGCAGTCCTGAGTCACAATCTTGTTTTCTAATCCCAGACCCACCACTTAACTGTGCAACTCTAAACAAGAGACCTAACCACTCCAGCCACGCATGATTATAAATTGGGGATGACGATATTCAGCTCATAGAATTGCTGTGAGAATGACAGATTTAAACGTAAGTCTAATATGGAGTGCAACACAGTATGTACTCAAACTATTATTACAATGATTATTATCATCAAGTATAAAGTGTAGTTCACCCATTTCTCTATGCCTATCGGCATATATTAAGGCAAATAAACCAGGCTAGGAAAACAGCAATGGAAAAGAATAATCAGAAGAAGCAACCACCTCCCAAATAGACTGGCTTTCTGAGGTTTTCAATGAAAAAAAAAAAAAAATCCACCCATTAAACTTAAATATATACATACTCAAATAACTGGAAAATAGAAAATGTACTGTTATTGACATGGCTAGCACATCTTAAAATCTATTACATATATATTTATAAAAAATTACGAAGTTAGAGTTCTGAGTGAAAATGAAGTAATGATGAGAAGACATATTTTTTTAAAATTCCACTCATGTATAAACTGGAAAATGTAAGTAAAGAGATGAGTTAATCAAGGCCCAAGGGTAACATTAACTTAAGCATACTATTCATATCAACCACAAAATCACTGGCTATTTTTAAGTGAATAAAGCTCTTTCTTCAGTAATACTTTTCCTGTTATCCCTTCCAGACCACACACTTAAATATGCAGATGCAACGAGAAAATAAAAATTCACTTACAGTCTGGTCCTTCCAAGTTTAGATAGGGGATATCCATGACTCTCATGAGAAATAGCCTACCAAAAGAAAAGAAAAACGGATAATGGACTAACTTCTATTAAAAAAAGACTGATATAGGCATGTTTATTTAGCTAAAAAAAATAAACATATAAGCATCTATTAAATTCTTTTGTAGAAGCTTCTTAATTATATTACCCTATTTCTAAAATCATTTTAAAGGGTCTTAAGATTCACTTCACATTTTTCTGTAGGGCTAAATATTTATCACAAATAGAAGAAAAAAACTGGTACCGCCAACACCTACAACAGCCCCTGGCACTCAGGAGCTACTCAATATGTATTAGCTAAATGAAAAAAATTAGTAATCAAAGAGTCAAAGAGCTGCCTTGTTGGTCCAGAGAAACTGAGAGAAAACAAGTACTACAGAGTGCTAACCATCTTAACCTCCTATGAACAACTGTTCCCACAACTGTAAAGGTAAACCCTATGGATTGGTGTTTTGTGAGCTAAAAACGTGTCACTGATGTCTTTTTTTTTTTTTTTTTTAACTGAATGCAGTCATTGGATGAATACTAATCTTACTGGGTGAACTGCATGGTCTTAAATAAGTGACCGTCTCAAAAGCTCATGTCATTACTGCCATTTAAAACATATTAAGAGCGCAAAGCAAAATAATCCTTGCTTAAAAAAAAAAAAAACCTATCACACGGATATAAACCATAGCAATCATTTATGTATACTTCCAAAATGGATACAAAGGCACTTTTAAAAGAGTACTTCTAAGTTACAGCTCTCGGTAATGCCATTCAATTTGCTTTTATTTGCATAATTATGGACAAGATATCAGGCATTCTGTTGTTTGTAAGATGATTTTAATGAGCTTTATTTAGATAACATATTGTGCATTTCTGGTAGGGACCACATTATACAGCAAATTAAAAAGGCAATCCAAGTGCCCAACAAGCAATTAGTTTGGCTTCACTGACCCGCAATTAAGGCACATTATTACCAGGCATTCAAAAGCCAGGCAGGGCATGATCTGGTTTACAAATGGAACCATCAGCATGAATACCACTGTTCTGTTAATGCCAGAAAAAACGAAGTCCTGGTACTCTGTGGTTTGAGAACTTGTTGCCTAGCCTACAATTTAATAAACCAAATCTTATGGTTAAGAAACCAAATTTATTTTTAGTTCACTAATTTAGTCTCAAGTGTACTATTCTGGTTCTGGTAGCTGGTTTACCCAATTTAATGAATACTGCCTGCAATGCCAGAAGACAACGAGACATATAAAGCACCTAGCACATAGTAGGTTCCCCTCGAAAGTAACTGTTATTACTACTGACAACCAGAACCTGAAAAGTTAGTCCTCGGTTATAAGGTTATTTTTATGCTTCACATAATTTTCAATTCTCCATCTAGTAAATTTAGAGATGGCTCCCAGCTTTAAAAACCACATCAAGAAAACTTTCAGTGAAAGTTAAAGGAACATATAAAAGTCAAGCATCATAAAAACAATTTAAAACGTGTACCCAAATTTCAACAGAAGAATAAAAGCTGAATCACCAAGATGTTCACTGCTATACCATCAAATGCACCAATAATCAAAATCAACCTCCAGGTTCAATTTATGTGGGGGTTGGTAAATTACATTTCATCATTTCAACAGAATATTAAACAATCAAAATTAACTTCAAGATAATTTTCAAAAACTTCAAAACATCAATAACTTGTGGTACAATTTTAATTTTTAAAAAAGCACGAAATTTTATACTATTTTGACAGCTTTGTAAAACACCGATGTCATTAAACCAAAAATAAAAACTACTCCCCACCCCCTGCCCCGAAAAAACGCCAATCGTTTTGGGAAACTTTGTTTTTAAAAATTCCTTTTACTATTATTTTTTAAACTTAAAAAAGAAAATAGAGGGACTTCCCTGGTGGCGCAGTGGTTAAGAGTCTGCCTGCCAATGCAGGGGACATGGGTTCGATCCCTGGTCCGGGAAGATCCCACACGCCGCGGAGCAACTAAGCCCGTGCGCCTCAACTACTGAGACTGCGCTCTAGAGCCCGTGAGCCACAACTACTGAGCCCGCGTGCTGCAACTACTGAAGCCCGCATGCCTAGAACCTGTGCTCCGCAACAATAGAAGCCACTGCGAGGAGAAGCCCATGCACCGCAACGAAGAGTAGCCCCCGCTCGCCGCAGCTAGAGAAAAGCCCGCGCGCAGCAACGAAGACCCAGCGCAGCCAAAAAAAGAAAAGAAAAGAAAATAGAATAAGCAACAAGGTTCTACTGTATAGCACAGGGAACTATATTCAATATCCTGTGATAAACCGTAATGGAAAAGAAAATGAAAAAGAATGTATGTATATATAACCAAGTCACTCTGCTGTAGAGCAGTAATTAACACATTGTAATTCAACTATACTTCAATAAAAAATAAATTTAAAAAAAAAAAGAAAGAAAGAAAATAGAGGCTACCAGAACCAAGAGGCCCAGGGGAAATAACCAGAGATTTTCTTAGAGAAAGTCCAATTGAAAATGCTAGTAGAATCAATCTTGTGTACCCTATGCACTACTTCACCTGCTGTGGGGGAGACGAATACAAAGTGAAATCACAAGGTTGAGTCTGCAATTGCTTTATTTCTTTTTAAAATATTGTTTTCCTCCTAAGATCATGTGGCCTCAATGAGCTTAGAAAACCTACTGTCCTATAAATACAAACAAGGATGACAGTTAAAAAGCAGACCTTCCCAATTCTCTCACCATGCAAATATTTTAAAAAGAATTTTTTTAAGATGTCTTTTGTCGAGCATTATACTGGCTATTTGTCAAGCATTATACTGGCTATTTGTTCTCTAATATTTCATCTGGATTTTAAGTATCATTTCTGCTTAAACTAAGTAAAAATTTATTCTCAGTGAAAACACTCAAAAAGATTTTTTCAAGTTAGTTAATCCTACACTACCTTGTTTGCTTACTCAATACTTTAACTAAATAGAAACCCCTTTCAAATTTCAGATGAATTATATTAATAGCCCTTCTCACTCATTCCCTACGCCTCCACCTTCATGCCTGGCCTTTAGAGAGAAGTGAATCACCCCAAACCCTGGAAGAACACGAAAACCAATTCTGTGTGTGACTTGGCAGACTGCACCCCATACAATTGGGAAACCAATTCTAAAACTGTAGCTGAGCGTCTGTGGAACAGAACCAAAGTAAACTCGCCAGGGCCTCCCTGCCCCCATAGGTCAGACGGTTTGCAAGCCACTGCTCTGGTAGCACCCCTGCCCTCTTGATGGAAAATTAAAACATTTCATTGCATGCATGCCTCGTCAAAAGGCCTACATTGACTCCCTAGAGTGATTTGATAAAATACCTTACGTGTAGATCATCTGACTGGACAGTTTTCATTTTAACATATGAGAAAATGCACTAGGCAAGCAGAAATGCCGATAAACACATGAAAGGATGTTCCTTCCCTGTGATTGTATTGAAGAACAGTCTCTTCCAAGAGGCCTTTCATCTGCAGATATCAAAAACACATTCGGACCAAGGCTTGCATGAAACGTTATTTCTATCTCAGTGATGATTCAAGACAGCTGTAATTTGGTAAAGACACTCAAGGCTGTGTGGGGCCCTTGCCACGTTCCTGCAAGTTTCCTGGTGAAACATTATTTTAGCACTTATTCTCCAAAGGACTGACACGAACTCTGTCAAAGACTAAAATTAAAATCCCCATTTGATACAAGGGCCAATTTTACACCAGGATTCTATCCTGGTAAACTACATGACTCAAGTTCATATTCTAGATGCTATGACACAAATTTTACTCTTTTTGGCATTTGTCAGTTTGTTAATGTTCTATGATAATACTGGTAATGCTGTTTATCTCGGCTTTCAAACATGTCTAGAAAGATCCAAGGGTAGAACACAACATACTCGGGGTCATTCACTCAGCAGGCTGGATGAATTCAGCTCAGCCAATTTAACAGGCTACACAGAATAGGCTGTGTACAATGGCTTTATGTCCCAAACAGCTACCCACCTCTGCTGCCCATATGCTGCATGGCACTCATGAAAAGCCATCTGCTAACATTCTTTTCTGACCAGAGCGATATGACACTGTGACCTAGACTGTGTAAGAAGGCCCGTAGTCACAGAATTTCATTTCAGACATAAAGCTCCTTAAG
The DNA here is from genome assembly GCF_003676395.1 of Aethalodelphis obliquidens. Classification (NCBI taxonomy): domain Eukaryota; kingdom Metazoa; phylum Chordata; class Mammalia; order Artiodactyla; family Delphinidae; genus Aethalodelphis; species Aethalodelphis obliquidens. The sequence continues at coordinate 1,422,012 of NW_020837962.1, read as the reverse complement.
AGTCTAGAACCTTGAGCACTTATCAGAATGTGCTTCCCTAGTCCCCAGATCGGCATCTGGACAGAAATGTAAATTCCTAGGCCCCACCTAAGCCCTACTGATTCAGAATCTGGGAACTGAAATCACTGGGTTCACAGAAAAAGAGTATGTTCAAGGCTGTGTTAATTGCCATTCATGATGATTCAATGGTCAGCTGGATAATAATAACTTGTGTCAACTTGTCCAAAAAAGTATTAGTCTTAATGATTTGTTTACAGTAAATCATTTTGCTTAGAAAAACACAAAACGATTACAACAAACACCAAGGACTACCTCGAAATCCAGGAAGCAATAACATAAGGCTTCCACCACTCCCGGAAACCAGGAGCTGAACTGTGGCATGCAACTAGGTTCTCTGCAAGAGATAAATTGGGGAAAATTATTGCTGACAGCTGTTTTTCTCATTTTTAAGAAGAAAGTAAAAAAAAAGATTACTTAAACTACTCTCTTGGCAACTCACTGGCAAAAGTCCAACCCTTTCTGTGACTTGGCCACAAATCAGCACCTCCAGCATCACCAACTTTAACCACTAAAGCAGCACCCAAGGCTGGCCAACATTGGAAGGAGGAACACTCACATACATACAAAGAATCAGATGTCTTCAACCTTATCAAAATTCTCCGACCTTACCAACAAGTTTCAGAGCCAGATTCTGGCAACCACAAAACACACTGAGCAGCTCAAAAGAAGTACACTAAGATCAAACGTTATTCTTTGATGACACAATAGCTTGCCTTGGACTATGGCTTATCTGAACCATTCCCTAGTTGTCCAGTGAATAAAAAAGGATTGCAAAACAGCGCCAGTATTAACCCGTTTTATGCAGCTGTGCTCAAAAAAGCAAAAAGGGCAAAGGTGATATTCAAAAATGCACACAGGGCTACTTCCCTGGCGGTCCAGTCGTTAAGACTCCGCGCTTCCACTGCAGGGGGTGCAGATTTGATCCGGGGAACTAAGATCTTGCATGCCATGGGGCATAAATAAATAAATAAAGTGCTATGGAAAAGAAATGGCTGGATATATCCTTTGAAAAAAAAAAATGCACACAGGAAGTCCTGAAGGTCAATCAGGAATACTTTGCACGTAGGCTCAATCCTCGGGGAATCGAAAAGATCATTACAGCTTGTTAAAATTCTGCATGACCGAGTCTATGTGTAAAGCCAATAATTCTATTCAGAAATGAAACAAAATATTTAATTTTGCTCCTGCAGCAGCATGCTTTCCAATGCTGTTAACTGATGGCAGAGAAAGACAATGAATCAGTGAGGTGCACTGAGGGCCACTTTAAGAAGCAACTGGCAGAAAAACCAGTACTGCCCAGGGCAGTGCAGTGGACGTGCATCTGACAAAAGGCCCAACACAAAGGTTAGGTTATAAGTGGACAATGATATATCCACCTGACAAACCACTGAAGGCCAGTGAGTGACATGATGCTGCTAACCACTAGTTTTACTGTCTTCTGTAAAATCCTTTACTGCGTTTTTTTAAGTTACAAAACTATATAAATAGTACAGCTCAATTAATAAATGAAATAGAGATAAAACACACTAGTAGGAAATAACACTAAAATGACAGCTTTTTTTTTTTTTTCTTTTTGGCTGGTGGAATTACAAGTGGGTAATTTGTGTTTCAGTCAGGAAAAATATATATTACTTTTTTAAAGGACAAAGTTCCTGACTAAAATAACAGTATTTATTATGGCACATTCAGCCTCATTTGATCCTCTGGTGTCTGGAGGACAGGCAGGCATCAGTCCTGTCATACAAGGAATGAGGAAGCAGGTTTTCCCAAGTCCAGTGGCTCACCCTTGGCCATCATGGGAGCAGAGACAGACTCAGATCCAAAGCTTCCCACTACAAGCCCTACACTAAAGGCTCCTGCCTTCTCTCTGCTGGGTACCCACTCCCATCGGGCTTTAACCTGAGCTACTTCCAAAGCCTCCATGTGAAACAGAGAGCCTGCTGTCCATGGGGTTTTTTGGTGATGCTTTAAGATCTGATTAAAATTATAGCTTTGTGTGATGGGGCAGAGTCCAGATACAAGAAATGATGTTGCTGTCTGAGAAGAGCTTTGGGTACACTGAGGAAGGCAACTAGGATGACCGAGCAGAGAAGAGAGCCATAGAGCCACAGGTCAAAAGGACAACCTTCCCACGTTTGCAGTGCAGAAAGAGCTGCTATCTGGGCTACCTGGGCATCGAGCCTTCCAGTCACACCTGCCCCCACACACCATGATCACCATCAGGAAAGCCAGTGCTTCAGCACATCTCAGGGTTGAGCGAGACACTGAGGTGTCTGAATGCTTATTTTACGTAGGTCAGATTTGTACACATACACACAGGCCTGAATGATCTAGAAGGATGTCTGATGTTACGGCATGTCTTCATAAAGGAGAACAGTGTTTATTCTGGTGTCCTGCCTGAGCAAAAGGAAAATCCTCCAGCCTCTAAGCTTCTCATTCTTCCATCTAGAAACTCAGTATTTCAATAAATGAGTAAAAATTTGCATTTGCTCATCTGCTTTCATCAAGACTACACTTCTCTTCCTAAAAAGCTTTACCTCAAAAAAAAAAAGAGATTTCCAAGTAAAACTGCACTCCTCTTATACCACTGAAGACTGGAATACCGAAATGTCGAGTAAAATCTAATCTCAACACAATCTGAGCAGTGAATTAATTTGTACCTCACCCCAAGTCCCAAGCCTTCCAAAGGAAAATTGAAACCTTTAACGACTGCCAGCTCTACTGTACTTGCAAATGGTCTTGGTATTTCCTTCAGGGCACAGCAGTAAAAGCACTTCATAAGAACCTTGTATGCAAGGGCTCATCATTATACATATTTATGCGCTATAAAAAACTGATTTTATCATCCAGGGTAGGAAGCATGCAGACATCTCTCACAAAATAAGCTCATTTGTTTTGCTCACTAAAGCTCTCGTGTAAAATAAGAGGGCAACCGCTGGCTACAGGAGCGTTACTGGGGCACCAGCTATTTCCATTTCACGCGGGGGGTGGGGCGCGTGCAATTTCCATCTAGCCACTTGATGTTTTGACAAATACAGCATTACCCGACATTTGTCCCGAAGCCAACTCATGTCCCTTCTCAAGCAGAGAAATACGCAAGCAACAAGGAGGGGGGAAAGAAAGGAAAGAAGAAAGAAAACCAGCAGCTCATGTAAACAGTCTCCATCAAATGAACCATATCAAAGTACATCAAATAAAAGTGTTAAACTAAACCTTGTACAAAGGCAACGTCCGCAGGGCCTATAAAACAGCAGATTGTAAAATGTCAGAGGAAACCAGTCCCCCACAATCCAAGGGTCAAAGTCAATGTCTTTTAGAATCACTGCTCAAGCCAAACACAGAGACAAAGAAATCTTTCAAAGATATTAGCATTAGCTCTTAAGAAAATGTGCCACTAACTGTAGAACTGTATCTTTTAGAGACTGTTGCTGTGGAGGAAGAATCCATTCCCAGCTGCGGACAGACCTGGGTTATCCCTGACTCTGCGGTTTCTGGGGCCCTCAGCAGATGGCCTCAGCTCTCAAATGGGGACACTATTACCTACCCCCTCAGGGCTGCTGTCAGAAATTACTGTCAATGCAGGTGAAATCCTCTGAACCGTGGAAGATGTTCGTTGGAGAAGATATTTGTTAGCTAGTCTAAATTTCTTCGAGTACAGCTAACCCTTTTTTAAAAAAATATTTATTTATTCATTTATTTGGTTGCACCAGGTCTTGGTTGCAGCAGTCAGGCTCCTTTGTTGCAGCTCCCTGGCTCCTTAGTTGCAGCACGTGAACTCTTAGTTGTGGCATGCATGTGGGATCTAGTTCCCTGACCAGAGATCGAACCCAGGCCCCCAGCATTGGGAGCGTGGAGTCTTATCCACTGCGCCAGCAGGGAAGTCCCTCACTGCTAACCCTTGAATCGTATAAATTAACTGTTAAATAGTCTTGGAAATAACTATTACCTACTTGTTCATAGCCACGGCCAAAACAAGGCAAGGAATACCTAAGAATGCTGACTTCACTACCAACATGTCTATTCAGTGGGCCTCCAAAAAGATATATCCACATTCTAATTCCCAGAACCTGTGAACACTGCCTCATTTGGACAAAGGATCTTAGCAGATATAACTAGAAATTAGGTTAAGGACCTTAAGATGAGGACATATCCTGAACTATCCAAGTGGACCCTAAACGCCATCACAACTGTCCTTATAAGAGAAAGGTAGAGGGAGACAGGACACACAAAGAGGGGGAGGCAATGGGACAATGGAGGCAGAGATTGGAGTGATGTGGCCACAAGCCAAGGAGGGCCAGCAGTCACCAGATGCTAGAGAGACAGAGCCTCTGGAAGGAGCACAGCCGTACCTATACCTTGATTTCAAACTTCTGGCCTCCAGAACTGTGACAGAATAAATTCTGTTGTTTTAAGGCACCTACCAAGCTTGCAGTGATTTGTTATAAGAATCATAGGAAACTAATATGATATCCTGCTATGGAGGAGGCAAGCTGTTTAAACAAATATCCAGGGATTGATTTTTTTAACCTCAACAAATTACTTGTTTATCGTAACGATTAACCAGAGGGACATGTACTTTAAAGCAACCAGAGCAAATACAAGGCTAGAACGGGCCTACATGTGGACAGCCCCTGGGGGCCCACAGGGCTGGCATGCCAAGTAGAGGTATGTGGAGTGGGTGCCCTTCAAGGTTTCTCTAAATGTAGCCTTTTGACAAAGCCACGGTAGCAGCTTGCCTGATAAATCTTTTTGGCAAACAAGACTGCAAGGCAGAAATTAGACAAGGCAAAATCAGCTTGAGGCAAGCACCCCCTTCCCTGGAGAAGCCAACAACTAGTTTGGAAACAAGCACTAAGTTCCCAGTCTTGAAAAGCCCCACACTAAAGGCTTCAGGATATTATAATGTGCCCTAGACTTGCCTTGTCTTTCACCTTTATGAAAATCAGTGTACTAACTTTCAGGGCAATCAAACCAAGCCAATCCTTGGAGATTCTTTCCATCCTAGTAATTTGGGAAACCCAAAGTAAAATGAACATGAGTTGGGACAAAATAAAGGGCTTTGGTTAAGGGATATGAGGATAAAATACATCCTGTGTACCAGGGAAAAATACATTCGGTAAACTAGGGAGCAATTGGTTTCAAGTCTTCCAGAATCTGGGAGGCTGCTCTAAGCGTTCGTAACAGTGTGATTCTTACTCTTCATGGCACCTGACTCCAAAATTTGCACAATTTGGAAGAGGTTGAGAACGGACTCTGCTTCTATTAGAAGGCTTACTCCCTAGACTCTTAATAATTGAGAAGCAGTGTCCAGGGACTTCCCTGGTGGCTCAGTAGTTAAGAATCCGTCTGCCAATGCAGGGGACACGGGTTTGATCCCTGGTCCAGGAAGATCCCACATGCTGCAGAGCAACTAAGCCCATGAGCCACTACTGAGCATGCATTCTAGAGCCCGCGAGCCACAACTACTGAGCCCACGTGCCACAACTACTGAAACCCACATGCCTAGAGCCTGTGTTCCACGACGAGAAGCCACTGCAACGAGAAACTGGCGCACTGAAACGAAGAGAAGGCCCCACTCGCCGCAACTTGAGAAAGCCTGCGTGCAGCAATGAAGACCCAACACTGCCAAAAATAGTAAATAGATAGGTAGATAGATAGGTAGTTAGACAGAAGCAATGGGATAATATATTTTGTTTTAAAAAAGAAGCAGCGTCCACAACAGTTCTAACTGGTTTAGGATAAGTGATGAGCTATGTTCCCTATCCCTGGTTCAAGATCCATTTTTGGTAGAACCGAGGCGACAGAGGACATTGCTCCTGTATTCAAGCACCATTAACATAAAATTAAAGGACAGCTAATACCGAGCTCCTGGGAAAGCCAGCCCATCGGAAAGGAAGGGTCCCATAATTGGCACTGCTATTTTTTTTTTTTTTTTTTTTGTGGTACGCGGGCCTCTCACTGTTGGGGCCTCTGCCGTTGCGGAGCACAGGTTCCGGACGCGCAGGCTCAGCGGCCACGGCTCACGGGCCCAGCCACTCCGTGGCATGTGGGATCCTCCCGGACCGGGGCACGAACCCGTGTCCCCGGCATCGGCAGGCAGACTCTCAACCACTGCGCCACCAGGGAAGCCCGGCACTGCTATTATTCGCCTCCATTCTGCCTCCCCTGACCTCCTCGCTCTGGCATGACCGGGGGCTCCTGGGGAAAACGACAACACAAATGCTCCTGGTGGCAGACGAATGGAGGAGGTGTCCACTTCACTCTGCTGCTCACCAATCACACAGCCTCACCAGCATCCTGAGGCTCAGTGCACATGAGTGTGACCAACACACAGAGACGTATTCTCTCCTCATTCACAATCCAACCTCGCTGCAAGACCTTTTTAAGTAAGATACGAAAACAGTTAGGAAGTGCTTTCTTAAGAGGACTTCTAGGTTGCTGTTCTCTATAAAAAAAAGATTTTATTGGCACCACACACTTCTGCCTCTTTCCTCCTGTCAACACAGAGAGACTGCCACCCGAGGATCTGAGGTAAGTCCATACAGCCCGCTTTGTTTATCTATCACTGTCCCCAGTACCGGGAAAAATGAGATTCACCTTATCTTCTTGGAAGTTCACTGTAGTGACGGTCACAGCCGCACTCAGCACAACTGCTCCACGCCATGTGCTATGCCAGCAGCCTGACCGACGGGACTCTGCAGCCTCGGGGCGGCCCCCCAAGGTGGATGTTTACTACCCCCACTTCACAGAAGCAGAGCTGGCTTCAGAAGGCGGCATAATAAGAACCCAGGTGGCCCCGACTGAGGCCCCTGCTGCCTTGCCTGTGAGCAAACCTTACGGAGGGTGTGGCACCACTCCCCAAAACAGCAACGCAAATAGAAAAGAAAACTCCTCCAGGTGTTTGCAAAATAGCAATCTTTTTAATAGATTAAGATCTCACCGAAGCAATAAGTTGCTCAAAAAGAAACAGCTCACACAAGGACAAGTTTATAGAGACAGAAAAGTAGATGAGAGGTTTACCTAGGGTTTAGGGGAACGGGGAATGGGGGAGTTATTGCCTGATGGTTATGGAGTTTGTTTGGGGTGAGGAAAAGTTCTGGAAATAGACAGTGGTGATGGTTGCACAGCACTGTGCATGTAATTAATGCCACTGAATTGTACACTTAAAAATGGTTAAAATGGCAAATTATATGTTACATATATTTTACCATAATTTTAGAAAATGCATAATGTCAGGTAACCAAAACCACTGAATTGTACACTTTAAATGGGTGAATTGTATGGTATGTGAATTTATATCCCAATAAAGCTGTTTAAAAAAATAAAAAAGAAAGAGCTTTCAAAGGGTCACTTATAAATGTTATTTCTTTACTTTCCTCTCCCAGTAAAAATCTACAACTGAAAATGCTACCCAGCCCAAAGACTGAGATATGACCATATGCCTCGGGGGAAAATAACAAGCAAAAAAGATGCGCAGGCAAATTTTCTCCCTGAGCACCATTTAGTTACAAGCATGCTTTTCCCTCCCCTCCCTCCCTTTTCTGATCAAGGCTCATAATTGAATACAAAGCCCTACTTATAGGGGGTGTACAGTACTAAAGGTATGATTATATGGTATTTTCTATAAAAACAAAAAGCTCCCAGCACTTGGTCAAAGAAGCAGGTCTTCAAAGTATAAACGTCCCCACAGCAGTGACAAGCTAACTGAGGCCCACAACATGCCAGCCACCGTGCATTTTACATACATTCTCCCATGTCACCCTGATGGCACACCTATCAAATGGGTACCAATGTTCTCAACTCCAGATGAGGAAGCTGAGGCACGGGGAGGGTAACTTGCCCAAGGGGGCCCAGGTATAAGGATTGGGGCTGGGATTCAAATCCAGGTACCTGACCCCAAAGACCACAACTGCTCTCTACTACACGATACCCTGAAGTAAAGCAGTTCTACTGTAGAAATTAATCAAATGATTCTAACATGTGAAATGCAAATAGAAACCAATTATGTGGTGCACTGTGACACCCACAGCTAGGCTTCCCAACAGCACAAACTGTGTTGTAACTCTTGCTTATGTTGGGAAATTGGAAGCTTCATGGGGGGAATTACTGTAACACTTAAAAACAATAGACTCTATTGATAACCAGGCTGAACAGGATCTCAGTAAAGACACATTTGCTCCATCACCCAGGATGCTAAAACCCGACAGCAATTGCTGGGAACCAGGACAGATTAGCATTGCCCTCTTGTTGCTCCAGTACCTCTGCTCCTCTGTATGAGGAGGGGCAGGCAGGACAGGAGAAGGTGAGGTGAGGGCCTCCCTGCAGGGGGTCAGGCACCACTCTAGTGGGAGACAAGCAGGGTCTACACTTCCGGACACATGGGTCACCTGGTGAAGGGCAGTGCTGGTAAGTGAGGCAAATAAGCATGGGCCTGTCCAGTACCAGTGAAAGAAAGGAGGTTCAGCGCAGATCTTAAGTATTTTGTTTTCCTACAATCCTTCAGTTTAAAATCTCTCTGATGTTAAATACGAAGCACATGCGTATTGTAAGAAAAAACCTGCTGCTGGAACATGATTGTTTTCCACGGAGGAAAAGAGAAAGTATCGGTGTGCTTTATTTCAGGTGCCGCAATGATTCCTCCCACTCTATACTTATCACTGTTTTATATACCTATACAACTTTCCATAAATTGCTATTTTCATTTGAATAACAAAACTCTTTAAAATGCTCCATATCACAACAATCTTGCTCCCGTTACGTACCAATCTGACATACTTCATCATCATCTGATTTTTCATAAGCAAACACTAAAAGGTGAGTACTGGAAAAGCGGACACTTCACATTTGCTCCAGTTTTATATCTGCATGGTAACAAATTTTCTTCTCTATCATGAAACTAAAAACATAAAATACATTCTGCTACCACATCTACTGTTTTGAATCTCCCAGTGTGTTAAATTCTCTTGCATTTCAAGAAAGGAAAATAATATATGCTAGCCACCTACTAAGTTCTAGGAACTATCAAAATCCTTTTGCATCTCATGCGATCTTTACAACTTCCGTGGGAAGGGAATAGTTCCACCCCTGTTTTTACAGAGGAGGAAACAAATTGTCTTATGGCTTGTCTCCTCACCTACAGCTTAGATAGAACATATAGCCATGTCATCCCAGGAAGACCCAGATTTCTACAGGACTCCTGTTCAAATTCAAAACACTTGTGTCAAGCACCAGGCAGCCATCCTGTACAGTAAAGTGCAGACAGTTCTTCCTTTTTAACTCCACTACTTAGAAATTAGCCAAAATAAGATACATGCTCATTTCCTTCCTCCTTCTAAGAAGTGAGGTAAATAGAAAATAACCTTCCCCCAAAACCCTTCAGAAAAGGTTATCTACAAAAGAGTTCAAGGTGTCTTGCAGAAACAGATGGCTGTTAATAAAACGTTAAGGCAAAAGTCTGATTTTGTGCTTTCTGTGGTGCAATAAAAAGTAAAAGCAGAGAGTATTTTTAGCTCCTTCCAGACTAAAAAGATTTCACCAAAGGCTCTTCTCTAAGTCTGGTTTTCCATGCATTGATGAAAACTGACCAAGGTCATAAAAGAAGGTAAACCACTTCCTGAGCAGAGAGCCCATGACATAAAGGAAGAGCACAGTGCACACAGCCCGTCATTAGCAGTGGTCTCACCCTGATTTCCATCGCTCAGCAAGCTTAGGACTTTCATTCTGAGTCCAAAAAGGAAGGGAGAAATATGGGAGGTGCCAAGGCCACGAAAGAGACAAATGGTACCATGTGAAGTCCTGCTGGGAGGTTCTCTTGGACAAACAGGGCTCAGAAAGCACCCTGTACTGCATTCAGTCTGCATTCTGCTCAAGTACCAACTGTCTCAGGATCTTCTCAATAGTTGACTCAGTAAAGCTTCCCCAGAAAACACATCTAACACAGCCAGATGCTAATTCAGAATAATGTGGAAATAGGTGGAGTTTATCTCCCCTCAAGGTCTACTTTTTAAAAATAAATCTGGTGAGAGCAGAACAAAATATTATTTGCATGTGTAATTGTCTCATGTCCATCCAAATTTATATTAGGGCTATGCATGTTTGGTTAAGCTTACATTGAGGAAAGCCTGGTGCCAAAACAAATAAACCCTCAGAAAAAATTACAGATTTTTCTAAAACCAACCACTTGAGATAACGTTGACAGCAACTGCTAGATGTTTTTCTACAAGGGAAATCTTGAAGAAAAGTAACAAAATCAAGGTTTAATGTCATAAATGAAACCTACGTTTAAGTAAGAATGAGGTCAATATTAACACAAAAAGAGATGTCAAAAGAAGCAGCTGCTTTCCCACTTTCTAAATGGGTTAAGAATGGATGGCTGACTATGGAGAACAGTATGGAGGTTCCTTAGAAAACTAAAAATAGAACTACCATATGACCCAGCAATCCCACTAATGGGCATATACCCAGAGAAAACCATAATTCAAAGAGTCATGTACCACAATGTTCATTGCAGCATTATTTACAATAGCCAGGACATGGAAGCAATCTAAGTGTCCATCTACAGATGAATGGATAAAGAAGATGTGGCATATATATACAATGGAATATTACTCAGCCATAAAAAGAAACGAAACTGAGTTATTTGTAGTGAGGTGGATGGACCTAGAGTCTGTCATACAGAGTGAAGTAAGTCAGAAAGAGAAAAACAAATACTGTATGCTAACACATATATATGGAATCTAAAAAAAAAAAAAAAAAAGGGTTCTGAAGAACCTAGGGGCAGGACAGGAATAAAGACGCAGATGTAAAGAATGGACTTGAGGACACAGAGAGGGGGAAGGGTAAGCTGGGACAAAGTGAAAGAGTAGCACTGACACACACTACCAAATGTAAAATAGATAGCTAGTGGGAAGCAGCTGCATAGCACAGGGAGATCAGCTCGGTGCTTTGTGACCACCTAGAGGGGTGGGATAGGGAGGGTGGGAGGGAGATGCAACAGGGAGGAGATATAGGATAAAGATGTTAAAAAAAAAAGAAAAAGAATGGATAGCTGTACTTGACCAAACTATTCCAACACAGAATAAAAACAGTCCTTATTTTGCACTGCAAATCCTGCTGGAATTTTTTTTCCCTTCGAAGATGAAGATTCTTCCTTTACAGATGGGGAAAAATAGAGCAAAAAAAATCAAAGTGGCCAAGAATTTTCAGGGCACTATCAAAGGAGGATTCCTCAATCCTCAACTATTTTTGATATGCATCTAGGTTTCAGCAAAAAATAATCTGAATAGACACAAGTCCCAATTTAAAGTGAAGTTATGTGTTTACTGCCCAGTTCTTCTGAGTAATATCCTTGCACATAATTAGCAATAATAAATTGATCTAGAAATATATAAAGTCTTATTTAAACTTTTAAATCAAAGCCTATTTTGACTCCTCTTCATTTTGGTCACACAGATGACTGATAAAACTAGAGACAGCCTCTATCTAACCCAGTTTGTATCCATCACTTGATTTTATTAGAAGCTGATTTTAGTGGAGAAGCAGGATTGTTGTTTTAAATATTTAAACACGAGTAAACATCTCCCAGTTGGAAACTATTGTTAAACAACTAACTTAACATCAAAAACACAAAAATACAGGACTTCCTTGGTTGGTCCAGTGGTTAAGAATCCGCCTTCCAATGTAGGGGACACGGTTCAAATCTCTGGTCAGGGAACTAAGATCCCACATGCCACGGGGCAACTAAGCCCATGTGCTGCAACTACTGAGCATGTGAGCCACAACTAGAGAGCCCGCGTGCCACAGCTACAGAGCCCACACGCTCTGGAGCCCATGCCACAACTAGAGAGGAGCCTGTGCACCGCAATGAAGAGCCCACACGCCACAATGAGAGATCCCACATGCCACAACGAAGATCCGACGCAGCCAAAAATTAAATAAATAAATATTTTTTAAAAACAAACATAAAGGGCTTCCCTGGTGGCGCAGTGGTTGAGAGTCCGCCTGCCGATTCAGGGGACGCGGGTTCGTGCCCCGGTCCGGGAAGATCCCACATGCCACGGAGCGGCTGGGCCCATGAGCCATGGCCGCTGAGCCTGCGCGTCCGGAGCCTGTGCTCCGCAATGGGAGAGGCCACAACAGTGAGAGGCCCGCGTACCGCAAAAAAAAAACAAAAAAACACAAACATAAAAATGCAAGGAAAGGCCCAATCCAAACAATATTTAGTGTCACCTGCAGATTCCATAGTCAATGACATAACTGTCTTTCCTAAGATTTACAAAGATAAACACTACCCCCAAAATTAGAATTAAGAGCTAAGAAAAACCTATTTTGAGCTGGATAGACAGCTAGAACTCAACTGTTAGCAGAACTAATTTCCCATGCAGAAAAATTCAACTTAATTTTCAATATACACTACATTGTTACCCAGTCCTCTTTGAAAGATGTTTTGAAAAGTCAAACACATTTACCTCTGAACTTCCACAGAAAAGAAAAACGACGATTAAAAAAATAAGAAGCCACAGTATGATAAAATTCACTAACTCAGACTACACAAATTCCAAGCCTATAGGAATCCAGATGGTTGGAATTAACATCTGTCTCTGCAGCATGTCACCTACAAACAAGCACTGTGATACTGGTATTTATACAGACTCTGAAGGAGACAGCATTCTTACTCGGTGCAGCACTGATGGAAATGTAAAGTGCTGCATATAATGTTAAGGAAATGATGTAACCAAACCAACCCTGAAACAGTTCTTTCTCTCAGTGGTAGTAGTGATCGATGTGGGCTGCCCTGTTCTGTCTGGCTTGCCCTGAATCTCCTAGAACCAAGCCCATGAAGAGAGCTGGGGTAAAGATGAAGGTTTAGGGCTCTGGCACGGAGCCAAACTGTGGCCGGCTTGAGGATCACATCCATAACTTTAGCCTCAACTGTGCCAAGAAAGCACAAACCACACTTTGAAGTAACTATCTGAGATTCTTTGGAAATGCTCTGAACTTAGACATCTCCCTGAATCACACTGACTTCCTCCAACAATGAAGGTATCCGAGCAAGCTTTTACTTCATTGGATCCATTCAGATGAGGGCTCGGGATGCAATGATAATCAAAACTTCTCCATAGATTATCTTAAAAGCCATCTGTGTAACCAACATCATCTTAGAAAGAACATCATTTAATCAGATAATAATGCAAGCATAAATAATAATCTCACACATAAAGGCTTGTTAGGGGTAAGTTAGGTCTGACTGTGTACACAGACACATACACACAGTCTCCCTTGTGAGTCATTTAAATTCCAAAACCACCAGTTCTTTGTCTTGGAAGAGATGTGCTACCTTCAATAATGTTTTCTTTCTTTCTTTTATTTAGCCAATATATTTAATAAATTATTTTTGAAAAGGTCAATTTCTATTTTTCAAAAAACATCTGAGTTACCAGAGATGAAAAATATCTTATCTAAAAATGCCCTAGACCTCCCAATCACCCCTAATAGACATCCCAGATACTGGGCTCTTCCACAGTGAGAGAATGCTGGGGGACTGGGACCCTGATTACTTACTTGTTAAAAAAAGGTTCGATGAGTTTTGATCTGGCAGACACATGAATCTTTGGAGGACTAAGAAAAGAACCTAATGAAAATAAGCAGAATATTATATACAATCAAGTAGACAAAGACTGAAAAATATCTTTAAATCAATGGTATGGTTCAGCAAGGGTAAAAGGTACTTATCCAGGCCAAGTACACCACAGGTAAGCGGTGATGGTTCTCCCCGTGTACTCTCCATCCCCCGCCCTAACATCCTCCCCCTCCTCCCACTCCAACCTCAAAACCCTTCCACTTCTCACGGGGTGAGTGGATCCCAGGGAAAGGGCACACAGGGAAGATCCACTCTGGACCACGGTGTGTCTAACAGAAACATGTATCGTGAGTACCTAGGTAGTTTGCCATGGAGATGAAACATAGTCCTGTGATATAAGCATCATAGCCTGCCTCGTGGAGCTGTTCAGAAGCTGTGTCATAACTTGGAAAACCTTCTGCACTTTCTGAAGAGGAAAAAAGAAAAAAAAAAAACAGTTTTCCCAAGATCATCACAAATCATGAAGACTGGTAAGTGCACTGCCCTGCCAAATCCAAATGGCATTAGTCTGTGCTGCAGAAACATCCTAAATAGGCAGAAAGAAACCTATCTATTTCTTAATTCTCTCCACACAAGACCTTGAGATAACAGAGTCACTGAAAACAAGGGCTTTGGTCTAGACTAGAGAAATGCCTCCGTTATATTATCAAAGACTCAGCCACAGGCCTCTCAACTGCACGCAGGTGGGTGCTATTTACAATCATGCATAACTCGCTCTGTGACAATGATTCCTCTTCTGATTGGGACGCAACAGGTATTTCAGAGTAATGACTAACAGCATGGCCTCTGGCGTCCCACTGTCTGAGTTTGAATCTTTGCTCCACCACTTATTTGCTATGTGATCTTGGGCAGATCACTCCCCCTCTGGGCCTCCATTTTGGTAGAATGGAGATGATAATCAAAGCTCCCTCCTTAGGCTTTTGTGAGGATCAAATGAGCTAATATAAGTAAAGCTCTTACACCGTGCTTGGTACACGGTAAACGCTCTGTAATTTTTATCTGTCAATACCTCCAGGTAACCCTCCCCAAAAGCAAAAGACTCCAATCAAGATTGGCAGCTCAATTCAATACTATCCTTTACTATGTCTCCAAGCTTACAGATCTAAAGATGAAAGCACAACTAAGTCCAAAAATAGATCAGAACTTGCTGTAATGCTGCCCTTGGAACATGGGGCCACTTCATAGGAGAGACCATTTTATAACATGACTCTTTGGTCACACTGATATACACAGATGCTGAGAGAATGAGGTCTAAGAAGAGAAAGCTGCTTCAGAGTAAACTCTCTACCAGAATATTATACGGAAATAATAGGATAAAACTATAACTCATAGATAATTATTTCCTAGAACCATTCTGGAAATGAATATCAAAAAGGTTACAACAGAATCAAAAGCATGAGTGGAAATTAATAATGAAAAGGCTACAATTGTTTTTATGTCCATACAGTGCTCTTTAAGCAAGAATTCTTTAAACTCAGTAAGTATCAAATATTAGACTTTAAGCTTAAAAGAAGTCTTTTAACATGAGACCCAACTAAGTCATAGCTTCTACCCTGCCACCAGCTGAAACACATATTTCCAAAATCAATTATTTCCATTATATAGTTAGAGAAAAGGG
Source organism: Aethalodelphis obliquidens (assembly GCF_003676395.1). Taxonomy (NCBI): domain Eukaryota; kingdom Metazoa; phylum Chordata; class Mammalia; order Artiodactyla; family Delphinidae; genus Aethalodelphis; species Aethalodelphis obliquidens. Next base: position 1,406,695 of record NW_020837962.1, on the reverse strand, counting down.
TCTAGGCTTTCTCCCCTCCACCAACCCCCCCCCCCCTTTTCTTAATTCCTGTTTTGGACTATTCCAGAAAGGGAAGCAAATAACTGTAGCCTTGGCTGCTTTAGTACCTTCCATTGTCAATTTCTGAACCATCAGTCCTATTATCAAGGTCTCGGGAAGTTTGCAGGCTGCGGCTAAGGGAATGTGAGTTACGGTATCAAACAGCACAACTAGGCTAAGAGGAACCAAGGAAGTAACACCTGGAAGGTTCACCAAATACCTGGGTAGGGGCCATGGCCAGACGTGGCAAAACATCTCCGCCCCCAAGAAACATTCCTCCCTTTTTGGTTTTCCTCACTGCTGCTGTTGGGTGCCTAAGCCACCTCTGAAGGAGGAAGGGCTGGGGCCCCTCCTTCCTCATCTGTAAACCCAGTTCTTGGGCTTTCCTGAGACAGAAAGCATATTTTCACTCTAGCCCTTGCAGTTAATCACCAACTTTGTCTCCTCTGAAACAAAGCACCATAAAAAAGAAAGACACATCAAGTTTAGGGAGAATTCCAAGCATTAGGAAATAAAAAGGCCCTGAAGCTTCCACTGCTAAACTTCTCAATGAACAGGCGACCCAATCCTACTCACATAAAACAGATGTAGAATTAGAAGACCACCTTTACTCAGAAAACAGTAATTCAACCCAGGGCATGAGCAAGTTAATTTAGCCAAAATCTACAAATGTACAATATATGTAATTTCTAGAACAGTTCCACCTTTCTTCTACGATAGACATCCGTAATTATCACCAAGTGTTTAGGGCTTTTCAAGATCATTTTATATTCTCACCAACTTTAGGAGGGTTGAAAGGTGTCTCTTTTAACCGCTTTTCCAATTCCGCAAGGGATGTGTTGTTAATGATATCCTGCAAACCAGTAAGCAGAGAATGATGAGCCTTCATCATCTCAGTGCAACATACATTAAAGAGATTCACTGAGTGTCAGGAAAAAAACAAAAACAAAAACATCTAGTACTGCCCCCTTGTGTTCTTTAAAGAAACACAGGAGTTTTGTGTTTCTTTAACACATTGTTTTTTTCAATGTGAAAGAGAAACGGCAAGTTTAATTTCCACCATATGGAAAGTACAGCCGTATGAAAGGTTTTTACAGATGTGTTAGACATCTACAGACCTTTGGGCAGAAAGCTATACTGTTCTGGCATTCATTTCACTCAGCCATATAAAGTCACTTCAGAAAGTAGCAACTGATTATACTTTTACCTGAATTCTCTTGATTAGAATATATATTCAAAATATGTAAAATAAGGAAAAGAAATGAAGGAGTGTGTGCATGTGTAACCTATTCAAAAATACATTACATAATATTAAAAATTTACATTCAGAAAGAATAAAGGAGAAAAAAACCCCAAAATTCTACCATTCAAAGACAACTAACTGCTATTCACATTTTGATATATTTATTTCTAGTCTGTTTCCGATTTCTTTTTTCCTTTTTTGTTCCCTTCTTTCTTTTCTTTTTTTTTTTCGGGGGGGGGTTTGAAAATGACATTTCAATAGACCAGAATTCCAAAGCTCTTAGCAGTAATTCAGAAAATTTCAAACTATAGCTTGAAAGTTCAGATTTTAAAAATACCTTAAAAGGTTGTGTGCTGGCCATCAATTTTGTATCCAAGAGTCTAAAAGCAAAAGAATTTTTAATAAGGTAAACAAAATGTATAGCAATGTTCAAAATGTATTTTACTCAAATGAAAGTCTTAAAAGTGGACAGAGGAATTAAGCACATCAGCCATTCCAACCTAGTGCTGGCATCTCTGCTACATTAGATGAGGACTCAGTCCCCTCATCCAGGGACTTCATCAAGAGACTGTGGGAAAGTCCACACCCAGAGTACAAGTTCTAGATTTGCTGAGAGGGCATGGGCTACATTGACCTCAAGGGTAAGTTAAATATCCTCATATGTTTTTACATGGATCAACTACTGTTGCAGGTCTAACACTCTCAAGCTGTTACCATCTCCTACCACTACCCAGATTTGTTCGACATAATATCTTGGAGGGTCAAAATTTGCATTTGGCAGTTTCATACTATAGTTGTTATTTCTTACTATTCTGCTTCAGACACTGGAATACTAAAACAAAAAAAAAGAAAGAGACACTAATATGAAAACTGTTTGTTCTCACATAAATGTGAGCACCGCAGATAACAGGACAGAAATAGCCTGGCTGAAACAGCAACTGTCCACCAGCCCTCTTCAGACAGGTCCTCAGACGCAGACCCTTGCTCTGCGGACTCCATGTGGCTCACGTGGACCTATCAGAACACACAGTACTAACCGTGGACATTATCAGATTAAGGCACTGACTTAAAGTTGAGAAAAAGAAACTCTCTAGGCAGACAGTTCTTGACTGACTACAGAATACTCTCAACTGGATGTATTCAACTCTGTCCAACTATATATTCAACTGTCTCCAATAGTCAACTGAATACCCTCGACTGGACACTTCACCGTGACAAGGTTCACCCGACATACAAGAAAGACAAGAGCCAACTCAAGAAGACCTCACCAGTTCCTCAGATAGCGCGAGGTGGGATGAGAAAAAAGCAGCTGCTGACCATTTTCACCCTCAGGTCGTTTCTGATTTTTAATTTTTAACAACAAAATCAATCATCAATTGTAAAAGCAAACCATCACAAAGGTAGAGCTGTTAAGCCATTTCCCAGCTTATGTGAATGGGATTGTCATCATGACCTAATGGTTTTAATAAATCACTGAATACCTGTTTGTATTATGGATGCTCTGATGACTGTTTTAAATGAAAGACAGGGGCTTCCCTGGTGGCGCAGTGGTTAAGAATCCGCCTGCCAATGCAGGGGACACAGTTCGAGCCCTGGTCCGGGAAGATCCCACATGCCGCAGAGCAACTAAGCCTATGCACCACAACTACTGAGCATGCGCTCTAGAGCCCATGAGCCACAACTACTGAAGCCCACATGCCACAACTACTGAAGCCTGCGTGCCTAGAGCCTGTGCTCCGCAACAAGAGAAGCCACAACAATGAAAAGCCCGCGCACCGCAAGGAAGAGTAGCCCCCGCTCGCCACAACTAGAGAAAGTCTGCGTGCAGCAATGAAGACCCAACGCAGCCAAAAATAAATAAATTAAATAAATTATTAAAAAATAATAAAAAAAATAAATGAAAGACAAATCCTCAAAGAAAGCTTACCTGGGGAAGACACATGTTGTCATCTCCTTAAACTCATTTAAGTCCTAAAAAAAAGAGGATGACCTGTTATGATTTTACTCATACACTCACAATATTTAAAACATAAATATTTAAAGTCCCATAGCTCTCTTCTCAAACAGTGATACCTCAAACAGGCCCTTTATGCTAAACTGTCAGGCCCATATCTCGTTAATAATTACTTTCTAAAAATCTTGTCAATTTCCTCACTGACTGGGAATCATATGACCTGATATTAAACTTCTGCATAACCAAAATAGACAAATATGAACATTTTATGGCTGAAATAGGAGGGGGAAAAAGGTTTCTCTTATATGTAGAAAACTGTCAGTAATAGCTCTATTACACAACTCATCATAATAGTGAGACTAGTAGAGTTATTTAAATAACATGGTTCATAATATCCTGTGATAACCCATAATGGAAAAGAATATGAAAAGGAATATATATATGTATAACCAAGTCACTTTGCTGTACAGCAGAAATTAACACACATTGTAAATCAACTATACTTCATTAAAAATTTTTTAAAAATAAAATAAAGCAGTTCATGCAAGAAATATATTGTAAATTAGGTTACACTTTTAATGGAAACACCATTGAAATACTGGTTAAAATGGCCACTAAAACACAGACTTTCCAATACACATGATTCTTGTTTAACTACTCAGAAAACTGCTTAAGTGGCACCAATAGCAAGTGCCTAAATTAGACAATTCATTTCCCAAGTTTATTTGCTCAGGAAGTCTAGAGCTGAAATGAGATTGCTCTCATTTTGAATTAACTCATTTACATACATAATTGCCACACTGTACTGCGCAGTCATACTCCTGACCCTTTGTAACTATACTTCTCTTCAGTGTTATTCATGCTTCATAGGCAACTGCCATTTCCCATTAGCTTTTCAAGCCTGTAAATACAGACTATTTAGCTAGCTTGAAATATTTACCAGCTTTTCAATGGCTATCATTAAATTAATGAACAATACATGAATAAGTGGTTTCAATGCTAAGTCACACAAAAATGCAATAAAGACTGTAACCTCTCAATACCATTACAAAGCCTCACAAGCAAAAAAAAAAATAGAATTATGGCAACTTCCACGGCCAGCATACAGTAGAGTTCTAAACCAGTGCCTTCTAAAAGGTCATGCTGAATGAAATACCAAGAAGACTTTTAAAAGGAGATTCTCCCCTAAAAGGCTGTCCCCAAATATGGATTCTTTAGTATACTTTTAAATGCAACATTTGACAACAGCATATGTAAAAGTTCTACCATTTTAAATAGGTCTTGCTCTTTATTGTCATCGCTTCTTCTAAAGGTAGATGGAAGAAAACCATTTTCTCCTTCCAACAATGACAGAACACAAAGAAGTTAAATAACATACTCAGGTCACCTGAGTAATAAAGCAAGGGATGAAACTGCTTATCCTAACCCACCTCCTACTTTGCAACAAATCATATGCTCTTTCTAGTAGAATTTGATTCAAAACTAGTTACATTCAAGATAACATTTATTAAGTGCTTACATACTAAGTGCTATGCTAGGCATTTAGACATGGATAATAAAAAAATTATATTCCTTGTCCAGGACTTCCCTGGTGGTGCAGTGGTTAAGAATCTGCCTGCCAATGCAGGGGACATGGGTTCAATCGCTGGTCTGGGAAGATCCCACATGCCACAGAGCAACAAAGTCCGTGTGTCACAACTACTGAGCCTGCGCTCTAGAGCCCGTGATCCATAACTACTGAGCCCGAGTGCCACAACTACTGAAGCCCACACGCCTAGAGCACATGCTGTGCAATAAGAGAAGCCACCGCAATGAGAATCCCATGCACCGCAATGAAGAGTAGCCCCCGCTTGCCACAACTAAAGAAATCCCATGCACAGCAACAAAGACCCAATGCAGCCAAAAAGTAAGAAAAATAAAATTAAAAAAAAAATAAAGGTTATATTCCTTGTCCAAGGAGCGAATCACCTAGAAGGAAAAGGGGAGTAAGTTGTAAAGATAAAATTTATGCAACAAAAGAGGTACACAAACAAAAAGAAGTTTCTCTGAACTTCTGTGGGAGTTCAGAGAAAGGAAAGATCACTTCTTGGGCAAGGCAGCAGGCAGGGAAAACTTCACAGAAGAGGTGTAAGCTGGACCTTGGTAAGACAGGTAAAGCCATATATAGCAAACATTGAGAAAAGCTAGAGAAAATTCAAGTTGGAGGAAATTATATACCCAAACCAAAGACATACAAAGACACTTTCCAGGGGAAAAAATGAGCCAATCTTGCTGAGAATAAGGATGGTAACGAGTGACTAGATTACACAAGAAGGCTGGGCCAGATCACAGAAAGCTTGATATGCCAGGCTAAAAAGAATCAACTGCATAGAAAAACAAAGAATGTGGGATTAATTCAGAATTTTGAGCAGGGTTAGTGATGTGAACAGAGCCATACATCAGGAGATTATAAAACTGACACAGTCGGAAGATTCGCATTTGTTAAATCAATATTTAATGCATCTTACATGCCAAGCTCTGTTTGGTGTTCAAAACACCTATAAACACAGTATTAAATACTTTCCTCTTTCCTTACAGATACCTTCACTGCTTTAAAGGTCAAAAAGTCGTGAGAGAGACTGCTACCATTCGGCCAATAAGGAGTGAATGATCTGAAATTAACATTAGCTCTTTAGATGTACACAATGCAAATTCACACCCATCATGTTTGTTTTGAGACTCACAACTATGATGTCTTTGAGTCCCAGAGGGCGATACAGTTGTTATGAAAAGCAGGGACAATCTGAAGGTTGCAGAAATAGGAGGAGGGAAGCAACAGACCCGCTGTATTCAGAGCTGTGCTGTGTTGGACTTTTCCAAAGAAAAGTAATCAAGATGCTGATGGAACGATGTCTCGTAAGAAATATGAAGTAACTGAGGCTTTGCAGATATATAAAAGGCACGGAACTCTAAAGTAGGTATCATCCAATCCAGAAGTCATAAAAGATTAATCTGGTGGTAGTTTAAAGCAGAGGTTGGAAAACCATGGCCTGCAGGCCAAATCTGGCCCGTCACCTATTTTTTAAATAAAATTTTACTGGGACAAAGCCACACCCATTTGTTTATGCACTGCATTCTATGGCAGTTTTCAGGCTACAGTGGCACTGTTGAGAGTCCTGACAAAGACTGTCCAGCCTGGAAAGCCCCGAATATTTTACTATCTGACCAAGTTTGCCAACCTCTGGTTTAAAGGATGGGATGAAGGTTAAAGCGAGACAGAGAATCCTGGCTGGATTCTTTCTGCTAACTCCAGATGAGAAATAAGGCTACTTGCTACTTGAAATGAAAATAATCCAGATGTGAGAGACAGCCCGGAGACAAAATTGCCAGTATTTTGTAACTGGCCAAATCTGGGGCACAGAAGAAGGGTCAAACCGATGTTAAAAACAGTATTGGTGACTGGGCATCATTTATAGTAAAGGAATCAGGAGAAAGAACTGGATTGGAGACTAAAGGAAAGAAAGGTTGTGTTAAGTTACACATCTTGTTTGCAGCATGTGAATTTTAAACACCTCTCATTCTGAAGGCTATCCAGGTAGACACATGTGGGGTCCAGCATGAATTACGACCTAGATCTGAGGAGAGATCCCAGCTGGAGAAAAAGATGTGGGTGTCTTCAGCTGAAGTCCTGGAAGTGGGTGAGATGACTAAAGGACAGAAAATATGGAGAGAAAATACAGGAGAGGAGAGGACAGAGTGACGAGGGGAAAACGAGACGAGGCCACGGGCAGTCAAGGAGCAGAAGAGGAGGAGATAGAAGAGAAGCTCTTTTCCCAAAGCTCATGCTTTGGTGCACTGAGATGGCCTGGCTCCAAGAGTAAAAAAAAAAAAACACCAAGGTCAACAGAGAACCTAAGGGAAGCAGCCTCAAAAGAGGTAAGCAAGACTTTTGCACAACCTGATCCAGTCTAGATGACCTCTAGCACCACCCCACCTTCAACGGCCCTGCTATTTCTCCTGTTAGCAATATCAAACTAGAAGACCACACCTGCGGCCCAGGAAACCCCCACCCAGCACTAACTGAGCAAACCACTGGCGCCACGATGAAACAAATGTTTAACCGTGCTCCGGCAATGGCAGATGACCAAAGATCCCTTAAAATGGCTTGTAGGTAGATATCTTCAAAAATGTACAACCAAGTTCAGGAGACTGTCCCTCTGGGAGCATGCTGCAGACAAGGAAATGGCACCCAGCAGAGAACACTTTCTCAGTAATAAAGACTCAAGAATTTTTAAAACAGGCTGACAAGTCACTTACCGAGGGCAGAGGGCAGTAGAACTGATGAACCGTGTGCATGACATCCAAGAGCATATTGTGTCCAATGACAAGTTTCCCCTAAAAAAAGTCAAGATTAGGAAAAGACTTCTTGGTACAAAATTATATCAGGACTTGAGAGTGAAATGTATGGTTCAGTTCCATAAGGATTTTGTACTAAACTTACTTTTTGACACTAAGGAAAAAAAATGTATAAAATATGCAAATAAAGAAATTTGGGCTGACTTCATTCCTCTTCTGGTGTTCAATCCAAAATGCAAAGTAAAACTCCAAATGACTTTGATTTCATTGATTTTTTTTCTCTCGTTTTTATTCATCTTGCCACCCACAAGAATCAGTAGTAAAATTTTTATTGAAGAGCTCAAGAAAGTAACTGAAAATGCTAGGTACCTTGAACTGTCGAATAATTTGTCAACAAACTCCAAATATCTATTTTCGGAGTGTATTCTTTAAAACAACTCACTTATTTCCAAAAGATATATTCATAACAATGCTAAAAGGTAAAAATAACTAATTTCTAATTTTATTAAGTAGAATGAGTTTTCGTTTCCTTCATTATCTATGTCAAAATTCATGGGGCTCGTTCTGAAATATTTCCAATGAAATTCACTGCTTTTCAACCAGTAAGGTATAATATATGTGCAATAAATTGGTCCATTTTGATAAAAATTAAACTACGAAAACGGAATATCAACTTGGATTTAGCTAGCCAGGTGACAGCATTTTTAACATAAAGCATCTGGTCACTACAGTGGAGCTTTTCACTATGTCCCAGTGGCCCTTCAGAGTAACACTCCTTGACTCACAGAGCTAAACGTAATTATTTGAAATAAATAATTTTACACAAAATCTCCCAAATCCAAAAGACAAGCCGTCCTTTTGGCTCAGTGTGTGGGCACATTCTGAACACCTATACAATGCTAAAATACCAAATATTGATTAAAACCACAGAGAATACGTGGAAGGAACCCAAAATGGAATACAAACCTGAAAGACGAACCTAATTGTATTATAAATGAATCCCTCAACAACACTGAAGGAAGCTGATAAGAACAGAACTATGAAAACAGCATATAATAAGAACTGCATTTCCCAATGCTGGAGAAAAAAATGTACAAATAAGAAAAGAGAGTAGGTTGGAAATAAACCCTGGGCTTCCCTGGTGGCGCAGTGGTTAAGAATCTGCCTGCCAATGCAGGGGACACAGGTTCGAACCCTGGTCAGGGAAGATCACACATGCCACGGAGCAACTAAGCCCGTGCACCACAACTACTGAGCCTGTGCGCCCACAAGCCACAACTACTGAAGCCCGTGTGCCACAGCTACTGAAGCCTGTCCGCCTAGAGCCTGTGCTCCACAGCAAGAGAAGCCACCACAATGAGAAGCCCAAGCACAGCAACGAAGAGTAGCCCCCGCTCACCGCAGCCGCAATTAGAGAAAGCCCGCGCGTAGCAACGAAGACCCAATGCAGCCAAAAATTAGTTAATTAATTAATTTTTTTAAAAAAAGAAAAGAAACCCTGTGGTATGGGACTACAATCTGAGGTCTATCAGTATAAAGGCATTTTTTAATATATATACATATATGTCAGACATGGAAATATCAATGTGTGTATACATGCATGGTTACACACGTGTATCATTCTTAGCTCTGTCCAGTGAGGGGAACTAGAAGCACTAACACCACAGTAATAGCCCAGGACCAGATCTTGGTTTCGAAACACCATTCTCCAATAAAAGGAACCAGGGCTCCTTGGAGAAGTCATTGATTCTACAGCTGAGGCAGGGAAAATAGAAGATGAGTCTGGAACATCTTGTGATGTCAGAAAGTAAGGACGTGCTCAGAAAAGGGTGGGGGCTTGTTCCAGGGGGAGTCAACCTGAAGAAACTCCAATGGCCAAGGTGGTACCATCTGAGCCCCAAAATAAACAATAAAAAAAGTAGATTAAAATCTGTAGAATGAAATAAATTTCCCTGAGTCCAAAAAAATTTTAAAAAGAATTAACAAATAAACAGGGGAGCAGGGACAGCTCTTCCTTCTAGAAGAATTCCAAGAACGAATGGAGAAAGAAAGAGGGAAACACAGACTCGCCACTAGAAAACCACAGCAATAATGGCTGCAGGCAAGATCCACCGACAGATGCTACGGTTACAGGCAAAAGCTTGAGGAAAAACAGGATTTTCGGGACTTCCCTGGTGGTCTAGTCATTCGTTAAGACTCTGCGCTTCCACCGCAGGGGGCAAGGGTTCGATCCCTGGTCAGGGAACTCTTGCACGCCACGTGGTGCGGCCAAAAAAACCCCAAACAAACAAATAAACAAAAAAAAACAAACAAAAAAACAAAAAAAACAAAAAAACACAGGATTTTCCTTGTCTCAATCGAAGTATCTCTCCAAAAATATTTATCAGTCACAAAGGAGGTAACAGTAACTCTACAGTGCACAAATCCAGCAGACATCACCTAAACCAAGTGATTCAGGTCAATATCATGAACCGTCATTGAACCGTCATTTCTGTGGTATTCCAGCCTCAATCAATGTATGTCCTCAATCCAACATGAGAAAAGATCAGACAAATCCAAACTGAGAGACATCTGACAAAATTACAGTCAACATTCTTTAAAAATATCAAGGTTGGGACTTTCCTGGTGATCCAGTGGTTAAGAATCCGCCTTCCAATGCAGGAGAAATGGGTTCGATCCCTGGTCAGGGAACTAAGATCCCACATGCCTGGGACAACTAAGCCTGTGCGCTCTAGAGCCCACGCACCACACCTAGAGAGCCCACGTGCCGCAAGGAAGAGCCCACATGTCGCAACTAACACCTGACATAGCCAAATAAATAAATAAATATTTTTAAAAATATATCAAGGTTATAAAAGACAAAGAAAATTACAGACTGCAGAAAACTAAGGAGAAATAACAAGTAAATGCAATGTGGGATCCTAGATAGAATTGTGAATAGAAAAAGGACTTAGTGGAAAAGGGTGAAATTCAAATTAGTTCATAATATTGTACCAATGTTAATTTCCTGGTTCTGATAACCGTATATTATGTAAGATAATAACATTGGGGTAGCTAGGTGAGGGATATATGGAAACTCTGCACCAATTTTGCAACTTTTCTCTGGGTGAAAAATTAATACAAAATTTTTTAAAGCAGATTCACTACCAAGAGTGATGGGAAAAGAATTTGATCTGATATAAAGAGAGTCTACTGTTCACTGGCTCTACAGAGTTTAACTATGTTAGTATTTTTAAGGTATGTGACTTTTAAATTTTAAGTCTGGATCACTAATAAATAGGGCTTTTCTCGCAGTATGCTTTGTGACGTGAACTACCAATGGTCAGCAACATACTATGAATCACTCTGCAGAAGAGAGACAACAGAGAGAAAAAATAAACAGAGGCACAGCAGGCTAAGGTATCCAAATTGTTTGTACAAGGCAAACAAACGTCCCAATCTTGGAAAAGCTACCTAAACCCTCACAGTGGCTATAAGAGGGCTCAAAGCCAACTGCCACCCCACATCTCTGTGTTTCACGGACAGCCTCAGTCAAATCAACCACTGCTCTAAAGGTTGGTAAGAGTGTATAATGTAAGCAAATGTGACTCCTCTCTGCTTTTCTGGATACCCGTAATCTTAGCCACTTCTCAAGAGACTCACACCTTGGTTTTTCTCCAGGCTCATCCAACTCTCTATTCCGTTCTGATGACGTCACTTACTTGAGCGAAAGAGCTCCAGGTGAGCCAGCCCTCCTCCTTCACAAGGCTCTCTAACTTCTGTTTACTGGCCACAGCCCCCCGCCCCCACGGGGGACAGTGGCTGCCTCTCCTCAGATGCTCCTGTTTGACAAGCCTGCACCTGGTGGTGAGACATTCATGGACTCCTGGAGCCTGGCCGTAAAGCTTCCCTGATGCAGAGTTCAGCGTCTAAGGGACAAAATGACTCCTCCTGCAGGGGAACAACTTCTTCTCCCTAGGCCAGCTACTCTAGTAAAGAAAAGTCTTGGATTCCAGGCAACTTAGCATCCAGGCAAGCAGTCTGACTCGGATGCAAAACTCACAAAACAACCAGCAGCAAGACCCAGTTTAATCTATTCAAGATGTGGGTGCCTCTTTCCTGAAAGGATTTACGAAACAAGGGGAAATGTCTATCCTATCTATTACAGAACCCTCCAGCATATTTACACAAATGGTCAATACATTTTTTTAAATGTATCAAATGTTATTAAGGCTATGAGATATAAGATTCAATCACAGTTATGCAGAGAACTCAATACAATTATTTTTACCCTCTAGATTCTTCTAATTAAGGAATAAAACGCTTCAAACACTAGATTGTTTCTCACCATATTCTTTAGTTTGTTATTCTGCTTCTTATTGGTTTTGAGAATAATAAATATTAGTTCCATGGAGCCACATAAGGCTGTCACTGTATAATCCTCCCCTGCGTTTTACAAGAAATGCTTTCTAAAAAAATGGTTTGGATATAATACCGCAATTACGATGTCACACTAAGCGCCTTATAACAACATTCTGTCTTTATGAAGTTCTAACTTCTCCCTCCAGACCAGGTAAACAATCTAAACGTGACCAGATGATTAATGTGCAATGATAACTGGGCATTTCACCTTAAATGTTATGTTCATGAAATTAGTTAAAAAGTCTGGTTCACTTACCGAATTAGCAATGGCATGAATGACTCTAGAAAACCCCACAGCATCATTCAGTTCTTCCTAATTTAAAAACAAAACAAAAAAACCACTATTGACGTATACATATTGCTTATTTGAACGGGTTAAAATCTAGGCAAAAAAAAAAAAAGACTGAAGTTTTATATGGAGTTAGATAGCTTTAGTTTCACATGCTTTGAGCTATCACCCCAAACAACTGCATCTGAAATGATCTATGCACATAACTTTCTTCTGTTTTAAAATGAGCAAAGTGGCAAATTATTCATTAGTTACTAAAATAACAGTGCTAGGGTTTACCCATCACTTCCCATCAACTGTTGAAATTTCCTAGTCTCTCAAGTTGCCTTAGAAACACAAACTTTTAAAAGCTGCCACCTGCTGGCCAAACTCAATACTGAATTCAATTCTGAGGTGACCCACCCAGCAGCTGACTGTCAAATCAAGAATGTTCAGACTGTTTTTTCCTGGTCAAATGCATTTTTATAAAATTTTTATAGCACAACACTGAGACTCATCCCCATTCAGTTTCTTCTCTCCTGTTTTATTCCCAATGCACTTAAATGGGCTCAATTTCTCTCCTATCTTGAAACCCCTTCCTTTAATCTGAGCTCCACGCAACCACTCTCCTTCTTGTCTCTTCACAGCTAAATTCCTTAAAGACTCCTCTCCACTCACTAGGTCCAGTTCAACTCCCAGGGACCCGCAAGCCCCCTGCTCCCCCGCTTCACCCTCACTGAAGTTGCTCACCTCTTTAAACTACTCTCAAGTCTAACAAGCGTTGGCAGGGATGTGGAGAAATTGGAACACTTGTGCCCTGTTGGTGGGAATGTAAAGTGGTGCAGTCACTGTGGAAAAGTGTGGCTGGTCCTCAAAAAATTAGAAACAGAGCTACCATACGAGCCAGCAATCCCACTCCTGGGTATGTGCCCCAAAGAACTGCGAGGACTCAAAGAGATACTTGTACACCCATGTGCAGAGCAGCGTTATTCACAAGAACCAAAAGGTAGAAGCAACACAAGTGTCCAACAGCAGATAAACGGATAAACAAAATGTAGTACATATGATATTATTCAGCCTTTAAAAAGAATGGAAATTCTGTCACATGCTACAACACAGATGAACCTAAATGACATTATGCTAAGTGAACTAAGCCAGTAACAGACAAATACTGTACGATTCCACTTACATGAGGCACCTAGAGCAGTCAAATTGACAGAGACAGAAAGTAGAATGGTGGTTACCAGAGGCTGAGGGATGGGGGAATGGGAAGTTATTGTTTAATGGGTACAGAGTTTCAGTTTTGCAGGATGAAAGGAGTTCTGGAGATGGATGGTGGTGACGGTTGCACAACAGTGTGAATATATTTTACAGTACAAAACTGTACAGTTTAAAATGGTTAAGATGGTAAAGTTTATGTTATACATTTTACCAGAATTAAAATTATTTTAACTTTTTAAAGAATGTTCTTTAAAAAAGAAGAAAAAAACCTACTCCCAAGGCTAAACCCAATGGCTATGTCTCAGTCCTCATTCTACTTCTCAAGAGCATCAGACCCTGTCAACATCCCCTTCTTCAAACACTCTTCCCCTTGGTTGCGGTGTCACAATAACCTCAGGCACATTTCTGCACTTCTGCCCATCACTCAGATGCTGGTGGTCCTCAGGATCCGACCCTGGGCCCTCTGCTCCTTCCTCATGCATATGATAGGTGCTCTCATCCTGTCCCGGTCTCTCTGCCAACAACAACAAAGTCCAGCCCTCACCCCTCTCCTGCACTCCAGCACGACAATCTGCTGACAGGACACCAATGCTCAGATGCCCCCAAAACATCGAAAACCTCATCTGCTCAAAAGCAGAATGTAACACCTTTGTCCACTGTAGGGGTACAGCCCTACCACGGTATCCTGGTGACCTTGCACATATCCAGATAGTCCACGCAGGCAAAGGCTTGAGATGTAACTAATGTGCATCTGGATGGAACACCCCAGGAGAGGATGGGAGGCCACCTCCCTCTCTCGCCTGGGAGGCTGTCATGAGACAGTTTCTCACTGCTGCCCAGGTTCTGATGAGGCCTGGGGCTTCCTGCCCCACTGCCTTTTCAGAATAGAGCTACAGAGTATGAAAGCACTTAGCCACAGTCTAGAGTTGGCTGCTCGGCGATGGGGCATCCACAGCTCACTCTGCAGTCACCTGGCCCCTTTTGTTTCAGTGTTGTCTTTTTGGTTTGTGGGACAAGCACCACGTGTAGCTGTCACCTTCTCTAAGTCATAAACTGTCTAAATCTAACAGAGGCTTGCTGTGTCTTTCCTGGTTGCATTAGTCTGATGTGGCCCTGCTTTATGCATGGGTGAGCTGGACGTCCACCCTCGCCCAAACCCACTCCTGGCCTCCTCCACCTGCGCTCCCCCACCAACACCACTCCGCCACCCCATCTAAGTGGACTGATGTCAGCCTACCCAGCTGCCCAACTTCCCGGCCTGAGCATCTTCTTTCTTCTGCCTTCGTCTTTCACCACCCACATCCAATCACAAATTCCTGACGCTACCTTCTAAAGATGGCCAGATTCCACCTAAACTGCTACTAACTTTCCTGTTCCAGGGCACTGACATCTCTTAGCTGGTTACTCCGCAGGTGAACTGGTCTCCCTGCCTCCAGACTTACTCGAATCCATTCTCCAGAGGACAACCAGGGCGAGGTTCCAACGATGCAAATATGACCGTGCATCCTAATCTGTCAAATCATATCATCTAAACTTTGTTTTAGGAAAACTAGTAACTGTGCCTGAAGTTAGACACAGCAAGATTAGTTAATGGGCTGTGAAGCTCAGTGACACACAATTTAAATGATAACCACTAATTCCTTCTCCAAGACTGCTTCATGGAAGTGAAGACTGGTCAACCATGATGCCAGCCTCACTTTGTTGGCTGCATCTAATTACTTAACCTTAGGTTCCCCTCATTCTCTTCCAGGTTTTGCTACCAATTCGATTCTTCTCTAGTAGAAAAATATTCATTAAATTGAATCTATCACAGGATCTACAACTCTGTAGCCATTTCTCACCCAAAGGAAATGAACATAATCCAATCACCTGTTCCTTAGCGTGTTTCTGCTGCTCTCTTCTTTTACGTTCTTCTTCATCTACTTTGCTGATAACAATATAGCGCTCTTTCTAAAAGACATAAAGCAGATATACAATTTTCTGGAAGCTACCTGACCCCTACCCCCCAAAATTCAGATTCTGCTACCAGTAGAAGTACAGTTTTTCTCACTGCACAGTCCTTCATGGGCTAAACACACTGAAAGTATTTTGAAATGCCACCAAAAGTTGAGTTGATGCTTTACAAACCAAAACTCCACCTCCGTGTTTCCATGACATTTTCCCATGGTTTATTAATCACCCCAAAAGACAATTATAAATATCAACAGACTGTGAGAATAAGACACTCCATAATGAACACTAAGATGCTGCATTTGAACATGAATTTCTAAATAGTTGTTTTTAAGATAATTTCTATATAATCTATAAAAAATGTTAAATCACTATGTTGTACACCTGAAACTGTAATATTGTAAGTTAACCACACCTCGATAAAAAAATTTCTACATTTCATTAACATAAGAAAAAAATCCTGGGGAATTCCCTGGTGGTCCAGTGGTTAGGCTTCCAGGCTCTCACTGCCAAGGGCCCGGGTTCAATCCCTGGTCGGGAAACTAAAATCCCACAAGCCGTGTGGTATGGCCAAAAAAAAGGGAAAAAAAAAAAATCCTGGATTTTCTGGTAACTTGTCAGATAACTAGCACCTTCTTTCTCACATACTGCATTTTGTATCAATCAAATATACTACAAAACCTCCTGTGTCAAAGTTTGAGATTTTTCTTCTAGCAAGACTTAATTTACTTAATCTCTTATTTAATTAGACATCTGACTTAACAACAAGAACTAAATTCTAAAATTCTGTAGAAGGAACGCACTATTAGCTCACCATCAGCCCACCTTTACCCATCACAGTTCTATCACTGCACCCTGGGAGTACATGATGATAGCTATGTTTATGCCCCAGATTCTAAAATTTAATTTTACTGGGCCACATAACAGGAAGCAATTTTTACATGGACACCATGTATATCAGCTTTCTGTGAGGATTAAGAACATGTACTAACATTTGCATACTTTCAAGTTTACAAAGCATGTTCACTTCCATCTACCCACTTGATAACTATTTTTTAAAAAGCTGTGAGATAGGTATAGCTCATTACCATGCTCATGCCCAATGCACAAATGAGGAAAACGAGGCTGGCAGAGGGGAAATGACTTGCCCAGTGTCACCCAGTTCATATGTAGCAGAGCCAAGGAGTAAACTCTGACTTTCAACTGCTCGATTTGATTGCATTTTGCATTTGCATACTGTTGCATAGGTTTCATGCGTTTGATGTTGGCCCTGGATAATTCTTGAGGTTACCTTTTCAGTTTCTAAAGTCTCAACATGAATGCCTTTGGGATACCTAAAGAAAAGAAAGAAAACATGACGTCAGTAGATGAGACAACAGCTAAAACCCTACGTATTTTAAAAACAACTACATAGCCATAATTTCATTACTTAAGTTTTATTAAGTATGAAATAAATACCGCTACTAGGAAGACTTTAGAGTAATTTCAGCTACTAAATGTTTCCCTCTCTCTCCTCTTAAAACACAGAAATGTGGGCTTCCCTGGTAGCGCAGTGGTTGAGAGTCTGCCTGCTGATGCAGGGGACACGGGTTCATGCCCCAGTCCGGGAAGATCCCACATGCCACAGAGCGGCTGGGCCGTGAGCCATGGCCGCTGAGCCTGCGCGTCCGAAGCCTGTGCTCCGCAATGGGAGAGGCCACAACAGTGAGAGGCCCGCGTACCGCAAAAAAAAAAAAAAAAAACACACAGGAATGTAACTGATTTCAAATTAATATTTTTAGGACTTAGGCATCTTCTGAAATGTCAGGCATCCCGTAATACAGTCAACTCATTACTACACTGTCAAATCTTGCTTCTAAATATCACAATGTTTACTTCCTAAGAAAAATTCTGAAGGTCTCTTTGGATGATCTGGGGCATGCACAGGGGAGATGTGAGATGAGTAACTCTGCTGTAATCCGGCAAAGTAGTTTCATCTGCCCAGGAGAGGAATCTGGAACTCGGGTGGAGTACGTGGCAAGGATAACGTGAGAGGAAAGGAGCCTGGTCAAACAACAATGGCCCTTTTCCTGTTTTGGTCAAAGTAAATTCCCAGTATACATGCCACTGGCAGACTCTAACGAAAGAACAAGAACCCCAAACAAAGTCAAGTGCAAACATCCATCTGTCTAATCCTGATACTCAATTTTTGAGTTAGAGATCCACTTGAAAATATAATTAAACCAATAGAAACACCGCCAGAAAAATACACACACACAATTTTGGATATTGTTTCAGGGGATTCATAGGCCTCCTGAAACCTACCCATGGCCTAACCCCTGTTTTAGAAAAAGCATTCACCTGAGTATTTCCCAGGTCTTAAAACCAAATCTTTACCATATATTGATACCTTCAAAGAACAAAAACACTACACATCCAGAAGTTAATGGACAGGCCAAAGTGACAGTTAAAAGAAAATTGTAAAGGCTTTGCAACATCTACTAAGAAGGAATAACAAGGAAATAAATTAAGTGGGTATGAAATAAATTAAGTGGGTATTCAACTTAAGAAATTAGGGGAAAACAATAACAAAATAAAGCACTGCCCAAGAACATGGTACGGTCAAATCACCAAGCACTGCAGAATATCAAAACTGAAATAAGAGCTAAAAAAGTACATTTAGTTTTTAAATCCTGGGTCCCTCACAGAGCTCTCGTGTATAATATAAACACTTACTTCCAGCTCAAAGTCTGATAAATTAGTTTTCTTTGGAACCTATAAAAACAAATGAAAAGGTATTAATTTTGGCTCATTAAAGGAAAATTCAAACTGACCAAGCACTGGTTGGGAAAGACATTTAATTTTTTTTTTTTTTTTTAGAAGATGGATTGGGGATTTCCCTGGTGGTGCAGTGGATGGGAAACTGCCTGCCAGTGTAGGGGACATGGGTTCGATCCCTGGTCCAGGAAGATCTCACATGCCACAGAGTAACTAGCCCGTGCGCCACAACTACTGAGCCTGTGCACCACAACTACTGAAGCCTGCGCTCCTAGAGCCCATGCTCTGCAACAAGAGAAGCCCACGCACTGCAACAAAGAGTAGCCCCTGCTTACCGCAACTAGAGAAAGCCACGTACAGCAACAAAGACCCAATGCAGCCAAAAATACATAAAATTTAAAATAATAATGATAATAATAATGGATAGAATAAATAAAGATGGATTGAATTTTTTTTATTTCATATTGGAGTATAGTTGATTAACAATGCTGAGTTGGTTTCAGGTGTAGAGCAAAGTGATTGAGTTATTCATATACATGTATTTATTCTTTTTCAAATTGGGAAAAATATTTAATTTTTAAAGGAGACTTCATCAGAAGCGACAGGTAATGTGCAAACAAGAGCAGACAGGATGTTTGAGGTGGGAGGATTCCTCACCACTTTTCTTCATCGAAATGCTCTTTATTATTATTATTATTATACTGCCTTTATAGAAGAGGCAGAAGTTCTTGTCTAACCAAAGTATTACTTCCTGTGGCTGTATGAAGAGTTTTAAGTAGAGAGATGTATTAAAACACTTCTGTGAAGCTAGTCACAAAGTAAAAGGAAGGAAAGCAGGCTGTTTCAGTCACTGACTCTACGAAACACTGATGTTTTTTACTGCAGAGAGAAATTAAAAGGACAGGAGTAGGGCTGCCCTGGTGGCACAGTGGCTGAGAGTCCACCTGCCGATGCAGGGGACACAGGTTCATGCCCCGGTCTGGGAAGATCCCACATGCTGCGGAGCGGCTGGGCCCGTGAGCCATGGCCGCTGAGCCTGTGCGTCCGGAGCCTGTGCTCCGCAACAGGAGTGGCCACAGCAGTGAGAGGCCCACATACCGCAAAAAAAAAAAAAAAAAAAAGGAACAGGAGTAGCCTGACAGTAAATTCTGCTCTTCTGAAGCCTTTATGTATGAAGCGCAAGTCGAGGCTACAATAATGATGCCACTCTTGAGCATGACTTAAAGCAAAGGTGCACAACAGTTTTCTCCCCTCCAGGATGGAACAAAGCATTCATTCAGTGTCTCTATATACCATGGTCCCAATTCTGTTAATGCTAAAGTTAGTGCTGAAATATTGGGAACATACCTATAATAAAAAGACTATTTATGAAAGCATTTTTAAGCAACCAAATGGAGCACATGCCAGAAATCATCTACCTTTCCAAAAAAAGTACACATGAAAATATTCAGGGCAACTGACCCAGTACATGGCTCTAAATCCAAGTTCTTGTTTTCTTCACTTTGTAATAAATCTTCTATTTTCTCTCTGAGGAATTAGAATAAAAACATGACCATCAGCATCATTAAGGAATGAAGTTGTCAACCAGCAGAATCATCACACTCAAAAGCAATCCAAATACAAGAACATACGACACTGTAATTTTACCAAATCATGTTATAACTTTTTAGTTCAGTAAGGCTTAAAGAAAAATACTTTATTTTGGCATTTGTTGCTGTTATTAATGAGTTCTCAACAACTTCTCCAGGATTCAGCAATACAAATGATTTGCATTTTTACTTTACTAGTAAAGCAGTTATACTGACAGCTAAACAGAGCAAAACCAGATGCTCCTCCGAGGGCACATTTGCTTGTCAGAAACTTCACTGCAAGAGAAAAAAACATGGATGTGTTGCAAATATCTGGATGGGCCTCTGCTTTCATGGGGACTGGACGGTGGCTGTCAGGCCCGTGGTCCACGCAGGTCTGACCACTTGGCCAAGATAGTCTCTTGCCTGGCGACACATGGGAAGTCTAAGTACAGTACACAGAACTCGATTTACAGTTGACAGCTGTGACACAAACTCAGATACACCACAGTTAAATCCTGCCCCTCAGACATCACACCTCTGTGTGCACTGTGCACGTGAAGCACGAGCCTGAGATACAGACGTCAGCCCTGCTCCAAGACACGTGACTCAACGCACGTTTGGTTTCAGTTTAGGAACTTACACCACTTGGTCAATAAACTTCTTCTGATCCTCAGGAATCGTCACGGGACATTTTGAAGTGTTAGGAGACGCGTACGACAAAGCGCCTGCACCGTTGGACTGTAAACGTTTTTCATCATACTGCTCTCTTAACTGTCTTTCTTCTTCCTGGTTTAAGTATGGAATTCCTGAACAGAATTTTTAAAACAATGCATTAGCAGAAGTAACCATTTATCATAAAAATTTTGTAACAAACCAAGGCGTCTAAAAGACTCAGGAAAGACCATATTTAACTACAGCTCAAAAAAAATCAATGGAAAAAACAAATGATTTTGAAATGTGTTTGTCTATTCATTCACTCCATTCGCTCGTTCATTCATTCTCCTTTCAACAAACTGTGATTTGGCTCTTACGCTGTGCCAGGCACTGTATCAGGCACTAATGAGCTAACAGTGAACAAGGTAGACTTGTCCTGCTCTGTAGTGAAGCGAATGACCTTAGGTTGACCAGAGAAGGCCACCAGGAGGGAGGACCTCAGGGTAAGAATGAATCAGACATGAAGGATCTGGGGGAAGAGTATTTCAGGCAGGGAACAAGCATAAATGCCCAGAGGATGGAAAAGGCTTGGACTGTTCCAGAAACAGCAAGGAAGCATAAGCAGGAGAATGGCGTAATGTCAGGTTGGAGAGGATGGGGCAAGATTACATAGCCCCTTACAGGCCACGTAAGAATTTACTTTATTCTACGAGCAATGGGATATCATCAGGTTTTAAGCAAGACAATCACATTATCTGCTCCATGTTTTTAAAAGATCATCTGGACTCCTGTGAGAGTGGAAGTAGGGAGGTCAGATGGAAGGAACTGTCCACTGCAGATGTCCAGGCCAGAGACAACCGCTTAGATCAGAGGTCAGCAGACTTTTCCTTAAAGGGACAAACAGTAGATGTTTTAGGCTTGAGGGCCATACAGGGATCTCTGTTGCAACTACTTAACTCTGACCTTTGTAACATGAAAACAACCACACAATGGGTAAATGAATGGGTATGGCTGTGTCCCAGTAAAGCTTTATTTATAAAATAGGCAGAAAGTCATAGTTTATGACCTTGGCCTAATCTACAGAGATGGAGAGAATGATTCTAGAGATAGGAGAGCTAGAACTTGCCAACATACTTGGGTGAGGGAGAAAGGGAAGGGCAAAATAAAAAACGACATCTAACTATTAGGTTTAAGCAGTTGGGACAACAGTAGGGCCACTTACTGAAGTGGGGAAAACTAGGCAATGAATAGACTTGGGGCCCAAGAGGTGAAAATCAAAAGCTACCTCCTGGATATAATAAATCATCTAGGGATGTATATATAAATGAAGAGGTGCAGATATAAGCCTAAAGCTCCAGAGAATGGTGTTGAGATATAAATGTAGGTGTCATCAGGACGTGGGGGGGGGGCATTAAAAGCCATGTGACACTTAAAAAACTTTATAGAAAGAATGATGGAATTAGAAAATCATCACTCGTCAGCAATAATAATTGTTTCAAGCAAGAATTATCAATGGATGCTAAAACTAATTGGTGAAAAAGTGATCCACATTAAAAACACCAACAGCTGCACAACAATATTAGTGTACTTCATACTTTACATACTACAAAAAAAAAAGTTATCGTCGGTAATGCGGCTAATTGATGTCATATGCCTCCTGATATGATGCACTGAGCAGCACAGACATTCACATGTGCAGTATCCCTGCCCGAGATGAACAGATGCATTTGGACTTGTCTGAGGAAACATCAAAAAAATCCAAATCGAGGGGCATTCTACAAAATAACTGGCCTCCACTATGCAAAAACGTCAAGGTACTAAAATCGCAGACTGAGAAACTGTTCTGGATTTTAAAAGAGCAAAGAGATATGACAGTTCAAAGGCAACGTGTGGTCCTGGATTGAATCTGGACAAGGGGAAATTATTTTTCCTCTTTTGCTATAAGTAGCAAAACTTATATTAGGTTTGCAAATGAGGTAACAGTACTGTAGCAATGTCAATTTCCTAATTTGGATTACTGGGCTATATAAGAGCTCTTGTTTTTAGGAAAATTCACACTGAAGTAGTTAGGAATAAAGGAGCATCATGGGTGCAACTTATTCTAAAATGGTTCAGGAAAAAAATTATATATACACATATATAATGAGAGAAAGGACAACAAAGCAAACATTATAATGCTAACACCTGGGAAATCAGAGGGAAGGTATCAGGAATTCTTTGCGGTATTCTGGCAACATTTATATAAGTCTGAAATTATTTCGAAATGAGAATTTAATAATAAAAAATAAATAAAACCATGGAATATATGAGACCAACTAGGAAAAGTAATATTTAGAAGCTGGCGAGACGAGAATGAGCCAATCAGGACGCGGGGGAGTCCAGAGGGAGGTGGGACGAAAACCAGGAGAATGAGTGTCTGAAAGCCAGAGGACAGAGTCTAGGGAAGGAGGGAGCAATCGACTGGGTCAAATTCCTCCAAAGGTGGAACAAGATGAGGACAAAGAAGGATCTATGGGGTCTGAGATCATGGCAGGCACGGGGGACCAGCAGTGTCCTTGGAGGGGTGCAGATGGCGGGCCAGCTGGGGGTGGGTGAAGAAAAAAACTAGAGGGGAAGAGGAAGGAACAGTGAGAACACACATCTCATTCAAGATGCTTTCCTCTGAGTGGGAGGATCACAGGCCAGAAGTAGAAAGGGGATGTGGAATCAAGTGAGGGGGGGATGGTTTTGCTTTGGTTGGAGTTATTTCAAGACAGAGATGTTCCTGCAGGCCTGCTTAATCTTCACAGGCCACCAACTCCTTCGGTGGTCGGGTGAAATCTACAGACCCTTCCCCAGAATAATGTTTTCAAATGCATAAAATAAAATATGCAAGATTGTAAAGAAAGGTAATTATATTGAAATAGTTACCAAAAATTCTTTTTTTAATCTGTGATATAATAATACGGGATAATAATACAGGAAATCAGCTTCCTGGTCAACACATTAAATAACAAGACCTAATGGCAGGTGACATAACTATGATAATTTCAAAGTACTGATGAAGGTAAACAATATTCAAGATATCTGTCACAACTGAAATGCCATTTGAAGATACCTGGGATTTCACTGAGGACAACCTCCCAGCTACTCTAACACTGCTGGGTTGTTGCCGACATTCCTAACAGAAGAAACAAACAAATTCAGTTCAAGGTTAGAGAAAATATAGATTTGAATTCCACAATGCCCTCCCCAAGTTCACAGACTTCTGAATTCTATCTATGGCAGGAAGGCGGCCATGGCCTAGATTAAGAAGCTCTGCACTTTCACAAAGCATGTTTACAAAGGTTGATGGAATGATCAGCAGAGACGGGAAAATATCCAGGAGAGAGAAGGGCAAACTGGAAGAGCCAGTGTCTGACTAGGAGGCAGGTACTAGCCTCTGACCGGTGCAGGGACTCCTCTTCTCTGTAAGGAGAGAAACGAAAAGGCTGAGCCCAGGTTCGGGGGAGACCTGTGGGTCTGGTGGTGAGAACACGAAGTGGCTCTTCCCTGATGGCTTCTATTTTCATTGAGAGGCATGGTCATCAACTGAGTGCGACAGACATCACAGAGAGTTGGAAAGGGAATTTCTAAGTCAGAAAAGTAGGATTTTTGAGCACGACTGAGTCCTTTCTTGAAGCTTGTGGTCATGAATTTAAAGTGACAAATTAGCTCAGGTGTGTCACATTTGCCTGCAATATTCAGATGCTCAGAAATAGAGGAGGTGGATGATAAGATCCAACCAGGGCTGGGACTTGGCTAGACCAGGGCAATAGAGGGAAAGAGGAGCAAGGGCTGGGAGAAAGGATAATGATGGACCAGGTGGACAAGGAGAGAAGTCAAGACAGGAGAGTGGAAGGTAACCGATAATGAAAAAGCAATGGAGGTCAACTGATGGCTGAAATGAGGTACCCAAGTAAGTGGAAGAGAAAGACAAGAGAAATGATGGAGATGGGCACAGTTATTGCTAATAAGACCCATGATGCTACCAAGGGAGTGCAGGGCTAAGGGGAGGCAGAAGCGAGGACTGCTGACCGCCTGGCCAAGAAACAGACAAGACAGAGCATTTGCTGGCTGTCCTTGTGGATGCTGGAGTCACCCAGAAGGAGGAGAGAGGTAGGAGTGGAGAGAAAGACGATGAGCCGTCGCCAGGGCTGCTGGTGAAGGCCACGCCCAGGAAGTCAGCAGAAAGAGGGATGGCAGAGCTGGTGACGCAGCCCTGGGAAGAAGCATGGCTCCTGAGAAGAGGGAACTCAAGTGGATTGAAGGTGGCATGCCTACCACTGCCTGGCTGCAGATACAGAGACAGAGCTGAAACCACCTGTGCTTGGGAGGGCTGCAGGGGGAACGGTAAGAGGAGTCACCTGGTTCCACTTCAGACAAGGAAGTCAAAGGCACTAACAAGAAGAATGCCAGGAGAAAAGGGCCTGGCATTTGCGAACCCTGAGTGGCAAGATTTGATAAGAAAAGAGAAGTGAAGGTCTAGGTGAGAATTACAGAGCATCTACAACAGCACGGGGTTAGAGTCTCGGTAATAACAGTTGGCCTGGGAGCCCTGATGCAGCTCTGACTAAAATATTACAAGGTCTGACTACAAACTAGAGAGTGAGGCATCCTCCAATTTAGCTGTTTCTCTCCTTTTATGAAAATAAAACCATCAGGCTGGAAATTACACACTCATATGAGTCTGGGTAAAGTAGTTCCTTCAAAAGATTTCTGCAACTATTCCATTATAGGGCTCTAACTACATTTGGAACTTGTGTTTTATAATGGCTTTCAGAGTCAAGTATGAGCCAAAGCAAATAAATTGTTTTATTATACCCAAACTGTGTTACCCAGCTGGTTCATCCACCATGTTAAGCAGTTTGGATTCCAAATTTCTTTTAGTATTTCCAAAAATCAAAATCATCACTAGACATGAAGACGCAGCACCACTAAAGCAATTTAAAAAACAACATGACATGGGTGCTAAAGGCCCTGCAAGGATATCATGCTCAGGGGAAGAGACTTTAGCTGAAGTCTTTGTTCTAGAACCTTTGCTGAGAAAAATCTCCTTTCTTACCTCACTCAATAATACATTCCCCATGGGAATGAATACAATTTACAAGAATAATTAAGTGAAAAGTACCTATTGACCTTAGAGCAGCAGGCACTTAATACTGCTGAGAAAACCAGAGGCTTTCCCCAATACTTTTCGGGAAACAAATGAATGGAGGAAGGAAAACCACTCTGGTGTGGTCTAACGTCCGGTGTTCATTCATCAAATATTTAACTGTCACCTCCCTGATATGGAAGAGGAATCGTGCTCCGCTCTGGGGATAAGGAAGGGACGTAGTCCCTCCCTCCAGGCCGCTTGCCAGTCTATCATGCCAGCAAGTTAGCCATCAGGATTGTGCAGACTATGTAGACATTCTTCCTCCAAAGACCATCTCTGTATTACTGGAATACGGCTGCTTTTTAAAATGCTACATCGTAGCACTTGTACCACTGAAAGGAAACAGGGATGCAGTCCCCCCAGGTGGTCTGCCAGGAAACCAAGTCACACCAGCGACAGAAAAGCTCCACTCAGTGAGACCAGGAGCTTGAGGGGCCTCATTAGAGCTAAATGAAGTAGCTGCTCCTCTCCTGTTCAGGCCTTAAAAAAAGGGCACAATAAAAACTCCATGGCTGCACACGATGGACTGGGAATCTGAGATCCTGTCTCGGACAGCAGGCACAAAAAGAGAATTCTCAACTAAATCCAGATTTACAAGCTCTAAAGAGAGTTCACACATAGTCTTACCGTTGCGAAAAACTTTATTAAAATCAAATCCTTGGCTTGCTAGAAAGTCAATGCTTGAGCTCTGAAACAAGAGTAAACAGAACATGCGTTTCGGTGATGTTCGTGGCAGGTGTATGAATAGAAGCAGAGAAAGAACTCAGGCAAGTAAACAAAGGCAACCAGGCAAGAAGGCAGCACGCTAAAGGTCAGAGGACAAGGCATTTCTACTCCACGGCTGCCAAATCATCCATTAATTCACTTAAACTATCTGGGCTCTTCTCCTTTATAGCCTATAAAACAAATATCCTTTGTTTCACAACATTTAAGAAAATTTTACTTAGTGAACATATATTCTCCCAATCGGCAGGAAACTCCTGGTGGCTGTACTGACTAGGAGACTATAAATAAAAATTAAATGTATTTCTATTATCTCACCCCAGGTTCAGGTTTAAGGTAGCAAACATGTACAAGTTATAAGGTATCAATTATTCACTTCAACTTAGATTCTGAAAGCCCCAAATCTTTTTTTTCTTTTTTTGGCCACGCCGTGTGGCATGTGGGATCTTAGTTCCCCGACCAGGGATTGAACCTGCGCCTCCTGCTTTGGAAGGGCAGAGTCTTAACCATTGGACTGCCAGGGAAGTCCCAAGCTCTTAATTGGATGTTCTTTACATTCAAGATCAAAATAGAGAAAAATTCCCAGTAACGAGACTTATTAAATACATATCTCAAACCTAGGGTAAGTCAAAATATATAAGTAAATGTTAGTAAAAATATTAATTAAATAATACTACACAAGAATGGGAAAATTTTCACAAAGTTCTTACTCAACTGACTGAAGAGTGGGAAACATCACTGTAGCTTCTCTAATTTTATTCTTGTTTTAAGTCAGAACATTAGAGGGCAGCACACAAGTCATTTTAATCTGACCCCTCATAGAACTACCTTCCTGACCTCTACCTGACATTATACCATCAGTCTAGGCTGAGGGACGCTGTACCAGTTCCAGTACTCTCTTTAGAGATGCCACTGAAGACAAGGTCTTCTACATTAGTGATTTCTTTATGATAACAGAAGGGGAAATGTCCTGAGGTCTCTAGTCTGAGGAAAGCTGAACTCCTCCTGAGCTCTGGCCTATTTCGATCCTATGGGCCACAGAATTGATTGTGTGTTCCCCCTATTCTTGGCTGGTAGGAAGATCAGAGACAAAAAGGTGAGACTTTCTTTGACACAAATTCTGTGTTCTAATCATAACACAGTAATCGTATCCTCATTTTTCTTTTCTTCCAACTTTTCACTTACTTATCTTTTTAATCTTATGTTAAAAGGTTTCATATACTGTATATACTTTTATATATATATATACATATACTTTTTACCCAACACAAATTCTTTTTAAAATATGATGAGATATAAAAAGGCAAACTTACCAAATACACACACACACACACACACACACACACACACACACACACATACGTGTGGGTACAGGCACATCATTTTCCATCATGTCCAGGTTTCCTGTGGTTTCAAATAAGCAACCAGTCCCCGCCCACATCTTCCCTTTTTATCTTGTTCTGAACAAGACCCAATGACTTCTGACTTGGGCCACAAGCCTTTTTATCTACCATGCCTGAGTATTCTTAAAACTCTGCCCACCTAATATTCCATCACTGACAGAGGCACCAAAAGATGGATTATGGAAAGGCATTTTTGTCCCTGCTGTCACTAGACTCCAAAACATCCTAACTTCCTTCTTTAAAAATCCAGAGTCAGAGATTCACCTATCCCCTTTTTGAAGCTATTTACTTTCCACTCAAATAATACCCTCTAAGTTGCACACAAAAAAATGTACTTTATGCCACTGAACTGAAAGCCTCTTAAAATGGTAAATTTTAGGTTATGTATTTTTTACCATAATAAAGAAAAAAACCCATCTAGAAAAATGGCACAGATAAACCAGTTTCCAAGGCAGAAATAGAGACACAGACGTAAAGAACAAACATATGGACACCAAGGGGGGAAAGCGGCCAGGGGTTGGTGGGGGGAGGGTGTGGGATGAATTGGGAGATTGGGATTAACATATATACACTAATTTGTATAAAACAGATAACTAATAAGAACCTGCTGTATAAAAAGAAAAGAAAAGAAAAGAAAGGAAAAACCCTTTGAACCAACAAAATCTATTTGTGGTTTACTAACCACTATCTTTGGTTTGTCCTAAATGTACCATTTTCAGGATTCAAAAGATGAGCATGGCTACTTGGGAGGATAATTTGACGCATCTATCAAAATGTTAAATATATAAGCTCTATGAGTCAGCAATTCCCCTTCTAGGAAATCTATAAAAACATTCCTACATATAACCAAGACATGCTGCACACAGATGCTGACTATAGCATTGTTTAAATAGGTAACCACTGGAAAACTTCTAAACTCCAGTTAAATAAATTATAACATATCCATACTATGAAATATGAAGACAGTGTGTTAAGTGGAAAATACAAGTTATATAAAATATGAATATTATGATCCTGTGTATATTAAAAAAAAAAGCTAAAATTATGTATATATATGTAGACATAAGAGTATATGTACATATGGACATAAAAGGAGTGAAATGGGGAAAGAAGTGGCATGGGGAAGACGGGATAAAAAAAGAAACTCGTTCTTTACTCTACAGACAGCAGCAGGGTCTCGATTTTTCATGACCACGTATGTATTTTCTTCCATGAATTCAACTATAGATGTTCAGTCAGAAAAAGGAAGGAGAAGAGAAGAAAAAGAGGAGGTGAAGACAATGCCAATGCCATGCAGTTCTTCTGTCGCCCCACTGGACGGGCACGTGCTCCAGGAGTGTGCCTGGCTCTCAGGTAGCTCGCCCATATCCCGCCCAGTGTGAGCAGCTCACTATGTATACAGATGCTTATTTTTCAAAGAGCATATTAAGTTATTTTGCCCCCAAACTCTCCCTGCTTTAAGGGTAATAAGAGCTTTTCAAGATTGATTTTTGACCAGACACAATTTTCACCCTAGTCGCTGACTCCAGAAGCTAATAAGTTCCTTGTAAGATGCAACCCTGCTGTCACCATAGAATTTTAAAACAAAATCCACCTTAGATGGAGGACAAAAGAAAAAAATTCAAAGACACTATCATTTACCATATCCATACAATTCACAAGTTTACTTACTGAGTCTAAACCTCTTCTCTGCCTTTGCTTTTCCAGAACAGAGAATTGCACCTATTTTTTTTTTTTTGCGCTACACGGGCCTCTCACTGTTGTGGCCTCTCCCGTTGCGGAGCACAGACTCCGGACGCGCAGGCTCAGCGGCCATGGCTCACGGGCCCAGCCACTCCGCGGCATGTGGGATCTTCCCGGACCGGGGCACGAACCCACGTCCCCTGCATCGGCAGGCGGACTCTCAACCACTGCGCCACCAGGGAAACCCGAGAATTGTACCATTTTTATCCCATTGTCCATTTTAGACTTTACTCTCTGGCCTGTCTTCAAGTCTGTGATGTCTTTCTTTGTTTTAAGGAGTGGCTGGCTACTATAACTACCTAAAGTGTTCCAGGTGTAGCCCCAGAATGGCTTTGTACAATGGGTAGGGTTCTTTTGATCTGTTTCCAATTCATTTCCTAGAATAACTGTGTTTGTGTTGGTGTTTTAGAACAAAGCATCATCCCCAAGGTATCTCATTGCCACTGTCTGCATGTTTGATTAACCCCTGGCTAAAGCCATGGAATCCACTTTAAATAATTGTCTTTTCCTGGTACTGTTGGAAAACTACATCCACACAAATTTCCCAACTGAGCCTATTTTTCTCTCAGTGAAAATCTACAAATACTGTTTAATTAAGTATCCTATACTAAGGTGACTGGTAAATAGCTGTTAAATGGTTGCAGGGTAAAGAAATATCAACTATGGTTTATTTGCTAATTTAAGAAAAATTCAGGTTTACAAAACCAAAATTACCTTCTCTTCAGCCCTAGATATACAATTAATGCTCAATTTCATTTGTTTATATCCTGCCTTATTACAGAAAGAACCTGACATGACTCAGTCACTCAGAAGCCTACCCTCCAGGCTTTCTTAACTGCATTACTACTTACATGCAGGAAAAGGGAAAGATGGGAAGACTCAAAGGAACTAATGTTGCTACGGGGAGAGAAGCTCAAGCATAAGATCATGAGGGAGAAAAGGCCAACATTCAGCTTTCATCACATATCCATTCGCTATACACTTATTCACATTCACCTTATCCATTGTATCAGATTATTAAGAGAGCAGAAAGAAAAAAAAAAAAAAAAAAAAAAAAAGAGAGAGGGGAGAACGGGGAAACTGATATTCACTGAGTGTCTACTAGATCAGCTACAACTCCAAACAGGGTGTTCTAAAGGAGAACCTCCTTGTATCCTTACCTTGGCTCGTAAAGTCAGCCCTCTCCTACTCAGGAGGAAACAGTGGTCTTTATCTACCCTCTCTTTCCTAATTGGTGAGCTTGGGAAAAGAAACTGAACATATATAGCTTAGCCCCTTTTGGGCTTTCTCTTTTCAAAGAGGATACACACATACCCGCCTCTTCCAGAAAATAAAGCTCTACCCTTGGAGATGGGTGCAATGAGAATGGGGTGGGAAGAAGCCTGAAGGTCCTGATCTGTAGGTTCAATTCAGGGGTAAGACATTAAAAATCCCCAAAAGAGTCACACTACGAAGCCATGGTCTCAGATTCAGCTTTACTAATGATAAAGCTCACGTTCTCATTTCCATCTGCCTGTCACTTACATCTCATTCCTTAACTCATTCTCAAGTAAAAGGGAAGATGGGAGTGTCATTAATTTACAACCCTAAAACTGAAAGTCAGAGAGGTGAAATGATTTGCCCAAAGTGCAAAGTTAGTAGTAGAACCAAATTTTAGAGAGAATTCTGATTCCACATTTCCACACTGCCTCATCAGCAATTCATAACAGAAAAACAACTCAATTATACTACTAACCTGACAAACAAATTTGACATCCGGTGAAGATCTATTGAAGGGTTTCGGGAAAACATAGAAGTTAAAAGACTTTGTTATATACCTGGGGAAAATAAGATAAAAGGAGACTTAGGGCGTTACATTACGCCATGACAAAAGAATTCCCACCACTCATTAAAACAACCTACTTTGAATCTGTGTAGTCATACTTAAAAGTGCAAAGGCCAAACTGAAACAGCAAAAAGTCCATGGAATGCTGGAAAAGGGAAATAAAATATCTGTCAAAACAGTGCTCTACAGTCGACGTCAGCAACAGTATTCTCAATCAGGTGGGTTTTCTGATTACTTAACTTTGTTCCAATTAGAACAGATTACAGATTATCTATCAGACGCATTATTTTTTTTAACATCTTTATTGGAGTATAGTTGCTTTACAATGGTGTGTTAGTTTCTGCTTTATAACAAAGTGAATCAGTTATACATATACATATGTTCCCATATCTCTACCTTCTTGCGTCTCCCTCCCTCCCACCCTCCCTATCCCACCCCTCTAGGTGGTCACAAAGCACCGAGCTGATCTCCTGGTGCTATGTGGCTGCTTCCCACTAGCTATCTATTTTATGTTTGGTAGTGTGTATATGTCCATGCCACTCTCTCACTTTGTCACAGATTATCCTTCCCCCTCCCCATATCCTCAAGTCCATTCTCTAGTAGGTATCAGATGCATTATTAATTTATATACATTTCTTAATATTTTTCCCAACTTAGGCACCTATCCACCATCCAGAGTGTCATGGTAAACCTATTTCCAAATGATTAAAATAACCACATCACATTTCCTGTAAATCAAATTAACACTGAAAATACTAAACCTTCCCCAAAATGTTTTCCAGCAAACAATTATTTTTGCTGTTGTTTTAAATACCACTAAAATATCATTTTGTAGCTGGGGTTGAGACATTAATGAACAAGTTTAACGATTATATTCCTCTATAATTCAACATATGCAGGACCAACATGGGAAAAAAAATTTTTTTCTAGCACATCCACGTACCTTTTTAAGCTTCTGATACCTTTCTTCCGGAGTGTCAAAACCATTTGTTAATGCGGTGACCGAGGGTCCATCGCTGATTCCTAGATTTTAAGAAATAAAAGTTTGTTTTTTTTTTTTTTGCGGTACGCGGGCCTCTCACCGCTGCGGCCTCTCCCGCCGCGGAGCACAGGCTCCGGACGCGCAGGCTCAGCGGCCATGGCTCACGGGCCCAGCCGCTCCGCGGCACGTGGGATCCTCCCGGACCGGGGCACGAACCCCTGCATCGGCAGGCGGACTCCCAACCACTGCGCCACCAGGGAAGCCCGAAATAAAAGTTTTTAACTTGTTAATAAATGCTAATGGAAAAATGTCAGTCAACTATTCAATGGTGCTATAATTTCATATTTTCATGAATTAAAATTAATTGGAAGTGCTCCTTTCTTCACTTTCTCAAAATTAGCATTAATTTCACTGGCTACCAAGCTAAACTCTATAGTAATGAATTTAGAGATGTGAATGTTTCAATTTGAGAATGGGCAGTTTCAGTGTCTAAAATAGATTTCAAATATAGAAAACACTATAGAGACCTCACCAAAAAACTATTAGAATTAATAAAGGAAGTCAGTAAAGTTGCAGGATACAAAATTAATATACAGAAATCTGTTGTAAATTTCTATACACTAATAACAAACTATGAAAAACAGAAATTAAGAAAACAATCCCATTTACAATTGCATCAAAAAGAATAAAATACCTAGGAATAAATTTAACCAAGAAGGTGAAACACCTGTACTCTGAGAACTATAAGACATTGGTGCAAGAAATTGAAGACAATGGGAATAAATGGAAAGACTGTGCTCACGAATCCAAAGAATTAATACTGTAAAAATGTCCATATTAGCCAAAGCAATCTACAGATTCAAAGCAATCTCTATCAAAATACCCATGGCATTTGTCACAGAACTAGAACAAATAATCCTAAAATTTGTATGGAACCACAAAATACCCCGAACAGCCAAAGCAATCTTGAGATGCCACCTCACGCCTGTCAGAATGGTTATTCTCAAAAACACAAGAAATAACAAGTGTTGGCAAGGTTGTGGAGAAAAGGGAACCATCATGTACTGTTGGTGGGAAGGTCAACTGGTGCAGCCACTATAGAAAACAGTATAAAGCTTCCTCAAAATACTAAAAATAGAACTAACATATGAGCCAACAATTCCACTTATGGATATTTATACGAAAACAAAAATTATTTTTTCTTCAATAATTCTAATTCGAAAAGATATATGCATCCCTATGTCACTACATCATTATTTACATCATTATTTACAATAGAAAAGACATAGAAGCAA
This sequence comes from Aethalodelphis obliquidens, assembly GCF_003676395.1. Taxonomy (NCBI): domain Eukaryota; kingdom Metazoa; phylum Chordata; class Mammalia; order Artiodactyla; family Delphinidae; genus Aethalodelphis; species Aethalodelphis obliquidens. The sequence goes on along the minus strand of NW_020837962.1, from coordinate 1,373,155 downwards.
CCTAATTGTCCAAAGATAGATGAATGGATAATGAAGATGCCATATATACACACACACATATATATATACACACACATACATACATACATATATATACACATACATATATAGAAATATTACTCAGCCATAAAAAATAAAACCTTGCCATCTGCAACATGGATAGACCTAGAAGGTATTATGCTAAGTGAAATAAGTCAGAAAGAGAAAGACAAATACCATATGATTTCACTTATTGGTGAAATCCAAAAAACAAAACAAACAAACAAAACAAAACAAAGACATTCATACAGGGAGTAAACTAATGGTTGCCAGAGGGGAGGGGGTGGGTGGAAAGGCCAAATAGGTGAAGGGGTTTAAGAGATACAAAGTTTCAGTTATAAAATAAATGTCACAGCATAGGGAATAGAGCCAACAATAACTTTGTAGCTAACAGATGGTAACTAGACTTAGCATGGTGATTTCATAGTGTATAAAAATATCAAATCACTATGTTGTACACCTGAAACTGATATAATTGGTCAATTATAATTCAGTAAAAAAAAAATTAGGTTTCAAAACAGTCATGATTTAAGGAAACAATCTCTATGGCTGAGTAAGTTTTGCTGCTTTCAAAGATTAATGCATACTCAGACATCAACAAATACTGATGCGAATTATTGTTAGAGTACAGTCTTGGTCAACAGTTTGGAGTAACATCTACACAACAAAGGTATACTCAAGGTCAAGAGACAATTATTTGCGGTGAAAACTCTTAGCTTTCCAGGGAACTGACTCCAACTAGAAACTGCACACTTAATTAAAGCCAAAGATTACCCGCAGCACGGAGTCCTTTAGAAAGAGGTGAAGTCTTACAAACATGTTAAGCTTGTAGCAAAAGTGTTATCTATACCAAAAGTGGATATCTTTGATCCAAAAGGAGAAAAAGAAAAAATCTTGCAGTTATAACTGTTAGTAAAGTATTAGACACACATGCACACCCATGCCAAGGCAGGCAATGAACACTTCCACTAATGCCTAGAGGAATACCCTCATTTATCTGCAAAAGTCCGACCCTAAAGTCCGTCACAAAGGACAAATATTGTATGATTCCACTTATAGGAAATGTCTAAACTAGTCAAATTCAGAGACAGAAACAGTGGTTGCCAGAGGCAGAGGGGAGAGAGGAGTTGGGAATTATTGTTCAATGGGTAGAGTGTTTCAGTTCTGAAGATGAAAAAGTTCTGGAGATGGATGGTTGGAGATGGATACACAACAATGTGAATGTATTCAATGCCACTGAACTTTAAAACGATCAATTTTATGTTATGTGTATTTCACCACACGTACAAAAAAGCCTGACTCGAACTCCCAAGCTGTCTCACACACATCCAACAGTTTTTAAGCAGCACCAAAACCTTAATTTCTATCTGCAACCCTGAGAGGTCTAACAACCACAAACCCAATCACAAAACCCACCGCACCTCACCTCTTCCGTGCTTTCGAAACGTTTAAGAGGAAACGTGGAGACCCATGCAACTTGCCCAAGGCTACAAACAGGGAGGAGCGGCCAGCAGGCAGAAGTCCGGGGCAAGGGAGCAGGGGGTAGGGGTGCAGGAGTTTTGGCTATGCACTGCAAGGTGCCAGCCTCAAGCTTGCAAGCGAGGGATACCTGAAAACTCCCCATCGATGGCGAAGAAGTCCGCCTCCTCTATGGCTTGGTACACTTTGTGGAGATTACTCTTAAAATCTGTGGAGAAACCGAGAAGAGGCTCAGAACCGGTGGCCTAGCTGCTTGCCCACGGGCTACTAGGTTGGGAAGGAAGGAGGGCCCGGGGAACTCCTACGTCTCCTAGGGCGGAAGGACAGGTCCCTGAGGGGTGCACAGACAGGGGCGGAAAATAAGCCCCGCGGGGACACGAGCCTGAGAGGGATAAGGCCCTGGGGGTGCCCGGGTAAGAAAGACGACAAGGCCCCCAAGGGTGTATGGGCCAGAGAGGAATAAGGCCCCCCAAGAGGCGCAAAATGGGAGCAAACCCCTGAGGGGCTGCCTCTGCCCCAGGCCCCGCCAAGCAGACCGGCCGTGTTCCGGGCCTAGCAGGCCGGGTGAAGGGGGCCGCGGGTACGCGGGGAGGTGCACGGCGGACACGCACTGCTCCTGATTATCTCCATTTTGCAGAGTGGCCAGGCCCGCGGCCCCGTCCGGCCCGCCTCTGCCGTTCCACTCGCGAAGTTCCACCGCCAGCAGCGCAGGCAGCAGCGGCGGCGGAGACCGCGGGGGTGACTTCCGGAAACAGCGCGCGCCGGCGCGCCGTCACGTGTGCCTGCGTCATGGCAGGGGCGGGGCCAAGGCTGGGTTCCTTTCCCGGGACACAGGAGGGGCGTGGCTATCAAAGTCCTTCAAGGCGTGGTCTAACTGGTGAGGACCAGACTTGGACAATTTACTTTATTTATTTATTTTTGGCTGCATTAGGTTTTCGTTGCTGCATGCCGGCTTTTTCCAGTTGCGGGAGCGGGGGCTACTCTGTTGCGGTGCGCGAGCTTCTCATTGCGGTGGCTTCTCTTGTTGCGGAGCATGGGCTCTAGGCACGTGGGCTTCAGTCGTTGTGGCACATGGGCTTAGTAGTTGTGGCACGCGTGCTCTAGAGCACAGGCTCAGTAGTTGTGACGCACAGGCGTAGTTGCTTCGCGGCGTGTGGGATCTTCCCAGATCAGGGCTCGAACCCGTGTCCCCTGCATTGGCAGGTGGATTCTTAACCACTACACCACCAGGGAAGCCCGGGCCATTTACTTCAGAAGTTTGCGTGACATGACATCCATCCAGTTGATGAATATGTATTTCTTGAGTTCCAGTTATGTGCCGGGCACCCTGAAAGGAGTGGGGATACAGTGAGGAATAAAAAAGACAAGCTCCCACTGGAGCTTAACTTGAGGGAAGAGGGGAAAGTCAGGCAGGAATCGAACTTGCCACTTGGAAACCCAAAGTTCGCTGTGAAAAGAAAGAGCAGGGTGCTGCAATAAGAATAATGGAAAAGAGAGTTACTTACAGAGGTGACGGGGAACGCAAACCTGAGACCTTTATCTACTGCACTAGCTACTGGGAGTACTACGGTGGGCAAAACAGATTAGGTCTTGCCTGATGGAGTTTTACGTTGGTTTGTGGTTTGCAGTTGATTCCCAGAGCCTACGACACTGCTGACACGTCGAGATGCTCGATAAACGTGGGTTGAGTGAATGAATTCACCTTGGTCTTTCACGAAAGCCTACTATGAAAGTTGGTTAGAAGATCTGCTTTCAAAGGCTAACTCTGCCATTTATTAGGTCTGGAATTATTCAATCTTCCTAAACCTCGATTTTCTCATCCACTAAATAGGGTTGAGGATCAGTGGTGATAATGTATGTGAATTGTAAAGCACTGTAAGAATAAATGTAAGATATGATCAGTGTTCTGACCTGCTGTCACATTTCCCAGCATTCACACCTTAGGTTTGAGAGAAATACTGAGTATGAACCACTTGTGCTTTTTGAAAAGAAGATAAGCATTTTCTCCCAAAAGAAAATATTAAGAACCCTAAAGAACAAGTAAGAGTGTGACCATATTTTCCCCACCAGGTGCCACAGGTCCATTTTCCTCTACTCATTGAAAGGAAATTTATATATAGTTAATTAGGCCCTCTATTCCTAGTGTGAGCAGCAGAGAGTAAATGTGAAAACCAATATGACAAGTAGTCAAACTTCAAACTTGAAATATCTTTCTGCCTTCTAGTATCAGCTTTAAAAGTCCTAGATGGAAAGTACTGGTCACATATGGCCACTTAAATTTAAATTTTAAGTAATTTAAGTTCAATAAATATCAACTTACTGCAAAGCTACAGTAATCAAAACAGTGTGGTACTGACATAAAGACATAGAGACTAATGAAATAGAGAGCCCCCAAATAATCCCTTGAATAAATGGTCAAATGATTTGCAACAAGGATGCCAAGACCATTCAGTGAGGGAAGGATACTCTTTTCAACAAATGGTGTTAAGAAAACTGAATATCCACATGCAAAAGAATGAAGTTAGAACCTTACCTAACACAGTATAAAAATTAATTCAAAATAAATCAAACATCTAAATGTAAGAGCCAAAACTATAAGGGTTTTAGAAGAAAACATAGGGCAAAAAAGCTTCATGATGTTGGATTAGGCAATGATTTTTTGCTATGACACCAAAAGCATAGGCAACAAAAGAAAAAGTGATGAATGAATTACATCAAAATTAAAAACTTCTGTGCATCAAAGGACACTATCAGGAAGGTGAAGAGGCAACCCACAGAATGGGGAAAAAAACTTGCAAATCATATATCTGATAAAGCGTAAATATCCATAATATATAAAGAACTCCTACCACTCAAAAACACAAAAACAAACAATCCAATTTAAAAAGGACTTAAACATTTCTCCAAAGAAGATATAAATGGCCAACAAGCTAATGAAAAGACGCTCAACATCACAAATGCAAATCCAAACCACAATGAGATATCATTTCATACCTATTAGGTAAGAAATTGGAACTTTGTGCACTGCTAGTGGGAATGTAAAATGGTACAGTCACTATCGAAAACAGTATGGTCCTTTTTTAAAAATTAAAAATAGTATTATAATATAATGCAGCAATTCCACTTCTGGGCATACACCCAAAATAATTGAAAGGAGAGGTTTGAATAGGTATTTGTACACCCATGTTCATAGCAGCATAATTCACAATAGCCAAAAAGTGGAAACAACCCAAGCATCTATCATCAGATGAATGGATAAACAAAATGTCACGTATACCAACAATGGAATTTTATTCTGCCTTTAAATGGAGGGAAATTCTGACACATGCTACAAAGTAGATGAACCTGGAGGACATTTGCTAACTGAAATAAGCCAGTCACAACAAGACAAACACTATATGATTCCACTTATATGTGGTACCTAGAGTAGTCAAATTCTTTTTTTTTTTTTTTTTTCTGCGGTACACGGGCCTCTCACTGTTGCGGCCTCTCCCGTTGCGAAGCACAGGCTCCGGACGCGCAGGCTCAGCGGCCATGGCTCACGGGCCCAGCCGCTCCGCGGCGTGTGGGATCTTCCCGGACTGGGGCACGAACCCGTGTCCCCTGCATCGGCAGGCGGACTCTCAACCACTAGCGCCACCAGGGAAGCCCCGAGTAGTCAAATTCTTTAACAGAAAGTAGAATGGTGGTTACCAGAGGCTGGGGAAGGAACTATTGGTAACTGTTGAATGGGTATGGACTTTCAGTTTGGGAAGATGATAAAGTCCTGGATGGTGGTGATGACTGCACAATGTGGATACAGTTAGTGCCACTGAACTGCACACTTGAAAATGGTTAAAATGGTAAATTTTGTTACGTATCTTTCACGGCAATTTTTTTAAAATATGCTGATACCTATTGCTAGACTATCCTCCAGAAAATGAGTCATACACTCCTGGCACTAGCACAGAACATTACCAATCTTTTTACTCTTTGCCCATTTGATTGCTAGGGAAAAAAAATCATCCCAAATTATCGATTTAACAATCTCCAGGCCAGTGATTTAAAACAGGTAATCCTCATGAATTCTTAACGAACCAAGACGCTGGGAAAAAAACAAAAAAAACCAAAAACGTGGTGATAAGAAAGTCATGTTAATTCCGATTCTTCTTAATACTGCAAATGGAAATCTAGCCATGGTTCTCTGATTTTCTGCATAAAATGTAAAGGCAAAAAAAAATTGTGGCGAGTACAGTACGGTCTTGTAATATAATTTTAATTTCCGGGCAAAGCTGTTTCCTGCAGATACAATAACAGCCACTCTGGAGGATCAAATAGACACAACAGCCTCACCTTCTCAGTGTAAAGCCCTGGCTCAAGGTCTGTGCGTCCAAGAGTAAGGGGAGGGACCGGCGGTAGTACGCCTGCGCGGACCTCCCCGGCCCAAGAGTGGCCTCTCTAGGCAGCGGGGAGGGCGCGGGGTCGAGGGGGTTAGGGAACGAGCGCAGCCTCTCCTCTATGGTCGCGGGCCGGGGGCACTCTCCTCCGCAGTCAGGCCTAGGTTATTTCCGGAAGTGCAGCCGTTATCTCTTCCTTTGCTTACGCTGGGTTCCAGGCGGGCGTCGATGGCCAGTTCGGCCCCCGGATGAGCGCGGCGGTAAGCAGCGGTTTGGCGGAGGATGGCCAGGGGCCGGCCCGGGCTCGATTTGGGGGCGGGGTGTGGATCGCGGATGTGTAGGACGGACTCCGAGGGGTGCACGGGCTTTCTCCTCCCAGGCCCCGGTCCTGAGCAGCCGCGGTCCTGGCCTCGGGGAGTGGACTCCCGCTTGGCCAGCTTCTCCATCCCTTCCCGAGAGCCCACCTCGGAACGGCCGGTCTGTTGGCCTCACCTGTGTCCCCTCCAGGGTCAGAGTCCGAGCCTGTAGTTCCGGGATCTCCCTAGGGCGAGAGGGAGGGGACGTCGCTTCCACATACCTTGGAGGGAGACGACGGGGCGCCCGCCCCCGGGAGCGCGGGTCGCAGCCTACGACAGCGCGTACAGAATTGACCAGGCTTCTGATAGACGCCAGACTGGGCTTCAGGTCTGACTGGCCGGGCACGTTCCGGCCCCAAGGCTGAACGATTGCTCTAGTTTTAAAAGAGGGTAACGGACGCACAGAAAGGGCAAAGTGAAATCCCGGAGTCGCAGCCCCAGCTCTTGTGATTCTGAGTTCACGGCTCAGAAATCTGGACTTATGCAAAAGGGAGTTTTCTTTAAAAAAAAAAAAAAGGCAAAAGAGAGGACATGTCAAGCTGGGGATCTTTGGCGGGCAGAAGGCGGCCCCCCAACTTTGGTGGGGAGGAGGAAGAGCCAGGTGCTGTCATGGTCTGAACAGTCCCCGTTGGGTCCTCCCCACCCAAGCCCGTTTGTCGGTCCTTTGTAGGTGGTCTTGATGTCACTCTCTGAAACGTCAATAGAAAGGAGTTTTGCTGTCTTCCCTGGACGCACCCCAGAGCTGACGCAGAGTGCACGTGTGGGTTGGGTTGTTTTGTTTGTTTTTGTCACAGCTATTTTGTAAACAAGCCAGCCTAGGGATATACAAACCCATATCTCCATAAACTTGATGGAAAAATTGTGCTTCTCCAGGGCAGTTCTGTCTTTTTTTTTTTTTAAGCTGCAGTATTTGGCACTGGTACTATCTACATAGCTGGCACTAAATAAATACCACTATTAATAATTCTATTAATAATACCAATCACTCATACAGCAGACTTTTTGAATATCTATAGATAGAATTTGTCATTTAAGCCTCCTTCAAAGGAGGTGTTATTATCCTGAACTTATAAATGGGAAATAGGAGGCTCAGAGCAGATAAATGTGATCTGGTTTGGAACCCAGGTCTGTCTAACCTTTAAGACCATACTGTTTCAGCCTCTCCAGGGAAATCATAGTCTAGGAGATAAGAAAACATGCACAAATAAAAGTTACACTAGTGCACAGAGGCAGGAAGGATTAATTTGGGTTATGAGGGGAGTTAGTTATTAAAGATTTTCCAGTGACAGTTGAATTGGGTCTTGTCAGTTGGACACTTTTGACCCATAGATGGTGTGGCGCTGTGTTACAGATGGAGGGAACAGGGTGATATGAAAAAATGCCCAAGGAGCAGGAACTAATAAGTGGGACTAGAGTATAATGTGTGAGTAGGTGAAGAGGAGGAGGTAATCAGGATAATAGTAATATCTAACACTTATTTTGCACTTACTATGTGCCAGGCACTATTCTTAGTGCTGTGCATGCATTAATTCATTTAATCCTGCCAACAACCCTATCAGACAGGTCCTATTCATATCCCCATTTTACAGATGAAGAACCTGAGGCACAGAGAGGTTAAGTGACTTGCCTGAGGTCACGCAACTAATAATTGCAGGCTTTGGGATTTGAATTCAGGCATTCTGGCCCCAGAGTTTGTGCTCTTAGTTTAAAAGTTATGTTGATTGCAGGGGGGCCATAAAGATTCTTAAATGACAAGCTTATGACCATGGGTTTTATAGCCTCACAGTTGGGAAGGTTTTGAGCAAAGGAAGGACTTGATCAGAATTTTGCTCCAGGAGGATGATTCAGACAGTGGCGAGAGGAGGGACTAGAGAGAAGAGGAAATGAGATTGGAAGTGTTATTTAGACTTGATTTTGTTAATATCTCACCTGTACCTTGTGTGACACATATACTTAGGTATCTCAGTGTTTATTGGTATGTAACAGCTCTCTAGTTCCCAAACATCCATGTACACAAGAATATTCTAAGGGGCTTGTTTAAAATGAACATTCTTGGGCCTCTCTGCCAAATATCTTTGAGTTCACCAAACTTCCCAGGTGATTCTGATGGAAGTTCTAAGAAACTTCTGTGAAAGAAGTCAAAGATTTGTGGATTTGATTTTCAGCTACAAATATCTAGAACTCAGCTTTGTGCCAGTAGCTCTCAGGTACAATGATAGAATTCTCTGGCTTGGTTCCTGACCTTCAGGAGCTCAGAATTTGGTCAGAGAGGCACTCAACCATCAGTGTGCAAGTCCTGAAAAGGATTCGTTAGTTTAGAATGTGTGAATTGTAACGGAATAGTTTAAAAACAGATAGCTAAGGTATGGGTTACTGGTAACTACCAGTAGTTTTTGATCACTTTCTGAGTCATTAGGTATCTCCAGTGTTTCATACAAGATAGGTCGTTGAATATATGCCACAGAGCAGACACGAAAGAGGAGAGACCAGGACACGCTTCCCTGTGTGCACTTATCTTGCCCACCACCACTCACAGGCAGTAAATCACAGGGTCTCAAATTGCAGGCAGCTCAGTGTCCAGTGAGCTAGCTAGCTGCCTTTGCCCTAGTGATTTCTGACCCTGTCTAGAAAGAAAATCTGTCTATTTGGAGTTGGAAAAACACAAAGTTTTATGCAGGAAGAGCCTGGAAATGCTTCTCTTATGTTAATGAAAGCCAGTTTCCGCCACCTCCAAGAAGTACATACCATGTTCTGTTTTATTTGCTGTTTCTGACCTTTGCCTTGCTTAGATTTGGACACATTTCTTTTTATCTCATAATCACTAGAAATGGGTGGTCCCTCTTTGGACATTTGATAATGTCTGTAGCGTTCTGCTAGTGTTTATAGTGGTGTCCCGGGGTGGACTGGGGAGAGTGCCAGAAATTGGGATTCACCCAAGCACCCTCACCCCTATTTCTCTTATGAATATTTCTGCTTATTTATCTCATATGAGGAACAGCATGCTCACCCTAAGAGCCACAAGCTGGAGTCACATGTTCCAAAATGCAGTGGTGTCAGATTCTAGTTTGGATTTCTCAGCTTCGCAGCGGCCCCTCTATGATGTGACATAGACCAACGTAGTGTTACGAGGACAGGCTTAATGTCAGACCGTCATTTAAAACGTGGCTCTGAATTTCCTGGTGGTCCAGGGCTTAAGACCCCACGCTTCCATTGCAGGGGTCATGGGTCCAATCCCTGGTTGGGGATCCCGCATGCTGCACAGCATGGCCAAAAAGAAGAAAAAATTGTGTTGTTGTTGTTTAAAAAAACAAACAAAACCTGGCTCTGCCCTATACTAATTAGGTCTCCATTTTCTCATCAGTAAAATGGAGATGATAGTAATAATTATCCCATAAGATTGTTGTCCCTCTCACATTATATAAGGGCTCAGTAAATATCAGCAATTGTAATTATTCTCTGTTGTCGGGTAATACGTAATGAGAAGAAATAAACTAACTAGAGACCCATCTAAAGCCAAAATCTTTTCATTGTTTTTTTTTGGCGGTACGCGGGCCTCTCACTGTTGTGGCCTCTCCCGTTGCGGAGCACAGGCTCCGGACGCGCAGGCTCAGCGGCCATGGCTCACGGGCCCAGCCTCTCTGCGGCATGTGGGATCTTCCCGGACCAGGGCACGAACCCGTATCCCCTGCATCGGCAGGCGGACTCTCAACCACCGCGCCACCAGGGAAGCCCAAATCTTTTTATTCTTGCAGTGAACCTGGTAAGAAGTGATTGAGATCATATTTTTCAGGCCGGAATCCCAATAAATTAGCTCTTCAAAGGATTATTCCTAAAACGTTAGGTATGTATTTTAGTCACAATCAGTGTTTTGTTGAGTGAAGAGGTAGAACCATAATTATATAACACTGAACCAAACAGCTTGATAATTACACTTTCTAAAGAGTTAACAGTCATCACATAGTGAAGTCTTCAGAAGCTAAGGTATAAAAATTCTTAAACTCAGAATTAATGCAATCTTCTTTGATAAACTCAATAAAAATTATTATATTAATTTTCTTAAATGTGAGTTGAGTGATTAAACAATGAAATAGGTTACAGCAGTGCCCCTGCCGCCTCCTGGAGAATAACCCTCTGGATAAATCCACAGAGAAGCACTTGACCAACAACTTTCCTTCCAGGGACAAAATAGCCAAATTCATTCTAGGGTCTTCAGTTACATAGAATTATTGGGACAGTATATGTGTCCCAGCCCTTTTTTTTTTCCATGGCTTTTCAGATAACTATACCATGTCAGTTAGGTATTTCTTTGGGAGAACATACATAGGGTCGTGGTGATAGATATCTTGTGATAATTGTTTCCTATCAGTTGTGCCAACAGACCTAACCCGTGAACATTCTAGAAAAAGTCATCTGTACAGTTTGTTCATATGTGCATATTCATGTCATATTTCACATGTTAATGCTTTCTAAGATTTTATGCCATTTCTTGACATTGCCACTTTAGAGATGGTGTGCTCCTCTGGAAGTAATATCTCCCCAGGTGTTTTAGAAGTTACATCGTCGGGAATTCCCTGGCGGTCCAGTGGTGAGGACTCCACGCTTCCACTGCAGGGGGCACAGGTTCAATCACTGGTCGGGGAACTAAGATCCCACATGCTGTGTGGCGCAGCCAAAAAAATAAAAGTGTCCATGTCTCTTGCAATAAAAGCAAATGGTCATTTCAGTAAATAAATAAGTAAATGTTACATGGTAGAGGAAGTTGTTGGTTATGGGGCATGGGCATGAGAACCACCCGCTTAGGGATTCGTTACTTGTATGGATTGGGAAATGTCACCCACTGGAACGTGCTGTGGAAGAAGGGACCACGTTTATCGAGCACTTCCTGTGTGCTGTGCTCTTAATGCTCAGGACAGTCCTGTGAGATCAGGAGCAGTAACCCCATTGCTTATATATGCTGATGTGAGCCTTGGAGAGAATGAATAACTTGCCTGTGATCTCACAGCTCGTAGTGAAGCTGGGAATCAGAACCTGTCTTCTGATTTTAAAACTGAGATGCATTACACTGTCTCTCAGAACCAGGAAGTAAGTAATAGGTCCAAAAAATTAAAATAAGTGTTTTAAAGGCCTCTACTGAAATATTTGATAAATAGGAAACCCCCGGACTCTCACTCATTTTGAGCTAGGTCTGTGAGAATATGGTGAGAATAAAGCTGACTTAGAATTTTTAGACTTGGCCCCTGCCCTCAGGTTCATCCACAGCCTTTCACACACACAATCTACTGAGCCTCTGACGCTAAAGCAGAATGTAGAAAATTGTGTGGGAAACCTCATAAGCAATCACTTTGTCAGCAATAAGTAAGCTGATAGAACTCCAGAAGCTTTCTAACCTAAGGCCAGTTAACTAGAAATGTCAAACACTCATCGGTAGACCGTGAAGGCATTACCTTATGGAACAGGTTGTGAAAACACAGATCTCCACAGGGTCAGGCAGCTAGTGGAAATGAGGAAACCAGCTGGGTGAGGACTGCAGCAAACTGGAGCCAGCTGGCCCTGTGTGAAGGGGGCAGCTGCTCAGATACTCAGCTTCAGCTGATTCTTGTCACACAAAAGGAGAGCCCAGTGTTGCCAGATCTTCTGATTTTCAGAAGCAGCCAGGAATCTGGGTTTTTATGTGAAGTGAGATTTTTTTTAATGCTGGCACCAAATTCAATAGAAAAGAAGAGAAGAAGGAAGATGAGGAAAGAAAGAGCAAGAGGGAGGGGGAGAAAGAGAAGCACCACGTGAAGAAAAAGACTAGATGTCGCCACTGAGCAGTGGCTACCACTGTTGAGACTGACAGGTCACGGAGGATGGCTGCTCTTGACAGTAATGCAGCCACACTGTGAAAAGTCTCACCTGGGCTCATTACAGGCACTCTAGGAAGCCAGGGCAGTGGGTACTTTAAGAAAGCCCTTATCCCACTGGATAAACAATGATTCTTAACCTAATTTGGGTCTTGGTCCCCTTTGAGATCAGATAAAAACTATAGATTTCCTTCAGGAAAACACTCGTGTGCACAAACACAAGCTTGGCAAGTGATTTCAGAGTGTGCCCTGACACCCTGAAGTGCCAATCCAGACATCAGTTGAAGACACAACTTCAACTTTCAGAAACTGCAGCTCTTCAGAGTGACTCAGTCCAGTGGTCTCGCCGTGCTCTTCAATTATGTGGTGTTCCAGCCATCATTTTATTTTATTTTTAAATTTATTTATTTATATTTGGGCTGCATTGGGTCTTTGTTTCTGTGTGCGGGCTTTCTCTAGTTGCAGCGAGCGGGGACTACTCTTCGTTGCGGTGCACGGGCTTCTCATTGCGGTGGCTTCTCTTGTTGCGGAGCACGAGCTTTAGGCACGCGGGCTCAGTAGTTGTGGCTTGCGGGCTCTAGAGTACAGGCTCAGTAATTGTGGCGCGAGCTTAGTTGCTCCGCGGCCATGTGAGATCTTTCTGGACCAGGGATTGAACCTGTGTCCCCTGCATTGTCAGGCAGATTCTTAACCACTGCGCCACCAGGGAAGCCCTCATGTGATGTTTAAGCACAAACCAAAGTGTCTCCATGTGAACAGGGCACTGGGAGTGGGAATGGAATGATTCTTCTCGCCCCTGTCCTAACCATGTCCCCCAAGCCTTCTCTGAGGCTTTGCGACGAGGTGGAAAGAGCAGTAGGCTGCGGGCGTGTTCTAACACGTGCTTCCTTGTGAAGGAACTCAGCCAGCAAACCAGCTCCAACCTGCTGGTGTGTGTGCCAAGTTTGTAGAGAACAGTTATCAGCATCCTCAAAGGAACATTGGGCCTTCTCCTCAAAGAAGCCTTTAACCATTGCCAGTGCAGGAGGGTGTGTTTATCCAAGTCAGAAGGCCACAACTTGGAACTCTAGTATCTGAGCTAGTTTTTTATCACGTAAGAGGCACTTTCGTCCTCTAAAAGTACTGCTTTCTTTAATGGAAAGAACCCAAATACTTACAGACAGAAGTAGCAGAAGAGATCAGCTGAATTCAGTTAAGCTGTGCATTCTTTCTCTGTTAACTTCCAGTTTTTGAATTTAGGGTAAAATGAAATGAGCAAGATTCCTAAGAAGTAATCAAAGTCCATGCAGTTTCTAGATTGTCAAAGACAATTAAAAAACAGAGTTAGTGGCCACCTCAGCTTTTCAAAACATGACTTTTTTTAAAAAAAACAGATCCTTCATATTTTGTTCCCTCTGCATTTTTTTTAAGTATTTATTTATTTATGTGGCATGCAGGGTCTTTCCTTGCGGCACGCAGGCTTCTCTCTAGTTGTGGCACGCGGGCCCTAGAGTGCACGGGCTCAGTAGTTGCGGCTCGCGGGCTTAGTCGCTCCACGGCATGTGGGATCTTAGTTCCCCAACCAGGGATCGAACCTGCGTCCCCTGCATTGAAAGGCGATTCTTAACCACTGGACCACCAGGGAAGTCCCAAAACATGACTTATAAAATACACTTCTGATGTCTGTGTGTGATTTGTTTTCTCTCATGAGAAATAAACTTTCAGATCTGGTAAACTAAGAATTATTAGTGCATTCTAGTTTTAAAAGGTTAATTTGTGAGAAATTAATTTCCATGTATGTTGTCATTTCAAATGACTCCGAGATCCATACACTTGGCCTCCCCCTTAACTCCCAGCTCCAGTTTCAGATCTCCACCTGCTCACTAGACAGTTCTACCTGGAGCTCTGGTCATCACTGCAAACTCGACTCTTCCGAAATTCAACTTACTTCTCTTAAAGCTGGGCTCCGTTTGTTTACAGTGACTCATTTCTATCAGCAGAACTGTTCTTCTTCCCCTGTTCTAGAACCTAGACAACATCTTTGATCATTCTGCTCTCTAATCACCAAAGCCCATAAAGGATTTTTGTAACATCTCTTGGATAGATTGATCCCTTTCTTTGCATTTTCATGTTTGCCACCTTAGTCTCAGAAGTGACGGCACCTCACCTCTGCCTTGTCCCAGCTCAGCCTGCCTTCCTGATGAGATTTATCATCCTCAAGGACAGCTTTGCTGATCTCAATGCCTCCGAAACTTTTATGTGCTCCCATCTGCCCACCTCTCATTAACCAGTCACGCAAGACCCTGTATCAGACCTGTATCTCCAGGTATATCACTCACTGCTCCCCAGGAAACACCAAGAACAGCGCCCAATTCAAGCCCATCTCTTCTAACCCCTGTTAGAAGAGAGGCCGCCGCCGGGCCCGCCGCCGGGCCCCCCACCCCGCCCACCATGGCCACGCCCCACACTCTGGCGGCAGGGGCGCCCGCACCCAGGAAGGCCACCCTCACACACCCGGGGAAGGCGATCCTGGCAGGCGACACGGAAATCTGCATCACCTTCCCCACCAAGCACGTGAAGACGCAGCTGCAGCTGGACGAGTGCTTGCACCCGCCGCGCTACGAGGGCATCGGGGACTGCGTGCGGCGGACGGTCCACAACCATGGCGTACCGGGCCTGTACCGCGGCCTCATCTCCTTGCTCTACGGCTCCATCCCAAAGGCGGCCGTCCGGTTCGGGATGTTCGAGTTTCTCAGCAACCACATGCGGGACGCCCAGGGATGGCTAGACAGCACACGCGGGCTGCTGTGCGGCCTGGGCGCTGGTGTGGCAGATGCCGTGGTGGTCGTGTGCCCCATGGAGACCATCAAGGTGAAGTTAATCCATGACCAGACCTACCCCAGCCCCAAATACAGAGGATTCTTCCACGGAGTCAGGGAGATCGTTTGGGAACAAGGGCTGAAAGGGACCTGCCAGGGCATCGTGGCCACTGTGCTGAAGCAGGGATCCAACCAGGCCATTCTCTTCTTCGTCGTGACCTCCTTGCACAACTGGTACCAAGGGGACAACCCCAACAAGCCCCTATGAACCCTTCTGATCACTGGTGTGTTTGGCGCCATCACAGGCACAGCCAGTGTCTGTGGTAACACTCCTCTGGACGTGATCAAGACCCGGATGCAGGGCCTGGAGGCGCATAAGTACCACACAACGTGGGGCCGCGGCCTGCAGATCCTGAGGAACGAGGGCCCCAAGGCGTTCTACAAGGGCACCGTCCCCCGCCTGGGCCGGGTGTGCCTGGACGTGGACATCGTGTTTGTCATCTACGACGAGGTGGTGAAGCTGCTTAACAAAGTGTGGAAGACGGACTGAGCCCCGGTGTCTGCACATGGGCTGCCCCCAGCACCCCCTTCTCGCAATTCCAGTGCAGTCATGCCAAAAGGCCCCCTTCCCCTGTCCCTCGCAGTTCATGGCTCAGGGCTGTCCCCTGTGGCCATCGAGTCCATGTGTCTGTCCCCTGTGGTCTGTATGGCACCACCATGGTGTCCATGTGTCCAGCTGAGACCGGGTGTTCCTCTGGCCTGTGAATCTGTGCCCACTTGTCCACGTGCTTACTCATGTGCCTGTGTTTCATGTTTCGTGTCCTGTGACCCTGTGCCCCACTTCCCGGGGTGCCCATGTGGCCTGGGTCATGGCTCCGTACCCATGGCCTGGTCCCAGCCCGGTGACTTCCACCCTGGGCGCAGGGGCATCGCCCCGGCCTACCACAGCTGCCTCCGGGCCTCAACCTGGCCTCACTGCATTATAGGGGCTGCCTATCCCCCTGCGTCTCCCACCACTGGCCTTAACCAGCCCTTGGGCCCTCCCTCTGCCCCGGACAGGGTGGCACCTGCCACTCTCAGGACCACCCTTCCAAAGCAGAATAAACCGGATCCTGTTGCAGCCTCCTGTCCCTGTGTCAGCCCGTCTGTGGGTGGGCAGTGGTGGTCACGCCTCTGCCGAGGGCAGGCCCACTCCTCACCCGAGGACACTGTCGGGGCCAGGCAGGCTGGTGGGCAAGCAAGCTGCGGCCACAGTGTCAGCCCTCTGGGAGGCCTGGCACCAGGCCAAGGAACATCTGGCCTCCATCCAGGCCTTGCCTGTGGCCTGGGGGCAAGATCCTGCAGGGTCAGCTGGAGGGTGTGTCCTTGGGGGTCACCTGGTAGGCAACATTGAGGGGGCAGAGGAGAACTGGTTGGGCCTGGAGACAGTGCTCTCGGCCTCTTGTCTGCCCTGCAGCCTGGGCCCAGCCCAGCTTACTCCCTAATGGTTTCCCTGTGAAATGGTCTGCTTGAGGGGCACTGCTTTGGGGTGACCAATTTCTGGTCTCCTGAGACTCTGAGCAGGAGGCCCTTTCTTAAAAAAAATAATAATAATAATAATAATCCTTCTTCCAACACTGAATCAAGATGTGCTCATGAATGTACTTAAAGTGCCTGCCAGTGCCCAGCTCCCCAGAGATGGTCAGTAGCGAGCAATGGTCCAATTATTATTTCCTGGGATAATACTGTCCACATGGTAGTTGTTTAATCCTTAGTAGCCAAATAAAGGAACTACTTTATCAAAATGATGATTCCTTTTTCTAAAAACCTATACATATAAGATCTCCTACTTCCTTAGTAATTTGAAGAGGCTGCCCAAAGGAAAGCAGTTAGAAAATGTTTAGATGTTCCTAAACATACAAATAATGAGCAAATATGATTGCTTTTTATAATTTTCTCTATATTTTTGCAGTTATCGTAACATCATTTTCATTAAGAACAGCTTGGTGAATACAGAAAACCAAAACCAAGAAAATCACAATCCTCCCCCACCCAACCAACTACTAATACTTCATTGTATTTTCTTCTAGTCTTTGTTTATAGATTTGCTTGTTTAAAATATAGTGTTATCATGCTCTATATAAAATTTGTGCCCTGTAAAAAGTGATAAAATTCCCTGAAAATCAGGGAAATTACTACCATTTATGGTCTACTTACTGTATGCCAGACACTTTACTTGCATTCTCTTACTTAACTCTCAAAACCTCCCAATGGGGTAAATACTATTACCATCCCTATTTATATATGAGAAACCTGAGACTCAAAGAAATCCAGAGCGCAAAGCTAGTAAATGGCAGAGCTGGGGTAAGAATGCAGGCAGCCCAGCCCAGGGACCTGTGTTCTTAACCACTGCCTGCAAAGAGCCCTTCTCTGCGTGACCAGTGTTGGTGATCGAGAGCAATTTACCTTCTTGTCTGTAACAACAGTGAGATTGAGAAACTCTTCCCCACCAGTGCCTACGCCATGCTAATTCCAGTAACAATCTGAATAATCATTTCTTTAGCCCCTGTTTACACCATCCACCACCCTAGTTCACTATCTCTAACTCTCACAAGAAGCTTTGAAGGTTTGTGTACTGTAAGCACCATTCCACAGCTGAGGAAACAAGGCTCAGAGAGCCCAGGTAACTTAGGCACCATCCCGGAGATGGAGAGTTGAGCTTCTAACTCCATGGCACCATCATACTGCTTCTCAATAAAAAAATCCCTTAAGACCCAGATAAGGATGAGAAGAGAATGGTCCTTAGCCATTTGCATATTAGTGACATTAGTGTGTTTCTGTGGCACCAAACTGGTGGGATCCAGAAGGCAGGATGTGCATGTTTCGGTTGATTTGGGGTGTGTGGGGGGGTGGATATTAAGCCCCAGGCAAGTGGACCTGGCACAGGGCACCTCAGAGAACCAGACCTCACTGTCTTCCAGGTACTGTTCCTGTGGAAGCCTCTGAAATCAGGTGTCAAAAGAGTTAATTACCTAAGGGGAAGGCAGATTTGTTTGGATAAACTCTGTTATTTATATGAAGTACATCTGTTGTTGCCGACTCCAGACATTTTCATGGGCCAAGAAGCTGGCTTATTTAAAAGTATGTACGTTGAAAGGACTTCAGAAATTTCATTGAGAAAACTGAGGCCAAAGAAATTACATCTTCAAAGGAAGTTAGCAGAATGGAAGGATCTAGAATTCTCCAGCCTCCCTCATCCAAGTCCATTGAACTTTCCACTATACTATTTTGCTTTACCTAATTTTTTTTTTCTTTTTTTTGTGGTACGCGGGCCTCTCACTGTTGTGGCCTCTCCCGTTGCGAAGCACAGGCTCCGGACACGCAGGCTCAGCAGCCATGGCTCACGGGCCCAGCCGCTGCGCGGCACGTGGGATCTTCCCGGTCCGGGGCACGAACCTGCGTCCCCTGCATCGGCAGGCGGACTCTCAACCACTGCGCCACCAGGGAAGCCCTTTACCTAATTTTTGAAACTATGACAATAGGTCAGAAAAATTTAGTGATGTTTATGTGGTTTATGGAATGTAAATTTTTAGAAACCAAATTTGTCACATATAAAAATCAGAGCTTTAATATCAATAGAATGACTGTAATCTCAAACACCTACTATATTATCTTTCCTATTTCTGTTGTTGTCTCTTTTTTTCTAGATTTCACGATGCTTTGCAGCAGTTTTCTGAGTCTCGAATTTTCTATGTCTGTGGATCCCAGAATTTGCTAAGAGATGGAAGAGTCTCCGCAGAATGATCTGAACATGACAAGCCTTGAGGAAGAGGACCCTCTCCAGAGCAGCAGCCCTCGGATTTCTGTTAGGGAATTTTCCTGCCACTGCTGTTACGACATCCTGGTTAACCCAACCACCTTGAACTGTGGGCACAGCTTCTGCCGGCACTGCCTAGCTCTGTGGTGGGCCTCTTCGAAGAAAACAGAGTGTCCAGAATGCAGAGAAAAATGGGAAGGTTTCCCCAAAGTCAATATTCTCCTCAGGTAATGCTCAGCTCACGTGGGTAGCTCATTGGGCCTGTACAGTGTGGTTTCTCTTACTGGGAGCAGCCACATCTGGAAAGGCCAGAGGGGTGGAGCCCACTGCCTCAGGGGTCATTCTGGATCTGCTGGCATGTGAGTCAGGGAGCTCAGGGACCTGGAAGTCCCGACTCCCTTCCTCACAGGTGACCGTGATTTGTTTGTTTATTATAAATGGGGGAAAGAAAGAAACGCTGGTTATCAGACCATTGTCTGTAACCCTATGCACATAATACTTCTTATTGATGTGTATTCACTGAGAACACCCTAGGTCTCATAGAGAAGATGGTCTAACTGTATGATTCTCGAAAACTGGTTTGATGCTGGTTTTCATAATCTTTGACTAAACTCTGTTGCATTTATCACATTAATAGAGTTTCTCATGCATGGCATCACACAACAGTTGTTAAGACCTTCAGATAGCAGGTTTATTTCTGCTTCCCTTCATAATGTTCATCATGTCCCTGTGAGGTCTTTGAGGCTAAAATCCTTTTCTCTTGCCTTCTTGTTATCAACAGAGTACCAGGAAGTTCCACTGAAAACATTAACCCAGCATTCTCTTTTTCACAGGAGATGTATTTACACCACTTTGCTCTGACCTTTCAGCCTTGGTTTACCTGCGGGTTAACCTTAAATTGAAGAAGGGTTCTCTGATTGTGTATAATCGAAAATGAAGAGCCTACAGTATGACCTGAGGGTTGGTCTCACTCTCACTACTGAACTGCACCTTTTTTCTGAGTTAATTTTTAATAACATAAGCAGTACATATATAGTCATTTACATTCTTTTAAAAAAATCAGAACATTGCTGATAAAGACCCCTTCAACCCCTCCTCCCCCATCTTACAATTCTTCCTTCCTTTTTCTCAGAATAATTTCAGTTATGACTTAGTTGTCATCTTTCAGATTTTTAAAAATACTTTTATACATTTATGTGCCAATAGGAAATGCAAATATTTCCTCACATCAGTGGTGTACTGTGTTTCTGCAGTTTACTATTTCATTCAACAATGTGGATAAATTTATTCATTTTGATACACAGTGATATCCAGTAAATTCATTTTTAAAACTATGTATGTTTCCACTGTATGAATGTATTTCCACTGTATGTTTGAATATGCTATGTTTTATTTAGCTGTTGCCCTAACAGTGGACATATAGGTGTTTCTGATTTGTTGCTGCTACCAACAGGGCCATAACCAATCTTCTTGTCCATTCTTCTAGAATCCTTATATATTATTAAATGTTGATAGTAGTTTTATTTTGGCCTCTAAACATTATAAGTGTACTCAGTCAAAAAACTGTCTTGTGATTTTTTTTTTTCTGTTCTCCATAGGGATGCCATTGAAAAATTATTTCCTGATGCAATTAGAATGCGATCTGCAGACATTCAGCAGAATAATGATGTAGTCCAGAGTCTCGCAGCCTTTCAGAAGTATGGGAATGATAAGATTCTTTCAGCTCCCAACACTGGCCGAGTGAATCAGCAGAGGGGAGGGGGATTCTTTTCCGGAGTGCTCACAGCTTTAACTGGTGTGGCAGTAAGTTTATGTCTCTCTGTCCCCCTCCCTCCCACAGTTTCCCGTGAAGTCAGTTCTGTTGAAATACCCCTAAATGATTAATGATGTGACCGAATGTGGTAATTCACTATGTACATTGAAACCTGGGTATGTTGCCTATGCAAGTATATGCAACGTAATATTCAGAGCCCAGTAAATGTTAGCTTTGTCCCATTTCATCCTCTTCACAACCTATGCAATAGGCACTGTTATTATTCCTGCTGTAGAGAGGAGCAAACCGGTGCAGAAAGGTGTTAAAGCTGGAACTCAAGGCCATGTCTTGAGCACAGCCCTTCACTAACTTCCAGTGTAGAGACTATTTTCTTTTTAAGATCTATCCATGCTACAAAAATCTAACTATTACAAATTTTCCAATAGAAAAGGCACGCGAGTCAGTTACACTGGCCAAATTGATGGGGAAAAGGGTGCAGTGCTCCCTGGTGCCCTGCAGTGAGTCCTATTCCTGTCTCTGTTCCCTGACGACCTGAGACTCAGCAGAGATGAGCCCACCAAGGGTCACGCTCCCCAGATCTCAGTGGCAGTGGTGTTGCCGGCTTCCATATCTATGGACTTGGCATCATCCCCTTCCAGCTCAGCTTTTTCCTTCCCGGCCCCACGCTCACATATTTAGAAACTGGCGTCTCTGATCCTGCTGTGGAATAAGGGCCATGTCACTTTTCCCCAGGTGGTCCTGCTGGTGTATCACTGGAGCAGCAGGGAATCTGAGCACGACCTCCTGGTGCACAAGACTGTGGCCACATGGACAGCAGAAGAAGTTGTCCTCTGGCTGGAGCAGCTGGGCCCTTGGGCCTCTCTCTACAGAGACAGGTTTTTATCTGAAAGAGTAAATGGAAGGTGAGAAGCAAAATCTTCTGATACGTCACTGACATTTTTTAAACAGTTTTATTGAGACACCATCCACGTAACCCCAAAAGTCACCCATTTAAAGAGTATAATCAGTGGCTTTTAATATATTCACAGATATGTGCAGCCATCGCCACAGTCTGGTTTTAGAACATTTCCATCATCCCCAAAAAGAGAGCTCCTGCTAAAGGCAGTCAATCCTCATTTTCCCCTCCCGCAGCCCCCGGGAACCACCATTCTACTTTCTGTCTCCTGGATTTGCCTGTTCAGAGTATTTCCATTCTTCATTCATCCATTCTTCAGTTGATGGACATTTGGATTGATTCCATTTTGGGGCTGTTAGGAACAGTGCTGCTGCGACCATTTGTATATAAAGGTTTTTGTGTGGACGTGTATTTTCAATACTCGGTACTGTCTTGGAGTGGAAATGCTGGGTCATAAGGTAACTCTGTGTTTACCTTTTGGGGAGCCATTGAATTGTTTTCTAAAGCAGCTGAACCATTTTATGTCATCGACTGACATTTTAATTGTTTGTTGCTTCCTGATTATAAAAGTAACATATATTTATTTATTTTAAAATAATAAAGTAGAATTGTAGGACATTAGAAATGAAATACCTTCATAATCCTGCTCTTCAGAGAAAACCACTATTATCATCTTGCTGGACACCTGTCCAGATTTTTTTCAATGTTTATACAGGCATACATATAGATGTGTTAAATAACATGTTATTTATTTATTTAAACTGGAAATACGATTGTACTAAGCAAACCTGTGTTTATATGTATGTGTATAGGCTAGAGTCTGTTAATCAATCTCTACCAGCACACATATGTGGTGTTTCCCTTTTTTCTGCTCCAGACGGTACCAGACTACATTGTGCAAATGCTCTGAGGAACCTATTAGTTTGAGGAGCTCACTCATCGCTGAGCTATGCGTCAGCCTGCTTCTGCCCATCAGCAAATCCCCCTGCCCCTTCCGGAGCCCTGTCCATCTTTACTAGGGTCCCTCCCTTCCTTGAAGGGGGAACACGTAGGGGTGTTACTTAGACCACCAGGCAGCCGCTCTCTAACCCATTTGAGTCAGACGTGTAGTCCACTCACTGCTAGACTGCCCCACCTCCCACCCTGGTCCATTTTTTCCCCCTGAACTGAGCTTTTAACACTTGACTCTCTATTGAGGAAGCAAAATACTCCCACTTTGTCTGTTTTTTGTAAGAAGTTGTACCACCTCCCCACCCTCGCCCTGAATTGTAGTTAAAGAAACTTCTCTACCCACTTAATACAATATGTCTTTCTGTAACTGTCTTCCTTCCAGAGGAGAGATTCCAAAACTGGAATTGTTGAGTGAAAGGGAATAAACCTTTACGGGGCACTTTTAACAAGGAATCACTGTGGAGGTGAATTCACGTCTTCTGATGAAAGGGAACAGATAAGGGATCTACACTTATCTTTATTTAATCACTATCCTCAAACAGCTACTCTTTTTTTGGCTGCATTGGGTCTTCGTTGCTGCGTGCAGGCTTTCTCTAGTTGCGGCGAGCAGGGGCTACTCTTCATCGTGGTGCGCGGGCTTCTCACTGCTGTAGCTTCTCTTATTGCAGAGCATGGGCTCTAGGTGCGTGAGCTTCAGTAGTTGTGGAGCACGGGCTTAGTTGCTCCGCAGCATGTGGGATCTTCCCGGACCAGGGATCCCACCCGTGTCCCCTGCACTGGCAGGCGGATTCTTAACCACTGCACCACCAGGCAAGTCCCCAAACAACTACTCTTAATGTCATAATGTTTTATTGGATTTCTTCCCAATTTTTTTTTTCTGTACACACACACTTTAAAAAATAGAGGGACTGGCAAATAGTAAGCTTTCAGTTGTTTGCTATTATTAATCTTATTTCATATGTTAGGTGTCTTACCTCAAGCCTAAAGTGTTTATCTGTGTTGATAAGGTGGAACTCCGACTGTGGAAAGTTTGCTTCCAGGATGTAATCTCAAAAGACATCTCCTCCTATCTCCTTGCCCACACCCTAGGTTGCTTTTAACTTTGACAGAGGAAGAATTTTCCAGGGCACCATATACCATAGAAAACAGCAGCCACCGAAGAGCCATCCTCATGGAACTGGAGCGAGTCAAAGCACTGGGTGTGAAGCCCCCGCAAAACCTCTGGGAATACAAGGTAAACTCTATTTTTTCAATGGAAAATAAGTATTGAGCACCAGATATCAGTTATCTGCCTGCCCACTGCTCATGAATACATCAGACAAAACCGAAGCCCCCTGCATCCCCACTTTCCCTATGCCTGTGTATCCTTCCTGAGCCTATTTTTCTACTTGTGTTATGGGTATATATCCACAGCTCTAGGAACAATGTTCTAGGTTTTTAACCTTAACATAAAAGGCATGAACTGAGCTTATTATCCTTCTGCAAGTAGCTTTTGTCTGTGGCTCTCTTTTTCTCTTGTGCCATATTCCACTGCACAAGTGCATGACCATTTATACATTCTCCCATTGATGGCCACTGAGATTATTTCCATTTTTGCTATGAGAAACAGGGCTGCTGTGGACATTCTTGGAAAGTTCGTGTGCTCATGTGTAAGACTTTCTTTGCGCTATACACTGAGGAATAGGATTACTGGGTCACAAGTAACGCACATCTTCAGCTTTACCAGATGCTGATAAATTGTTCTTCAGTGTGACTGTACCTGGTTCTCCTTCACAGAGAGAATTTAGCGAATACTGTAGTGTAAAACGAATACTCTATTTTTTATTAGTCATAGAGTGTCTGGAGTACAGATACCTATACCCTAAAAAAGACATCATGGAGAAAAATAAATACAAATAACCAATAAGTTTATGGGGGAAAAATGCTCACTGATAATTATGGTACAAATGAGACAACCCGCTGGCGTCATTCTCACCTGTGACATTATCAAGGATAAGAACTTTCATAACGTGAGGAAAGAGGCACTCACGTGTGTGGATCCTAAATTGGCGCAGTCTCTTTGGAGAGCAGTTTATCAATAACTATTAAAGTTTAAACCGCCCCTACTCTTTGGTCTACAATTTCACTTCTTTGCATTTAGAGCACAGGCAGCATAGCGCTGTGATCAAGAGAGGGCTCGGCAGCCTGACTCCCGGTCTCCTCGCCAGGCTCCTCCAGGGCACACGGACTGTGGGAACGCCAGCAAGTCCCTGGGCCTCCTGGTCCCGTTTCCTCCTCAGCCAATGACCTCAGAGAGTCACAGTGAGAATTGAATGTTTGAGTCACAGAAATTATTAAACAAGATGTTGACCACAGTGTCACTGGTAATAGCACGTGGGAAACAACCTCAGCACCCATTGTTAGGAACAGGTTAAATAAATACAGCTCACCCATACATGTAGCCATTACAAAGGAACGAGGTGACCCTGGGTGTGCTAACAAGAAATGATACCCAAGTTGTTAACTGAAAATAAAGAAAAACACGTTAGAAAAGCTACACATTTGTATGTGTCATAGAAAACCTCTGGAAGGATACACAGACTGTTAACAATGTTTTCATCTAGGGATTGAGACTTGAGTGGAAGGGTGAATTGTATTTGTCATTTAATACAATTCTGTGCCGTTTGAAAAAATTGTGTTTATTTTGTGCATGTATTGCTTCAAAGCTGAAAAAACACTAGTTTCAGAATTTTTGAAGAATGGGGATAGGGTCCTAAGATAGATGATTTGTTGTTTTCTGTGTTGTTTGTCAGTTTAAAAAAAAAATCCCTACTTCTCTTTTATCATAAATTATTAGTTTTGTTAATGCGGTCAAATTCTGGACTTCTTGTAGCCAATGTTAGACCTGTGGTGGGTTTTAATATCTGACAGAACCTTTCTGGGTCCTGTATCCAGCAATGAGCCTCTATTTAGAATCTGTCAAAGTAAACTTAATATTCACCAGAGTGAATGGGGATGGTATTCTGGTCCCACTGTAAAGAGCAGGCAGAATCTTATCATCAGTCTGCTCCTTCAGATCTGCGCTTCAGCCCCTCCCCAGGGGTGGTCGCTTGATGTTCAGCCTGCAGGCTGTGTGGTAAGACCCCTCGGTGCGGCTGCCCCTGAGTGCCACTGTTCTCGTCAGACCTGAGAGGGACAGCTCCCCACAGCAGTGCTGTCATCGTAACCACCTAACTGGGAGGTTGGTTTATCCTCCTTCTCTGACAGAAGGTAGCCCCAGAGTTGGGATATTTTGGTCCAGCTGATCCCAGACCTACAAACATGTAACCCAGTCATCTCCCTTTGTCTCGTACTAACCAAGACACCCAAGTGGCTGGGTGCCTTCGGGCTCTATTTCTGGGACCTGTATTCCTTTAGAGCCTGCACACCCAATAGGAGCAGCATCGCCCCCAAGGCCATTGGTTCTTGAGGGGTGAAAAGTGTTAAGTATTGCAGTGACTTGTGGCCCTCCAAAGACCACAGGACATAATCAGACACACGGTATGTCTGTGGTGTTAACGATTCATGGGGCAGGGGAGGGCTTATGAAAAAAATGTCTAAAAGGCTCCTCAAGGGGTAATAATGAAAAAAAGGTTGGGAAACATTGCTTTAAAATGAAGAACTACTTCCATATTTCTATGTCTCACCTACGTTACAATATAGAGATAATTTTTAGAAGTTAGATTTTTCAAAAAACTTTTACTATGGAAAATTTCAAATATACCCAAAAGCAGGATAATAGTACAAAACTTCCATCAGCCCATACGACAGCAACTCATGGCTGTGTTTATTTCAGTAATACCTACTCCTGCTACCCCTGATTATTTTGAATCTGAGATAGCATATATTTCATAAGTAAACATTTTATTGACTCTCTAAAAAGTAAAGACTTTTTTTTTAAAATTTATGTGGCTGCATCAGGTCTTAGTTGCGGCATGCGGGATCTTCGTTGTGGCACTCAGGCTTCTCTCTAGTTCCAGCGCACGGGTTCCACAGGGTGCAGGCTCAGTAGTTGTGGCGCGCAGGCTTAGTTGCCCTGTGGCATGTGGGATCTTAGTTCCCCAACCAGGGATCAAACCCGTGTCCCCTGCATTGGAAGGCGTTTTCTTAACCACTGGACCACCAGGAGAGGCCCTAAAAAGTAAAGACTTCTTGAAAAACAAAACTAAAATACCACAATATACCCCCCCAGGATGAATAATTCTCTGATATTATCAAATAATTTGTCAGTATTCAAATACCCTACTTTTTTTTTTTCAGTTGATTTGTTCCACCCAGGGTCCCAACAAGGTCCACATTTGGTTGTCATGTCTTTTTTTTTTTTTTTTTTTGAGGTAAAGTTGGTTTTCAATATTAGTTTCAGGTGTACAACATAGTGATTCAATATTTTTATAGATCATACCCCACTTAAAGTTATTATAAAAATATTTGCTATATTCCCTGTGCTAAACAGTATATTCTTATAGCTTATTTTATATATAGTAGTTTGTACCTCTTAATCCCCTACCCCTGTCTTGCCCCTCCCACCTTCCCTCTCCCCACTGGTAACCACTAGTTGGTTCTCTATATCTGTGAGTTGGTTTCTGTTTTGTTATAGGCATTTGTTTGTTTTATTTTTTAGATTCCACATATAAGTCAAAATATACCTACTTATTTTTCTATGTCTGACTTATTTCACTAAGCATAATACGCCCAGGTCCATCCATGTTGTTGCAAAATGGTAAAGTTTCATTCTTTTTATGGAAGGGTAGTATTCCATTGTGTGTGTGTGTGTGTGTGTGTGTGTGTGTGTGTGTGTGTGTGTGTGTGTGTGTGTGTATTTATATGCCACAGCATCTTTACCCATTCATCTGTTGATGGATACTTAGGTTGCTTCCATATCTTGGCGATTGCAAATAATGCTCTTATGAACATTGGGGTGCCTGCATCTTTTCAAATTAGTGTTTTTGTTTTCTTTGGATATATTCCAAGGAGTGGGATTGATGGATCATATGGTAGCTCTATTTTTAGTTTTTTGAGGACCACCCATACTGTTTTCCACAGTGGCTGCAGCAATTTACATTCCCACCAGCGGTATACAGGGGTTCCCGTTTCTCCACACCCTCTCTAGCATTTGTTATCTGTGGTGCTTTTGGTGATGGCTTTTCTGACAGGTGTGAGGTGATATCTCATTGTGGTTTTGATTTGCATTTCTCTGATAATTAGTGATGTTGAGCATCTTTTCATGGGCCTATTGGCCATCTCACTGTCTTCTTTGGAAAAATGTCTATGCAGGTCTTCTGAATTTTTTTTAATTGGGTTGTTTGTTGGTTGTCATGTCTGTTAAGTCTCTTTCAGTCTGTAGATTCTCCCTTCCTCTGTCATTACCCTGCATTTATTTGTTGAAGAAACCAGATCATTTTCTCCTGTAGTTTTCTGACGTTTTGTACTTTGCCGGTTATCTCTCTGTGGTGTCACCTAACAGGTCCCTTCTTCCCCTGCATATCCTATAATCTAGGAGTTAGGACTAGAGGCTTACTTTGGTTTAGGTTTGGTGTTTTGGCAAGGCTGCTTTATAGGTGTGGTATTTTCTTCCATCAAGAGGCTCATAATGTCCCATGATCATTGATTGTTTAGATCCATTAGTTCATTAAGGGTTGCCAAATGGTGATACTGTAACTCTCTCATTTCTTTTTCATCTTGTTAGCTGACATACATCTTTAATAAAAAGGAAATCTTCTGTCAACAGCCATTTTGATTATCCTAAGTACAGTTTATACCAGAAGGGCAGGTTAAATGCTTGATCTTCTCCATTTCCTTACCAGTTTCAGAATTTGCTTCCCTGTTGTCCTCCAAAAGTGACCAATTTCTTTCTTTAGGATTATTAATAACTGAGTATTTTGACATTCTTGATGTATTTGAATACATTTCAATAGTTATTCTAATTCATGCTCCAACTGTCCCATCTTTTTTGAATAGTAGTCTCTTCAAATTATTCCCTGAGTCCATTTTTTAAATTTAACTTTTGAATTGAGGTACAGCGTACTTGCTAATGAGTCCTTTTAACATGATTTATTAGTCTTTGATAGTTTCCGTTCTCACACGACAAGATGTTCAAGTTACTCATGTACCTTTCCTGCCCCAGACCTGGAATCAGCCATTTCACAAGTTGGACCTCCTAAAAATTTTTTTAAATATGGAAAATGTTAGGTACATACAAAAATAGAGGGAAGAGAGTACTCATACCCAGCTTCAACGAGCATCGACTCATGGTCACTCCTAATTCATCTGTACCCCTCCACCCTCTCCCCACACCCCCAGTCCTGGAATTATATCAAAGCATATCCACACATCATGTTATTTCACCCCTAAATACTTTAGTGTGAAGCTCTAAAGAGAAGGACTGTCTTCTTAAATGTAACCGTTATCACACTTTAAAAGCTTTATTGGTAAGCCACTAATAGCATCAAATAAGTTGAATATGTTTTAACAGTTTTGTTGAGCTATAATTGACATACACATATTTAAAGTGTACAATTTGCTAAGTTTTGACATATGTACACACCTGTGAAACCATCACCACAATCAAGATAGTGAACGTATACATCAGTCCCAAAAGCTTCTTCCCGCCCCTTTGTAAGCCCTCCTTCCCATCCCTCCCCTTTTTAATTAGTGTACAGTGGTATCTCACTGGCTTAATTTGCATTTCTTTAAGGATTAGTGATAATGAGCATCTTTTCATGTGCGTATTTGCCATCCTTCTATCTTCTTTGGTGAAGTGTCCATTCACATCTTTTGCCCATTTTACTTGATGCTTAGTAGCATCAAGTAAGTTGAATCATTTTTAAGTTTCTTTTATAATCAGGAAAAATATAAATGTACATTCATTATAGCAAAATTTACAGAAGTGAAGAAAATGAAAATAAATTGACCCTAATCCCACCTGAGATTCAGACATGGGTAATATTGCGTTTTGCTCTGTTTTCTTCTAGACAATTTTCTGAGTGTACTTAAAACAGCTGTTTTATTTTTGTATTCATTTTGCAAACATGTACTGACATCTCTTGTGAGCCAGGTGGTCCTTTAGAAAGGGGATCTGAGTCCTGAATCAGGCAGGCCCTGCTTTCACGGCACTGACACTGTGGAGGTGGATGGCTACACATCTTAGATCTTTTCTTCACCTAACATTGTAACGTGAGCATTATCCAACGCCC
This sequence comes from Aethalodelphis obliquidens, assembly GCF_003676395.1. Taxonomy (NCBI): domain Eukaryota; kingdom Metazoa; phylum Chordata; class Mammalia; order Artiodactyla; family Delphinidae; genus Aethalodelphis; species Aethalodelphis obliquidens. The sequence continues at coordinate 1,343,637 of NW_020837962.1, read as the reverse complement.
CTCCTATACATTCCTCCATGGCTGTATGAATTCTGGGCTAAATATCTACAGTAACTTCAGGACTGAGGTCACAGATTTCACTTTTTCTCTACTATGCACAATGCAACACTAAATATTTTGTGCGTGAGGCCTTCTGATTTTTTTATCAAGTGGTGCCCACTGATTACTTTCCCGAAAGGTTGTGTTCTTCTAAATGTGCCTAGGAGCTTGCTTCTCATCCCCCTATCCCTCCCCACCCATGGAGAGAGACTGGATCTTTCTATAACGTAGCCTAACAGATGGATTACTTGGCCCCTTCTTCCCATTCATTCATTCATTCATTCCCAGTGCAAACCACGTGGAGGAGGGCGTGAGACTGCGGAAGGAGCCTGGGTGGGGAGCGGGCAGCTATTGTTGTAACAAGTCCCTGCACCCGCCTCATCCTCTGCAGGCCGTGAACCCAGGCAGGTCCCTGTTCCTGCTGTACGCCCTCAAGAGCTCCCCGAGACTCTGTCTGCTGTACCTCTACCTGTTTGACTACACAGACACCTTCCTGCCCTTCATCCATACCATCTGCCCTCTGCAAGAAGACAGCTCCGGGGAGGACGTCATCACCAAGCTTCTGGTGGGTCTGGAGAGGGCCTTGAGTGGCGTCATGCTGCCATTCCTCAGCGTGGGATGGAATTGGAGACATGGCTGGCGCCTGTCAGGGAAGAGGAAACAACAGAGGCTTCATTTGAATTTTGCAAGGAGAGCCCCTACGAAAGAAAATACAGCAGGAACTTCCCCACTCCCAGAAGCCTGTTTTGTTTCCTGCATTGCATAGCAAGAGGGGTTACCCTCTGGACTTGAAATATTTAGGGGAAAAAAACCCAGCTTTGCTTCTGTTATAAAAGAAGATAGCATAGGTCCAGATTGCCCAAGGGTTAGATCTGTGGGCCCTCCAGCTTGGTAATCTGTCTCTTAACAGGATCCCCAAAGGATGATTATTTGTCCTACCACAAGGCAGGGTTAGTATCCGTCCTGTTGGCCTCAGAATAGTAAGCTGTCATCCAGCTCACTGATGGGAGTCATCACGTCAGCTGACCACAGGGCCTTTGGCAGGGATAGCTACCCGCCACAGCTCTGATGGATTCCTTCAGAACTGTCAGTGGATCGCATTGACTCAGGGTGATTGTGTCTAGTTGGTCATCGGAGGGTAATGTCCTTTACATTGGTACTTTTGGGGCAGTCCCTCTGATCCGTTTATATCAAAAGTCACATGGATATAGGAATCATCGTATATGATGTTGAAACAGAATTCCTAAATCTCCAAAGACCCTTTTCTAAACACTTGAATCAAATACCTGCCTAACTGACCTCAGCCTTGGGTGTAGTTTTAAGCCTGCAGGTTAGCCCCTTTGCACAGTGTTTCTCTGATTACCCAGTTTTCAGCTGTTCCCTGCCCTTGCTGGACTGGGAGCACAGAGACCCCCTGACCTTTCCGTTTTAAAGAGCCCCACCAACCCTTGCCCGCTTATCACGCTGACTTTCTTCTTGGGATGCTCAGTGTCTGCTCCGTTGTGCACAGTCTTGCTTGGCTTTCATTAGCCTCTGGATGCTTATGAGTTGTTTAAATGCTCTTGTTACAGATTACCTGCTAATTCTGTAAGGAAAATTTTTCATTTTCCCAAAATTACTTTTTAAAGCTATATGTTTACTTTTCCCATGACCTGTTATCATTCTACCACAGATGAGCTGTTGAATTGAAATTGTTTGAGCTACCCTTGCAGTGGTGAAGAAATTGTAAAGCTGGTTAATTTTTATTCATTTCAACCTCATTATTAATAATGCTTAGATTACTCATGCTTAGATTTTTTTTTTTACTTCTGAGCTTCCACAATTATATAACAAGCATCTCAGTTCAGCCTCTTTGGTAACATTTATCCAGTGTAAGATTAATTATTACAAGGTGAGTTTGTGGATGGAAATCTCATTTTAGATTGTTGCATATGCGTGTATGTGTATGTATGTTTTAATAAATGTAAAACTCACTGGGATAACCACAGTATTTTGTGTAAAAGTCAATCCTCATGATTTTTTGTGTCCATTTTTATGTAGTTTTATTTACTTGTGTGTTATTTTTAAAGGATCTTAGAGAGCCCACATGGAAGCAGTGGAGAGAATTCCTTGTCAAGTACTCCTTCCTTCCATACCAGCTGATTGCTGAATTTGCTTGGGACTGGCTGGAGGTCCATTACTGGACGTCACGGTTTCTCATCGTCAATGCCATGTTACTCTCAGTTCTGGAATTATTCTCCTTTTGGAGGACCTGGTCAAGAAGTGAACTGAAGTAAGTGTGTTTTTATGTAGGAGACGGTTGGAGCAACAGAGACTGGGAAAGAAATACCAAGTGGAGGAGAAGTCCTCTGTGGAGTGTTGTTCAGACTCGAGAAGACGCCCCGGGCTCTGGTTTAGAAATACTGCTTAAGCAGCAAACAGGAAAATGCCTTTGTGTTGGGGCTGGGGTGGCTCTGGTGGCGCTCACTGTCAAAGTGCGTCCCATGCGCCTTCTCCCCATGCGATGTGCTGGCTAATTCCTGCGGCGCGGGGCGTGACGGGCTTCAGTAATTGAGGAATAAACAAGTGAGAAGAAGAGGGTACTTTACGGAAAGCAGCAGTGTGGCAGAGCATAAAGGGATTTGATGAGGAATTCTGTAGGCATGAGTTCTAATCCTGCACTGCCACCAGCTGGAACAGTGATAATTTCTCTGGATTAATGCATAAAATGAGAGTTGGACTAGACAGTCACTGAGTCAAGTGACTCTTGGTTGTAAGTGAGAGAAACCAACCTAAATTGGCTTTCCTACCAAGGGACATGCCCAGTGAAGGCTTCCTGCATGGCTGGACCCAGAGACCCAAATGCTGTCATCAGGGCCACCCTCTCCCTCTCCCTCTCCCTCTCTCCCTCTCCCTCTCTCTCTCTCTCTCTCCCTCCCTCCCCCTCCCCCCCCCTTACAGCTCTGTTCAGCCTCAACAACGTCTTTGTTTGGGGGTCCTTGATCACTCTGGGTGTCGATCTGAGCAGCTTAGCAGCCCTGGAGGAAAGAGAGCACTTCTGAGGCTTGTGAAAGCCTGAGGCTCACATGCGTTTGCTCTGATTGGCCCAGCCTGGGTCACAGCCTCCCCCTGCCACCCCAAACCCACCACAAGTGCAGGGGTTTGTGGGCTCCCCGTGTCCAGATGCAGGTGTGCACTCACAGCCTCTCCCCCAACCAGGGGCTAGCTGATGCCCCAACCAGACCACATGGAAGAGAATAGGAGAGGGAGACACTCTAAAGGGAAACTCAAAAGGTGCTTCCAGAAGACAGGGTATGGCTGCTGGGCAGGCAGAAGTAATGCATCAGCACACCAGCATCCTTTCAGCCTGAAACAGCCCATGACGTGAAGGGGTCTTGGCCTCATCCATCAGGAGCAGCCTTATAAAAAGTTCTGAGAACCTGACAAGACTCTCCCTCATTTATTTCAATTCAGTGAACTCACTTATTCAGGCACAGTTGATTGAGCCCCTACTCTGCCCCTGGTTCTCTGCTGGACACCGCAGATCTTTTGGTAAAGAAGACAGTTTATACTCTGAAGGCCTACAGCCTAGCAGAGAAAAGATTATGTTAAATACGTACAAGAGCGACCCAGCGAAGAAGCAGGTGGAGTTGGGACTGTGCTAGGGAGGCCTCGCCTGTGGGACCAGGCGTGGGGACTGGGCGACAGTGCCCTGAGGAGGCACCCTCTAGGCTGCGTCCTGGGAGTTGAAGGTGGAGTGGTCAGGAAAGGTATGTCTGGGGCACTGGGGACAGGAAACAAGGTCTCTGCAGCACTGGCAGCCAGACTGCATCAGGCAAAGGCCCAGGGTCTGAGTGCCTCGGCGCTGTCGTTAGAAACGCCATCACTATTGTGCCTCTCAAATGCTTCTCTTCCTTTTTCAGGACTGTGCCTCAGAGGATGTGGAGCCACTTTTGGAAAGTATCAACACAGGGGCTTTTTGTGGCCATGTTCTGGCCCCTCATCCCTCAATTTGTTTGCAACTGTCTGTTTTACTGGGCCCTGTACTTTAACCCAATTATTAACATTGATCACGTGGTTAAGGAGGTCCGACGGCTAGAAACCCAAGTGTTGTGACTGACGCTGCCCAGCCTCTGAGGGACTCTTCCAGCCTCCCTGCCAGCCAAGCTCTGATGCTTAAGTGTGGCGAGGGGGATGGGGAGCGGACACCCTATTTTCTGCCCCTGGTAAACAAGGTGCTGCTTTGTCTGTCAAAGGCTACAGCCAGGTCTTCTCCCTCTGCCTGTGGCAGCAGGGACTGGCGCCCCAGCGCTTGGCTGACAAAGCCACCGTGCCTCCCACCCAGCCACCTTCCTCGTGGGGTCTTGGGAGGCCCAGTCCACGACACCTGGCAGGGACCCAGGGTTCTCAGAGGACATGGAGTGGGTCTCAGTCCCGCTTGCGCTAATAACCTCAGAGACTGACACAAGGCTCCCAGGGCAAGTTGGAGCCCTGAGACTGAGCCCAGGCCCAGGCCTGTCCTCTAAGTTAAGTTTAGGAGAACAGGAGATTTTGTCATAGGCATGGCAGTTGCATATAAAAAACACAGAGGAAAAACCAAAATCCGGCTGACGACTCTGTCTTATTTAAGAGTTGCTACACGGTTTCAGAGTTAAGCCTCTGAAAGGATTCAGTTCAAGATTAGAATGATGGTGGTTAGACTTGCCATCACTGTTTTCTACTTGTAATCGTTGAAAGTTTGCATCTCTTTTTCTGGGGGAATTGAGTGGGATGTCAGGCATTTCATGGAGAGTAATTCACATCAGGCCGAGCTGCTTCAGTGCTACTTAAAATTGTTGTTTTGGGGTTTACTTTGTTTTGTTTTTACGAATTTAATTTGTCAAATCCAGGCTAGTCCATTTGTTTAAGGAAACATTTTGTACATTGACCTCCCACCGTACACTCTGTTCTGATGTATAAAACAACAAGTATAATTACTCCAAGTGCTGTAATTGTAAATATGAAATGAACTGTGGCCTTTGATTCCCTTCCAGTGTGACAGCAGCAGGTGTGAAAGGCGGTCAACCTGAAGACTGGCCCTGCAGAGATAAGCTGGCATCCAAAATGTTTTTTTGTGACTCCATGAACCATTCATTAACCCTTTGTATCTTTGAAGATTTCACTCAAACTTTGCTTCTGAAAGTTTAAAGAAGTTACTTGAAATAAAAATAAAGATTCTTTTATACAGGTAAAACTTCTATATAGAGAAAAATAAACTGTTTAGGAAGCATGAAGAAAATCTGCATTGCTCAGTACAACCTACTGGTCACACTTAAGTCCCCCAGCCTGACGTGGACATTGAGCCGAGGAGGAGCCACGGAAGGTTTCTTAAGTGAAAGGAGGGAGAATGTCTTCTTTCCTCCTGTGTCTGTTCATCAGGCCCTGAGGCTGCCTGACTTTACCTGTTTAACCCTCGTGACCTGCCGGAGACGCTGATAGCCCAGCCGATCTGCATGCAATACCTTCATGTCCCTGGCCTCATGCCTCGCAGGGTTACTCTTCTTTTCAGATGAAGAGAGGGATGCTGGGTGGCACTGGTGGAGCTGGGCCCAGGCCAGACTCCCAGTCCAGCACTCCCCACCTGCCCCCCCCCCTTGGCCTCCCCCCACACCATCCCCACCCACTCCCCAAATCATGCTTCAAAGATGAGTAATACCCACGCGTGCTCTGTCTGGGGTGGGGATTGCAAAGCAGTCTTGGTGGAGAGCAAACAGGCTGGGCTGGGCTCTCCCTCCTTATCGCCTGCAGGAGGGACAGGCATATCAGAGCCAGGGCCACCGGCTGCCTCTCCGCCCTCAGACCCTCTTGGCTTGGTGTGTCAAAATGGGGAGTCTACTTAAAATATTCAGACCCTTTAATGCAAGAATTCCATTTCTGCAAATCTCAGTTAAGGAATAATAAAAGGGTGGGAGGGGGGCAAAGATTTATTCACAAGCATCCTCACCACATCAGTAATTGATAAAAATAGGAAGTATCACCAATGTCCAAAAGGTAGCAGTCTATAAAATAGTATCTAGTACAGCTGGAAATGTATCTAATACATTTGGAAATGAAGTTTCCAGAGATTTTTTTTAAAGACATGGAGAAATGGAAAAAAGCTTATGAAAATCATACAGTATAGAGTCTCAATTACACTTTTAACACATTATAGACAAGACCGATGGGCAGCACACTAAGATACTAAAAGTGGTTATTGTGGACTGAGAACTGGAGTGGGGTGTTTTCTCCTTTATATATTTCTCAATTTTACTTTTATTTTTTATTAATTTATTTTTTTTAGCAGTGCATAGGTACTACTTTTGTAATCAGGAAATAAATTTTAACTGTTGTTAAAGGTGGAGTGGGATAGGGCAGAAGACTCGCGCTAACAACTACTAGACTTGAACTTCACAAGGTTGGGCATCATGTGGCCATTTTGTTTATTGCTTCAACCCAGAATCGAAAGCAAGGCCAAGCGCATGGTAGGTGTTTGCTCACTTTTGACTACCTGCCATCGGGAGCAGGTTAGAAGACAAGGCTCAGCTCTTTTCATAAAGGTTGAACCTCAAATGGTACCAAACCTAATACAGTCATAAATACAGTCATAAAGTTGTGGTTTTATAAAATAGGCGTGGGACTTTTGACATTAAGCTGGAAACCAAACTGGCTCCAGCCCCAAGTTCGGGACAGGAGTGAAAGCAAACACAAGGGTTTCAGCTTTAACAATTGGCCCCAGCTTCCTCCTGCAAAGAACTGAATAAGGCTGTTGATCCGCAAAAAGAAGTTTTATTTCCTTGTGCAAAAAAGACATTTCAAGTCATGCTAGTCAGTCACACTTGGGCGAATCCTTCCCACACAAGAAACGGGGGTAAAGGAGGTACTTTAAGTTGTACTCAGTTTTGGCTAAACAGTAAGCAATCTCCCGGTCACACTTGCACATGAGTTCTTGGCATTTGTCCTCCACTGGTCCTGGAAGAAGTGGGAAAACTGAGGTTAGAGCAGGGACTTGGAGAGACTTGAAGATAAATGCAAGGGAAGCCAGTAAAGCTGGGGACAAGGAAGGGCATAAATTGCAGATGGCTGACACTTTGACAGTTCACCACATTATCTCTCTTGTCATAACTCCCGAAGGAGGTGATGTTCAGCCCATTTTACAGAAAAGGAAATTGAAGTTGCCAGGGGAGTGTTTTCAGAGAGGAAGTCCAAAGTCCATATGCCCTTTTAGCTTCTCTTCTGCGTCAGTATTACACTAGTGCATTTAAGGATCCATTTAGATAAGCAGTAGGTGCCTGGGAACCATCCAGGCTTTTTTTTTTTTTTCAGAATGCCTTCTCTGCTAGTTCCTAGCTGTGTGGTCTTACCTAAACTTTCTGAGCCAAGTCCTCATGTAGATGGGAGCACCATCCGCTTTGCAGGTTTATTGGGAAGCATGGGTGAGAAAACCTATGTAAAGTGCCCGGCAGGGGCTTGGCCCTATGCGTGTAACTCCATCAATGTTGGTTCTACCTGCATTTCTTTGCCTTTTCTCTCCAGGTCTCTTTCAGATGCTCCTTCAAGAGAACAGTTTGTTCCCATAGCCAACATAATACTCAATGGTGAAAAGCTAAAAGACTTCCCTCTGAAATCTGGAACATGACAAGGATGCCCACTCTTGCCACTTCTATTCAACACAGTATTGGAAGTCCTAGCCACAGCAATCAGACAAGAAAAAGAAATAAAAGGTATCCAAATTGGAAAAGAAGAAGTAAAATGTCATTATATGCACATGACATGATACTGAATAAGAAAATAGTTTGTTTTAGGTAACAATCATATATTCCATCTCTTCCTTCCACCCTGGGCCTACCTTATACAGAGGTGCAAAGGTTGCCACCCAAAGATAAATCTCCTTCTGCCTTGGGAATTCCACTGCTAGACAGTCATTCCTTTAGGTTGGAAAGACTCTGTGATCTTCAAGTTGTATCTTATTAATTTAGAAGGTATAACAGCTATGGATATGTCATCTGCCTTTGACTGTGGGTTTTTTAATTATCCACAAAATGGGGGGAAAAAAAACACCCACTATTAAATCTTGCCAAATTTCTTCCAGAGGCACAGTGAAGCATGAACTCTGGAGGTAGCCAGCTTGGCCATGGATATAGTTCCTTTGGGCACATCACTTCATCCTTCCCAGGCTGTTTCCACAGGGGCCACATGAGGATACTAAAAGTACCTACTTCTAAGGGCTGTTGGGAGAATGAAAAGAGACCAAGTCAGTAAAATCCAGAGCATACAGCAGGTGCTTATGAGCTGCAGCTGACCTCCTTAAGCTGTCAGCTAATCTTTAAAGATCCCCTCTTAAAATGCACAAGTTCCATGGAGATCCTAGCAAGGTGAAGCATGAGACTCAGAAAATTCATCAGCTTCTCTCAGGGCAACACTTGAAGAGCTTGGCAGCACCAGGAGGGGATGGAGTGATGAGTGGGGGAGGGGTGGGGGATGTCAAGCAGGAGGCAGGGGGCCCGGGACCCTCTGTAATGAGCTGAGTTGATTAAAGGTGTTTATCTGCATGACTGCACACAGGGTTTCCCAAACTCAGACCCATAGCAGCTTCAAGATGCTAGCTTTAAATCCCCTTTATTTCTAATAGTCAGTCAATTATTAAATAAATTATGATTTAATTATATTAAGTGGTATTAAATTGCATCAAATAAATTCTATCACTGACATAAATGGAAAACCAAAATCTTATACCACAAATATAAGAAACTGACTAAAAAACAAAGAAAGCAAAAACAACAACAAAAACCAATGAAGATAAAGTCCTGATATCAAAGTCTAGTTAAATGCTGTTGCCCACCTGAAAGCTGTGAGCCCCCAAATTGGAGTGTCTTGGTTTAAAGAAAAAGGGAGATTAGCAAGTGTAAGAGAGGTTTACCCTCTCTAGCAGTCAGACTATCGTGCAATTGATACTTCCTCCTTGCCTAATTGGAAAAACTAACAAAGGACTGAGAGGGAAAATCTTTCTCCCTTAAATTCATTTATTAAGCTTCCCAGGGACTTACTTCCCTGGTGGTCCAGTGAGTAAGACACTACGCTCCCAATGCAGGGGACCCGGGTTTGATCCCTGGTCAGGGAACTAAGATCACAAGCCATGTGGCGCGGCGCGGCCCAGAAAAGAAAAACTGCCTTGGTTATAATTCAGTAAATGGATAACAACAGAAGAAGTCAGGATGATGGGAGCTGGCGTTAACTGTGCAGTTATGCAGAGCCAGGCACTGGGCAAAGAGCTGGCTCTATGGTCCCCATCTCACCCAGTCCTCTCAGGGCAGTGCCATTGGCACCCCAACCTTACAGAGGAAAAATCCAGGAAGGGGTGTGGGGACTGGGCCCCAACTCAGCTCTGCCCAACCCCAGGCCTCCTGGCTTGTCTGCAGGAAGGGAGTAGGGTGTCAACTCGGGGCACTCGCCCACCCTTACAAGTTCAAGTTTGTAACAGAGGATTGTTTAATAGAGTTTTTATATATATATATATTAGAGTATAGTTGATTTAGTTAGTTTAGTTAGTTGATCTTGTTAGTTTCAGGTGTACAGCAAGTGACTCAGTTATACATATATCTATTCTTTTAATAGAGTTTTAATGACATGGAAAAGAGCTTATACTTAAGAGGAAAATAAGGGGTACAAAACACACTGCTATGTTTTTTATGTATTATGCACTCAAAAAAGACAAAACACCACCACCACCACCAGAAGGTTAATCAAATGGATGTCTGGGTAGTGTCAATGAAGTTTTATTTCCCACCAAACTTTTACATTTTGTAATTTGAAACTCTTCTACTTTGAGCCATACGGTGCTTTCATCGTGGAAAAAGCAATCTCAATTAACCAAATTTGAAGGGCAGCTATTTCAAAGTTTAGTTTACATTATTTGTTAGACTTAAAATACCTATACCACTCAGTGCCGAAAGGAGGTGGCTTGTGGGGACTTTGGTGGCCTTCCTCCTCCCTAATCTCTACCAGGTCTCCCTTTAGCCTCTCCCCAGCCTCTACAATAAACACCATTTACATTTTTTAAATGCTCCTGCCGAGTAAATACCCATCCAGGACAAGTTCTCTAACCCCCTTTCAGGCTGCTCTCCAGTCCTTTCTACATATAAATTCTAAGGGCACCTCAGATACACCATTTGACCCAACAGTTCTAGGACTCCATGCTACAAAACCCTCTCACAAGTGCACAAAGACTTAGGAACAGCCATGGTCTCTGCAAAATAAAGTACATTCGTGTCACTGGCCATTCTCAGTTGGGGCCCCCGGGGGGCATTTGGCAGTGTGCGGAGACATCTTTGGTTGTCACGTGGGGGATTGGGGGTGCTACTGGCATCTGGTTGGTAGAGGCCAGGGACGCCGCTAAACTCTACAATGCCCAGGACGGCCCCCTCACTGGAGAATTGTCCAGCCCCAAATGTCCAAAGTGTCAAGATGGAGACACTCTGCCATAGGTGATTGTCTGGCTTTAAAAGAATGAGGCTGACCTAGATGTTCCAAGATGTCCAAGACACTATATTAAGTGAAAAAAATAATAAAATATACGTAGTGTGATCTGATTTTTGTTATTGTTTGTTTACACATGCACAAATCTGGAGGAAAAGATGCCAAACTTAACAGAAGCTAGTTAACTCTGGTGGATGGAGTGTAACTTTCTACATTACAGTGTTTCTGGAATGTTTTAATTTTTCACAAGAAAGGTGGATTAGGTTTGAATCAGAAAAAGCATGTGGATAAATGGATGGATAGACAGATGGACAGATGAACAGATAGATAGATAAAAATATGTAAAAATTGGTAAATGAACCAGCTGGTGCAGGAGCCAGCCCTTCTGCCTGTAAAATTTCCAGGGGCCGCTGCACAACAGAGACATGTACACCCTCGGAGCAATGTGACCTGGTGGGGTAGGGACTTCTGAGGAAAGAGCCATTGAAGCTCCAGGGTTGCAAGCGGAGGACAGCTGTCTAAGGACAGGGTGACTCGCATGAACACTCCAGCCAGTTCCCCTTCCCTCCCCCATCCATGAGCGAGTCCCTCAGCTCCACCTTCCAGCCAAACATGTCCAGAAGCCCCCCTTCCACCATCTCCACTGCCACCACCTGCCCAAGCCACCTCTCACCCAGATCCCTGGGACAGCTTCATACAGGTGCCTGGCTTCCACCCTTGCTCCCTCCAGCATATGTTCTATGCAGCAGCCAAAAATGCACTACGGTTAAAATGCAGATCGGATCATGTCCCTCCTCTGCTCAAAACCCTCCCTGGCTCTCCATCTCCCTCAAAGGAAAGCCTCCAACGGCCTGGGGGATCTGGCCCTCATCATTCTATTATCACCTACTACTCTCTCCCTGGGTGACTCTACTCCAGCCTCATCCTCCTCAAACCACCCAGACATTCATCCTTTGCACTGGCTGTTCCCACCACCTCTTCCCACGACTCCTTCATTCCCCAAGTCTCTGCTTCAATGGCATCTTGTCAGTGAGACCTTCTCTGACCCCTGAGCATTCTGGGGTGAGGATACATTTTTACTGAGGCAAAATTCCCATAACAAAATTTACCACTTTAAAGTGACAAGTCAGTGGTATTCAGTACATTCACAATGTTCTGCCACCATCCCCTCTATCTAGTTCCAAAACATTTTTATCAGACCAAAAGAAACCCCATATTTATTAAGTCACTCCCCAATTCCGCTCTCCGGAGTCCCTGGTAACCACAAATATGCCTTCTGTCTGTGGATTTGCCTAGTCTGGACATTTCATATACATGGAATCATACAATGGGTGACCTTTTGTGTCTGGCTTTTTTTTACTGAGCTTCACGTTTTCAAGGTTCATCTATGTTGTAGTTGGTATAATACTTCACTGCTTTCTCTTCCGACACAGCACTTGTAAAAACAATTGGCACAGATGCTATTTACTGCTCTCCTCTTTTTAGACCACAGAGCCTTGCTTCTCTGTTTTGCCCAAAACCTAGCAGGGAGCCTGGCACAGAGTAGATTCTCAATAATAATTTTTGGGAGAATACAGAAAAGCCATACATTGTTTCTGATTCTTATACAAACCCAACACCAGAGTTTTATTATTCCCATTTTACAGATGAGGAAAGTGAGGCTCAGAGGGATTTAGTAACTTATCCAAGGTCACAAAGCTGACCTTGCCTATGCCTCCTTTGTGCTCCCACCCTTTTCCCTGAGCAAGAAAGATCCTTTCAAAAGCAAGGCTGGGTCTCACTGCTCCATGGCCTCAGGAGCCCAACAGCTTCATGTTATTCAAGAATAATAAAAACTGAAGAGGAAACCTAGCTCCCAAGGGTTAAGTTTAAAATAAAGCCCTGCCAGTAAATATTATTATATGCTTAACATTGAAAAAATATATATTTAAGTCAGGCCCATAAATGGAAAATGGGCCACACCTATAATTAAGCAAACAACTATGTTCAGAATGTTTCCAAACAGAATAAGAATATTTTTAGCAAAAAAAAAAATGCATAATAGATATTTTGGTTCTCTTCGTTTGGTTCAGGGAGGGCAGTTCTGCAAACAGTCACAGACTCCACCAGCAGACACACCAATAAATATTTTACAAACATCATTTTTACATGGTTTGTAAAAATGATTGAAGGAAGAAGAGAAAGGTCTTTAACACATTTCCCATTCAAGGCCCACTTCTCCTCTCCACCCATAGTGGAAGGGGGCAGTTTGGGGACAGGGAATATGCCCAGAAGTGGGCTTATCACCACTATGTTAAGCAAGTCACTTCTTTCCCTGGGCTTCATTTTCCCCAATTCTAAGTGAGAGGGTTGGATGAGATGATGTCTGGGGCGTTTTCAGTCCTTGATGTTATGTCTCCATATTAATTCAGTTTTGCTCTGTGCCAACTCCTAATTCAGACTCAGAGGATATACAGCTGCGAATCCATGCATATCTAAGAACATCTTTCTACGTAACCCTTAGGATAGCCTCCTTCCCTCTAGAGGAGAACAAGTCTGCAGAAGCTGGGGTTTTAGTGGAGAATCACACCAGATCCTCAGTTCTCTCAGGTGGAGGTAGTGGGGGTCAGAGAGAGGTTCAGATGAGGATGAGGGATGGAGAAGAGGGTAGGGAAGAAGGTGACAACTTCCATCCAATTTGGTTATCACGTTATAAAACTTCTTCCATCTTTGCAACACCCATCTTCCAGGTAAGGAAACAGGCTCAGAGACATCACTGATCTAAGAGCCAAGTGATTTTCAACAAGAGTACCAAGACTGGGCTTCCCTGGTGGCGCAGTGGTTAAGAATCCGCCTGCCAATGCAGGGGACATGGGTTCAAGCCCTGGCCCAGGAAGATCCCACATGCCACGGAGCAACTAAGCCCATGCGCCACAACAACTGAGCCTGCGCTCTAGAGCCCACGAGCCACAACTACTGAAGCCCGGGCACCTAGAGCCCATGCTCTGCAACTAGAGAAGCCACAACAATGAGAAGCCTGCGCACCGCAACAAAGAGTAGCCCCCACTCACCGCAACTAGAGAAAGCCCGTGTGCAGCAATGAAGGCCCAATGCAGCCATAAATAAATAAACAAACAAATAAATAAATAAAATGATATGGAGCGAGTTAACAATAGTTTTTAAAAAAAAGAAGTGGCCGGTCATGTAAAATGTACAGTGATACCAGATTATGTTATAATTATCCTCATTAAATACACGCTGCTTGTGGTTAAAGACAGATGATAGATAGGTAGATAGAGAGAGAAATAAACAGATAGATAGATAATGAAGAATTTTTTTAAGGCCAGAATTAAATTTAGGAATAGAATGGTTTTTGAATAACGTTATAAGCCAGAAACCTACTCTCTTGGTTAAAAAGGACCAGCAAGTGACCCAGGGATGTTTCAGCTAACGTAACACTGAACTGAGACTTTCTCCTAATTTCACAAAATTAGAAGGATTAAAAGAAAATTGAAAGAGAAATTACTTTCTTTTGGGGGGTTCAGGGTTACACAGAACTGTCTTCTTGTCCTTCCCCAAATCCTGCTCAGTGAAATAGTGCCTGGTCATCTTCACCGGAGGTTCTGTGTTGGGTCATTTCTTCACCAGACATTAATGACATCTACTAGGCATGAAGCACAGTGACACTGTCACTTCATCCTTACAATAGGCCGGCTTGATTTCCGCCCCCAGTTTACCAATGAGGAAACTGAGGCCCTGAGAGATCAAGGCTTGGCAACGTCACAGAATCTGAATCATGGACTAAGCTGTTGGCCAGAGGCCAGGGTTTGCAAACTCAGACATCCCCTGGGGCAGGCAGTGCTAATGAGCGAAGCAAAGGGGATACATCAGACCCAGGTGTACTCTTCATTTTGACAAATAAATGGGCTCACCATTCCCATTTTTCTTGAAGCATTCAGCCTTTTGACCTACCTTCTGTTTTCCTGGGTCTGATAGAAATATTCCTTTTCCATAACAAAATCAACAGCACAGGAGAAATGAGCTATAGTAATTGACACTTGGCCTCAATGTCAGGCAGACAATAGGGCACAGTGGAGACTGGGGCAGATGGGGAGAGATGGGCCCTGCCTATACTTGGAAGTCCCTCTATGCTCCAGCCAGTGGTTGCTACTGGGTCTGATGCTGGGAACTCACCACACAGGATGTGCTGATTGACACAGTGCCAGGAATAGCGCTCCATCTTGGGACTGCAGCCAGCAACCTCGGCACGTTTGTAGCAGCAGTCGTGGGAATGACAGCACCTGTGGGTGGCAGAAGGCAGACCGCCGGGTGGGTGAAGGCAGGGATGCTCTCTTGGCCACCCTCCTGTGCCAGAACTTCGGGTGAGTGAGGACCCACAGGGTGACAGCATCTTCTGGTCCAAGCCTTCTCCCTGAGAATCCCCATCTTGGGAAATAATTCCACCGACCTCAGTGTGTCCTGCGCTGCCTCCATCCCTCTGCCACACTCCAGCCTGGCCCCTGCCTGCCTCACTCTCTGAGGCTCCGAGCTCCAGCCACAGTGGTCTCTTCTCTGTTCCTGGAGCGAGCCACACCCTCCCCATCTCCTGACTTTGCCAACACTCTGCCCCCTGCCTGGGAGAACTTCATGCCCCCTCTTCCTGCTCTAGGTCTCAGCCTGAGTACCCGCCCCACCCCCAGGATGCCATCCAGATCCCACATCTCCCCAGGCTCTGACAGTCTCCTGATCACACCCTCTCCTAAACCCAGGTTCCTTCCCTCCGGGCAGGTTTTTGATGAGACCCTAATTAGGGAGAAGACTGATTAGCAGCTGTCCTCCCTGACCAAGACCTCTGTGAGGGCGGGGCCATTTCTGTCCTGCTCCCCACGCTGTCACTGGTGTCCAGCCTGCCACGGAAGAGCACCTCGAAAGCAACAGTAATGATAATAATAACATACAAATTCCCTGAGAAACACCCACCAATGTCTGTAAACTTGTCCATCGTGCAATCATCCACTGCTCTTGCTTCCAGCCAGCCAGCAGCCCCACCCTGCGCTGACCCCTCAGTAGGGTCTGGCAGGGAGACGTCAGCCAGATTCCACTCTGCCCTCAAGGAGCTCCCAGTCTGGCGGGGAGAGGCAGACAAGCCACCAGGTGCCACGTGTGTGGCGAGAAGTGCTGAGATGTGGGGTAAGGAGAGGGGCTTCTGGGAGCCAGAGAAGTGCCAGGCCCAGCTGGGCTTCAGGGAAGGCTTCCTAGAGGAGGTGAGGCCTGGGCTGCACCTGGAAAGATGTGCAGGAACTAGACAACCAGAGTGTGGGAGGGAGGGCAGGGCCCATGGCAGGAGCCTCCAAGGCACGAGGCTGGATAAAAACCTGTCAGTGACAGCTACATCCTCCGAGCTCGGAAGAGACAGTCACATTCCACGCCCCTGCCCCCCACCAGCACTAAGTGGAAATGGTGAGTGGCTGTGTCTCTTTAAGCCTCAGGATCACCATCATACCTGCCTCCACGGATGGCCATGGCCCTGAGGGCAAATGAAAGGAAGTCGTGGCAAGATCCAAGCCTGCAGCCTCGCACAGAACTGGCCCTTCTCACACAGCAGCAGAGGGCAGTGATGGGGGCGTGAATCTAGCCAGGCTGCCTGGGTTCAAATCTCAGTTCCCACCCCTCATCCTCTATGTGGCCCCAGGCAAGTTGATCTCTCTGTGCCTCACTTTCCTCATCTCTGAAATGGGGTTTTGTGAGGACTTGAAGGGGTTCTCAGAACAGTTCTGATGCATAATAAGTCTGATCAATGACATGCAATTTTTTTCAGCTAACATAATCAATCACTCCATGGCCAGACGGTGGGGGGGGGCAGCTGGCACCACAGTTTGGCCTCATTGGCCGTGTTGCCCAGGATGCCCTCTGCCTGCAAGTAGTACCGCGTGCTGGGATCTTCCTAGCCCAAACCCCAACCTCGTTTTGGGGTATTTCCTCAAAGGTGATATTTCCTTCCTGACCCCAGGGGGTGGAACCTTCTGGCCCCAGCATGCACTCACCAGTCAATGGCATCCCTGGGCTGGCCATGGCCACCCAGGCCACAATAGCAGCCGTAGTTCATGTAGGCCATGGCGGTGCGGATGCCAGCACAGTGCACAGTCCCTGCCAGTTCTATGAGCCCACGTCGGTGCACATGTGACCTCTGGGAAGCTGGGGTGGGTAGGGGGAGACAAATGTTAGAGGCTGCAGGTGGGGGGCTGCCCTGGCTCTGGGGAAGGGCAGCAGCCTGAAAAGGGCCTGGATGACTGTCTCAGTTTGAATCCTGCTTCTTATTCCTAGCTGTGTGACCTTGGACAGCTCAACCTCTCTGTGCCTTGGTTTCCTCATCTGTGAAACAGGGGAATCAGGGGATCTCACTCCCAGGAATGGAATGAGATCATGCATGTAAAGCACCCGGCACACAATGAGCTCTAACTATTGTTATCAATACCTTCAAGGCAGCCATGAAGGAGAAAACAGGTCACAGAGCCACAGCATCTGAAACAACTCACACCTCTGGGCCTTTGCACAGGCTGTTCCCTCTTCCTGGAATGCCCTGATCCCCAATCCTTTGCCCTTATCAACTCCAGACAGAGTCAGATTGCAAGTCGCGCATCAAACGTCTGTCCAGTTGCCCGTGCTGGGCACTGGACATCAGAAGTGAGCTGAACAGAGTCCCTGCCATCAAGGCGGGCTCCTTTGCGGGGGCTTCCCTCTCCCTGGGTCTCCACTGCTCCCACCACTGCCCTCCAGACTCTGGCTCAGGGCCCTTTGCATCTCTTATTTTCACTGCCCGGCACAGCTTCCTCCCACACGGGGAGGCCCTGCGGCCACATCCCAGCCATTTTTCTGGATCCCCCATGTGGCTGTGACACATAGCAGTACATAGTTGGTGCGACTGGAACCCCTGCATCTCACATGGAAGAAAGAGGAGGCCCAGGTGGGAAGGACAACCCTAAAGTCACACAGCCCACAAGAACCTGACCTGACTGGGGGCTTCTGACTCCCAATCCAGTGCTCCTTCCTCCTTGCCCAAGGAGGAAGGGAGCCTGCCAGGGTGACAGAGCTTAGGGGCATCAAGGGGTCCACTGCTCGGGGTAAGGGGCCTCCAAACCTGCTGTGAGCTGGGCATCAGAGAATCCCAGAGCCACTCCTTCTTCTGGTGAGGGCCATGAGTCCACTCTGGCGCTTAGTCAAAATACACAATCAGCCACGGTAAGGAGATGCTATCACTGGGACCTCGCCCTGCACTGGGCACTGTGCTCCCCAATTTATAGGCGACATCTGTTGTCAACTTCCTTGTCTCGTGGGTGGCTATTCTCCCACTTACAGATGGAGAGACTGAGGCTACGAGAAGCAAAAGGACCCAACCCAGGTCTCAGAGCTGGTGAGCTGCTGAGCGGAAACTCGTGCCCAGGTCGGCCTGATTCCTGGGAACCCGCTCTCTGCCCACTGCTCCAGGACTGAGGATCCAGAGGAGATTTTTGCATTGCCTTTAATCATCATGTCTGTTTCAAGTCTTTTTATCTGGAACAAGAATTTATCATGCTGACTTTTTTGAAGAGTCCAAACCAAAATTCAATTCAATTCAATTCAATTTTTTTTTTTTTTGGCTGTGCCGCGTGGCTTGCGGGATCTTAGTTCCCCGATCGGGGATAAAAGTGGTGTCCCCAGCGATGGAAACTCAGCGTCCTAACCACTGGACCACCAGAGAATTCCCTCAATTTTGTTTTTTCCTCAGTGGGAAAAGCAGCATATTCGTATAGGGGACTGGAGATAAGTTAAATAGAAACAAAATGTAAAAACGAGTTTAGAGTTAAAAGCTTTGCCTTCCTCTCTGGATGACCCGTCCTCCTCTCACAGGACTTCCTGAGTGCTGCCCCCAGTTGCCCATACCTCTGCTTGAAACCTCCCCAGGCTCCCGTCCCCCTCCAGGTAAAGCTCAGGGTCCTCACTGATCAGAGGCCCTGCAGGAGCTGACCCTCCCCCCGCTCCAGCACCCTCTCTCATGGACCCCACTCATCATGTCCTGTTCCTCCAGTTAAACTGCCTGTCACATACACCCCACGCTGCAAGTGCCCTCACCCCATCCTCACCCAGCTCACCCATCACCTCCTTCTAGAATCTGCTTCACCCCCATGTGACCACAGGGGCCCTTGTCACGCTGTGCCACTGTCTGCTCATGGGCATGACCCTTCAGCCTGGACAGATCTCTGCTGCGGGCAGCTCCGGATCCCCTGGCATGCAGTGGGCTTTCAGAAAAGCTTCCTTGACCCCTGGATCCACCAAGCCCCATGGAACACTCCCAGTCTAAGCACATCTGGGGACTTCCCTGGCGGTCCAGTGGTTAAGACTCTGTGCTGCCACTGCAGGGGCGTGGGTTCCATCCCTGGTCGGGGAACTAAGATCCTGCGTGCCACGTGGTGCAACCAAAAATAAATAAAATAAAATAAAAACTTGAAAAAGAAATAAGCACATCTGACAGGACCCCAGTTCCAAACCCACACCCTAAAGCTGTCCCCAGAGGTCTCCCCACCCTGACCTGACCCACCCTCTGGCATCTCAGGGTCCTGGACTCAGCCCTAGGGAGAACCCAGGCATGGGTGGACACCCAGCACTGGATTTGTAACCAAGGCAAACACTCCCTCCGTGCCAGCTTAGGTGGGGCAGGTCATTCTGGGGGCTGTTTGCTGTGTCTGCCCACAACAGCCTCTGCTGGGAGTGCCAAGGCTGTCCAGGCTTCCTGTGGGTCTGAGGGTGTGTGTGTGTTTGTGTGTGTGTGCTTCTCTCTGTATGTGTGTCCATATGGGGCTGTCTCGGTATCCCTGAGTGTGGGTGTGTGGGTGTGTGCGTTTCCCTCGCGGTGTCTTTGCCTGTGTCTGTGTGTGAGCCTGTCCGTGAGCCCAGCACCTGAGTGACCAGATGAGGCTGGGGGCGTCCTGTGCCTGTGTGTCTCTGTGCTTGTGGCGTCTGCACATGTCCCTGTGGGTAATATGCCAAGGGGACCTATCCGAGGGTGACGTCTAGGGGTGGTTGAGAAGGGGACATTGCGTTCTTCCCTGACCCCAGGTAGGGCTGGGCCCCTTCTTCCCCTGCTCCTTTCAGCCTCTCGTGTCCCCCTGGTGGTCCTACTGCAGACCCCAGGGACAGGTGGAGTGAAGGCTCAGTTCACAGGGCACCAGGCCAGGTGGATGGGGAGGTCTGGTCACTGGAGAGGGTGCCAGTGAGTGGAGAGGGTTTTGGGGGAGGACACTGAGGCCCTGGGGGAGGACTGAGCTAGTTCTGGATCCCTGGAAGCAGTGAATGAGGGGCTCTAGGGGAGGACAGGGGGGACGGTGCGGGGGGACAGGGATCCCATGAAGCTGGGAAGCAACGTGTGGGTGGACCACAGAAAGTAGGGCTGGGGGCTGTAGGGCTCCTGGATCCCCTGGGAGGGCTGGGGAGGCAGGGCTCCTGGCACCCTGGGGAGGACTGGAGGAGCCCCAGGAACTCCTGGGTCCTTGGAGGGGGCCCATCCCTCACTCACCTGAGCTGAGCCCGAGTCCGGGTCCCAGTAGCAGCAGCAGCGACAGCCCTACTGACGGGCACAAAGACAGTGGACCCATCGGAGGGTGGCAGGAGTGGGGCGGTCTGTTGGGCCAGTGTAGTCACCGAGCCCGGCCGAACCCCCTCCCCGAGGCCCCGCCCCCGGTCTCCCTCGCGCGGACCCGGGCGGAGCCGCCAGGGGCGGCACGTGGGGCGGTGCTGGGAGGCCGTCGGGGCCTCTGCATCTTGATCACGAAAGGGGGCCGGGCCCGCGGGGCGAATTCGGCCCCGGGATGTCTCGGATTGGGGATTGCGGAGAATTACGGAGGCAAGGAGTTTAGCACAGGTCGGGTCGCGGAGCAAATGCGAGATACTCTGTTGGTATTATCATCACCTGCGGGCAGCTCCCAGAGCTCACCTGGGCGTCCGACGGGAGGAGACTTGGGGGAGGGGAAGGGACTGGAACGCTCTTTAAAACTTTAAATGTGGGAAGCCTGGCGTCCCTGATTCCCCTGAAACCAGCTCTCCCGAGGGGGGCAAAGACTTG
Source organism: Aethalodelphis obliquidens (assembly GCF_003676395.1). NCBI lineage: Eukaryota > Metazoa > Chordata > Mammalia > Artiodactyla > Delphinidae > Aethalodelphis > Aethalodelphis obliquidens. Next base: position 1,323,053 of record NW_020837962.1, on the reverse strand, counting down.
CTCAACGTCACAGAGTGAGTTCTGGTAAAAGACAGAGCACCAGTGGTGGGAAAGGGGAGTGAAGCTGCAGCTGTGTCTGAGCAAGCCCCCCACTCCACTCCCTCCCCTTCTCAGGCTCTTCATCTGGTCGAGGGCAACAAGGCCTCTGAGGGCCCTTGTGAGGCCGGAAAGAGGTACACAGTAGGTGCTCAGTATCAAAAAGAGATGACAGTCGTGGCACACATCTGTCCCCCTTTGTCCCTGGTGCTAGCCCTACCCAATTAGTCATAACTACTTCTGAGAGTGGAACCCTAGACCCCTCCCCATCCCCACTGCCAAGCCCTCCTAAAGATACTGGCACCTAAGGTGACGTCACATCTCACCTGCTACAGTGTGCTAAGGGCATCCGGTGCATGATCTTATCACAACCTCAGACCCCTGGTGTCCCCATCTTCACAGGAAGAAACTGAGGCTCAGAGAAGCTAAGAACCAAGAAGCAGGGGAAGCCAGACTCAAATTCATTTCTACATGGTGCCAAACTCCTGTCTGCCTCCTATGAAAGCCTGCGGCATCAGGGCATCCATGTGCCACACTCTGAGGTTACTCTCTCCCCACGGGAGTGAGCTCCTCAAGGCAAGACCTAGGTCTCTCCTCTTGAACGCCCAGCACTGGCTTGCCTGGCACAAAACAGGTATCCAATTAAGGCTTGTCCAAACAGCTTATGGGTTTCAGACTCTCCAAAACATGGGGTAAAAACCATTTTCTTTCTTCTGAAGGTCTCCATGGGCAACAGGGGATAAAATATCCCACATAAATCTAGGGAGAAAGACTTTTTTTTTATGAATCAGAAAAGCAATTTAGTGTCAATAATGTATTAATCCGGGGACTTCCCTGGTGGCACAGTGGTTAAGAATCCTCCTGCCAATGCAGCAGACATGGGTTCGATCCCTGGTCTGGGAAGATCCCACATGCCGCGGAGCAACTAAGCCCGTGCGTCACAACTACTGAGCCTGTGCTCTAGAGCCCACGAGCCACAACTACTGAGCCTGCATGCCACAACTACTGAAGCCTGCACGCCTAGAGCCCGTGCTCCGTAACAAGAGAAGCCACCGCAATGAGAAGCCCACATACCACAACGAAGAGTAGACCCCACTCGCCACAACTAGAGAAAGCCCATGCACAGCAACGAAGACCCAAAACAGCCAAAAATAAATACATTTTTTAAAAATGTATTAATCCAGTTGATGAAGAGTCCATACCTCGCACTGCCCTCCTTCAAATGTGAAGATGCTGCTGTGTCTGTCTCACCTCTGCAAGGCTTTGTGCCTGAGATCCTCTTCTGGTTTAGGGAGAAAGACTTTTGCTTTCAGAAGTTCCCAATCACTATGCATGGAGAAAAACTCATTTATACTGATGTGTTCATTACAATTAAGAAGTCAGGAAATCTGTTCGCAATATTGGAACTTTTGTACCCCAAACTACTGTTTTAACTGGTTATCCTCAATCATCTGCAAAGCTCATTTATGCAGAATAATTTGTTCCCAAATATGTTAAATAATTGGAACATTGAGACCATCACCAAATATACTAATGACCTACTCTCTCCTTAATTAACATATTTAAAATAACCTAAATTATAAGTCTGGTCCAGAGGGGCCTCCGTTGAATGTGCTGAGAGATGAGGGGAAATGACACAATGTGAATGGAGCCAAAGCATCTCACTTGCTAAGGGTGAGTTAAGCATATCAGTTAACTGTGTCCTAGTGTTGGTCTCAGTCTAACTACATCTTCAGTTTTCATCCTGGTCTATGACAAAAGGTTGCTACAATGTTTGGTGAGTAAAATGATTTCTTCTAGGTGATCGAAGTGGGTGCTCTTCTATGATTAGAAGATAAAATAACTCTATACATACAGTGGAGCATGTGAATCTATGCACATGCTCCAGTTTTTGAGACCACAAATAATAGAGCAGTGAATCCTGATACAGACCAGCACACCCTTTAACCCAGCAACTCATTTCTAGAAATAGCTCTAAGGAAATAAACTCCTCAGACAAGATTTATACACAAAGTTGATCCTTAACAAAGAGCAAAAACCTAGAAACAACCTAAGTATACAACAATTAAAAGGTAGTTAAATTATGAGATTTTCATATGGTAAAATATGCATTCATTCTAATATAGAGTGTTTTTGAAGAATATTTAATGGTCATTTAAAAATACTTTAAAAAGTAGAAATTTACAGTATAATACTGCCTTTATACTTACAGATCATACAACAGAGAGAGAGCCATATATAGACATATCTATATGCATATACCCACTACACATGCTTACATGGGGCTGTCTCTGGAACAAGCAGAAGAGTGAAGAAGAAAAATCTGGAAAATGAAAGAAGCATATCGAAATGGTTACTGGTTATCTTCTGTTGGTGCAATTGCACGATTCTTATTTTTATCTTTGTATCTTTATTTTCCAAATTTCTATGAGAACCTAAACTCTTGTGATTCAGAGAAAAAAATTAAGACAAAATCAGATTAATAAACTGTAATTCAAGAAAGCTTGTCTATTGAAAAATTATCTTGATATTATTCTGAAAACTCAGAGACACAGATATAAGGATAAAGATACCCATCCATTTTGGGTTTCTGTTTTGTGGTTTTTGAAAAAACTTTATATCCCTGTGGTTACCAGGGGCTGCAGGAAAGAAGAGGGGAGTTGTTGTTTAATGAGTACAGAGTAAAACAATATGCATTTACCTCTTGATTCAGGAATCCCATTCTAAGAATCTATCACAAAAATATATTGGCAAAAAAATGAAATGGCATATGCTCAAGGCTATTCATTTTAACAGTTTTATAACAGCAAAGTAATGGAAAAAACATAAATGCCTATCAATAGGGGAATAAATAGGGTACAACCTTACAACTTGAATAAGTTTTCATCAGAAACAGTACAGCTTCTTAATTGAAGTAGAGTTAATATACAATATTATGTAAGTTACAGGTGTGTAATATAGTGATTCACAATTTTTAAAGGTTATACTTTATAGTTATTATAAAATATTGGCTATATTCTCATATTGTACAATATATACTTGTAGATTATTTTATACATAATAATTTATACCTCTTAATCCCCATCCCTATATTGCCCCTCCCCCCTTCCCTCTCCCCACTGGTAACCACCAGTTTGTTCTCCATATCTGTGAGTCTGTTTCTTTTTTGTTATATTCACTAGTTTGTTGTATTTTTTAGATTCCACATATAAGTGATATCATACAGATCCTGAATAGCCAAAACAACCTTGAGAGAGAAGAACAGAGCTGAAGGAATTATGCTCCCTGACTTGACTATGCTTCAAAGCTACAGTAATCAAAACAGTATGGTACTGGCACAAAAACAGATACATAGATCAATGGAACAGAATAGAGAGCCCAGAAATAAACCCATGCACTCATGGTCAATTATTCTACAGCAAAGGAGACAAGAATATGCAATGGAGAAAAGACAGTCTCTTTAATAAATGGTGCTCTGGAAAACAGTACGGATACCTGTAAAGGAATGAAATTAGAGCATTCTCTAAGACCATATACAAAAATAAACTCAAAATGGATTAAATACCTAAATTAAAACTGAAAACCACAAACCTCCTAGAGGAAAACACAGGCAGAACACTCTTTGACATAAATCGTAGCAATATCCTTTTGGATCTGTCTCCTAAAGCAATAAGGAGCAATAAGGAAATAAAACCAAAAATAAGCAAATGGGACCTAATTAAACTTAAAAGCTTTTGCACAGCAAAGGAAATCGTCAACAAAACAAAATGACAACATACTGAATGGGAGAAAATATTTGCAAATTATATGACCAATAAGGGGCTAATATTCAACATATGTAAACAGCTCATACAACTCAACATCAAAAAACAAACAACCTGATTTTAAAATGGGCAGAAGAGGGCTTCCCTGGTGGCGCAGTGCTTGAGAGTCCGCCTGCCGATGCAGGGGACACGGGTTCGTGCCCCAGTCCGGGAAGATCCCACATGCCGCAGAGCGGCTGGGCCCATGAGCCATGGCCGCTGAGCCTGCGCATCCAGAGCCTGTGCTCTGCAACAGGAAAAGCCACAACAGTGAGAGGCCCGTGTACCGCAAAAATAAAATAAAATAAAATAAAAATAAAAAATAAAAAGCAGCCCAAAAAGCTTAACAAACACCTCACCAAAGAAGATATACAGATGGCAAAGAAGCATGTGAGAAGATGCACCACATTATATGTCATCAGGGAAATGCAAATTAATACAACAATGCAGTACTATTACATACCTATTAGAATGGCCAAAATCCAGAACACTGACAACACCAAATGCTGACAAGGATGTGCAGAAACAGGAATTCTCATACATTGCTAACAGGAATGCAAAATGGTACAGCCTCTTTGGAAGACAGTTCAGCAATTTCTTACCAAACTAGACATACTCTTACCATAAGATCCAGCAATTACGCCCCTTGGTATTTACTCAAAGGAGATGAAAGTTTCTGTGCACACAAAAACTTGCACATGATGTTTTTAGCAGCTTTAACCATAACTGCCAAAACTTGGAGGCAACCAATATGTCTTCCAGTAGGTAAACTGATAAACTGTGGTACATCTAGACAATGGAATATTACTCAGTGCTAAAATGAAACGAGCTATCAAGCCATGGAAAGCCATGGAAGAACCATAGTGCATACTACTAAGTGAAAGAAGCCAATCTGAAAAGGCTACATACCATATGATTCCAACTATATGATATTCTGAAAAAGGCAAAGCTATGGAAACAACAAAATGATCCATGGTTGCAGGGGCTGGGGGGAGATGAATAGGCAGAGCATGGAGGACTTTAGGGCAGTGAAAATACTCACAGTAAGTTAAATACTCACAGTAAGTTAAAACAGAGCCAATTAGATCTTTAAATTTACTTGGTTGAATTTTGTTTTTTACAGGTATTATAATGATGGATATATGTTGTTATACTTTTGTCCAAACCCATAGAATGTACAACACCAACAGTGAACCCTAAGGTAAACTATGGGCTTTGAATGATTATGACGTATCAATGTAAGTCCATCTTTGGTTAAAAAAAAAAAGTACCATTTGGGAATTCCCTGGCGGTCCAATTGTCAGGACTTGGGCGTTTTCACTGTGGGGGCCCGGGTTTGATCCCTGGGGATCGGGATGCGGCCAAAAGAAAAAAAAATGTATCATTCTGGTAGGTGATGTTACTAACGGGGGAGGCTACCCATGTGCAAGGGCAGGAGGTATTTGGGAAATCTCTGTACCTTCCTCTCGATTTTGTTATAAACCTAAAACTGCTTTTTAAAAATGAAGTCTTTTTAAAAAATTCTACTTCAGTTTAAAACTCCACTCTCATAAAAGATATAAGGTTTTCCCTCTCACCCATTTTACAGGTCAGAGCTGAAATGGAGGGGGCAGGACATCATCTAGGGTCTTCATAGAGAGGTGCATGAACCATAGGGAATAAACAAGAAAATGCACTGGGGTGTGGGAGAAAAGATTAAAGCTTCTACTTACGTTTATTTATTTATTTTTAATTAATTAATTTTTATTTTTGGCTGCATTGGGTCTTTGTTGCTGTGTGTGGGCTTTCTCTGGTTGTGGCGAGCGGGGGCTACTCTTCGTTGCGGTGCATGGGCTTCTCATTGCAGTGGCTTCTCTTGTTGAGGAGCACGGGCTCCAGGCACGTGGGCTTCAGTAGCTGTGGCTCGCGGGCTCTACAGCGCAGGCTCAGTAGTTGTGGTGCACAGGCTTAGTTGCTCTGTGGCACGTGGGATCTTTCCGGACCAGAGCTCGAACCCATGTCCCCTACATTGGCAGGCGGATTCTTAACCACTGCGCCACCAGGGAAGCCCTCCCAGAGTCTTTAGAGTACTCTTGTGCATGATGAAACTCCAGGCATATGTAGCATTTCGCAAACCCACTTGACAAAGAAACTTTCTATTTGTGAAGCATCTCTCTGGGGATGAGCATTCTGTGGAACACCATCAAAGAAATACTTAAGTGCTGGCAATAGCTGAGTTAGACGTAACTTAAGAGATTCCTCATCTACTGTAAAAGATTTACCAGCTCTAAAAGGTAGTAGAGTCCTTCTGGCTTGTGCATGTCTTTCTGCCCTCCCATGCCCAACTTCTCAACTTTTATAACTGTTTCCAGCTGACAAACTGTACGTGGCACTTAAATGAGTGATGATTTTCTCATCTAATCATAGGATTTCAACTCTGGTAGCCAAAAATGTTACCTCTTTCCTGTAGTAGCTGTTCTTTTTTCTTTCTTTCTTTCTTTTTAGATGTGGATGCTTTTTAAAGTCTTTATTGAATTTGTTACAATATTGCTTCTGTTTTATGTTTTTTGGTTTTTTAGCTGCGAGGCATGTGGGATCGAACCCGCACCCCCTGCATTGGAAGGTGAAGTTTTAACTACTGGACTGCCAGGGAGGTCCCCCTGTAGTAGCTGTTCTTAATTTGTTTCAGAATCACCCTGTTAAAGAAGTATTTGAGTAACTATGATATGACAGGCACTAAATCTGCAAGAAATAGACAAGTGTTCTGTTGAGTTGGAGGAGAGCCAGAGGACCTTCATAGGTAAGGAGAAATTTAGTAGAGAAGAGCCAGCACGGCCCCTTGCCTTACAGAAGACATGGGGGTTAAACAACCAGCCAGTGTGCCACTAGGTGCTGGACTTGACTCTCTTCTCATTGCTCTCTGCATATTTCTTCAGGGTGATCTTTCTTATTCCAGAGCCTCGGCTACATTCTGGTTGGGGATGTTTCCCACACCTGGTTACATCTATCTCAGATTGGAGATGTTCCCCTTAGACCTATCTACCTAGATCTTGCCCAAGCATTTAATTCTGACATACCTGCAGCAGAATTCATCCTTCTTATTCCAGAACTGGTCTGCATCCAATCTTAGAAAATGTAGCTACTATAAGTGCAGTTACTCAAGACAGCTGATCCCAATTCCTACACCACTTACTCCCCAACTTCCCCTGCACACACCATCGGTCATCAAGGCTTTTTCATTTGTCATCAACACTCCCGTCTCTACTAATACTGCTTTCATTGAGGCCTTTACGTCTCCTTTCTGGACTCCCTAATAACAGCCCCCTCAAATCCATCATTCTCATGACCAACTGTATTAATTCTTAAATGTTAAATGTAAATGTTGTTTTTTATGTCTTGTGTGTGGGGTGCCCAAGAACATCCTCAGTTTGATAATTCACTAGAAGGGCTCACAGAATTCAGAATAGCTGTTATACTGATGGTTAAGGTTTATTATTGTTAAAGGGTACAGATTAAAATTGGCAAAGGAAAAAGTCATATAAGGCAGAGTCTAGGATATACCAGGCACAAGCTTCCAACTATCTTTTCCCAGTGGAGGAGCACAGACAGCAATTAATTTTCCCAGCCTTTTCACAACATGTGTGAAGTGTTGCTGACCAGGGAAGCTCACCCAAGCCCTGGTGTCCAGGGTTCTTATTGGGGGTCAGTTATGTAGGCACGTAGGCACAGTCTCCAGCCCTCCCCACCAAGGTCAAACTGATGTAGTGTAGCCTAAAGCCCCTAAGTATACAAAAATAGGCACTCACCATAAATCACATTATTAGTGTAAGCTATATGGTGTGGTCCAAAGCCCAGGTATACAAAATACTCTTCTCAGGTGGCATATTCCAAGCTCAGAAGTTATCTCCAAAGAGTGGTCAAGGACCAGTCCTAAAGACCTTTGGAATATATAGAGTTTGGACAGCCCAGGCCCACTGTACTTTTCAACTTAAAAGTCATGAAGAGGGGCTTCCCTGGTGGTGCAGTGGTTGAGAGTCCGCCTGTCGATGCAGGGGACATGGGTTCGTGCCCCGGTCCGGGAAGATTCCACATGCCGCGGAGCTCCTGCGCCCGTGAGCCATGGCCGCTAAGCCTGTGTGTCCGGAGCCTGTGCTCCGCAACGGGAGAGGCCACAACAGTGAGAGGCCCACGTACCGCAAAAAAAAAAAAACTCATGAAGATTTGTTCTGCTTTCAGGATCAAACCCCCAATCATGAACTGGTTATAAAGTTCCATATTATCTGGGCCCTGCCTACCTCTCCAGCTTGTTACTTTCTGGTCTCTCCCCTCTTTACAGAACCCAGTTTCTACCGTAGCCATGCTAAGTTACTTGTCATTACTCATATATGATCCTGCATCACTCCATGCTGCCTTGAATATTTTATATATTATATCCAGCTAGAATATTTTTCCCACTTCTGCCTAAAATATGCCATTTGTGTCTTAGGACTAACCTACATATTGCTAGGACCCATTCCTGTTTATTCTCTGTCATCTCTCCATCCATTCTCACATTGTCACCTGTGTCCACCTCTACAGTCTCACCAATAAAGCTTTATTGCACAGATTTAATTAAATAGCTGTTGTTTGAAGGCAAGGCTTCATATAGCTGACATGTCTGCATCACAGTGTCCAGGTGTTTTTGCAAATTTTGAAGCCCTGTCCTCAGATCCCTAATCTGATATGCTTTCTACAACTCTAGACCGCATTATGAAGTTGTCCTAAACTTTAAAAGCATTGTTAAAAGCATCTATTTAAAAACATTGTTAAAAGTGTGTAAAGGGGGGCTTCCCTGGTGACGCAGTGGTTGTGAGTCTGCCTGCCGATGCAGGGGACACGGGTTCGTGCCCCGGTCCGGGAGGATCCCACGTGCCGCAGAGCGGCTGGGCCCGTGACCCATGGCCGCTGGGCCTGCGCATCCGGAGCCTGTGCTCCGCAGCGGGAGAGGCCACAACAGTGAGAGGCCCAAGTACCGCAAAAAAAAAAAAAAAAAAAAAAGTGTGTAAAGGGCATCTGCAAATTTCTTGGACAAGCACAATTATTTTGTAGAACTTGATGAAATAAGCTTCTCATTAGGTTGCAAGTTTATCAAAGGGTCTGTTTAGGGCATTTCTCTGTACTGAGATTTTATTGGGAAAAAAGGTGAAATGCATAAATGCAAGCGTCCAATGACAAATTTTAAAGGATAACTAGGGTCTACAAGTCTTGGAGAAGAGAGCACATGAGTGTTACGATCATCTCCTTGGGGGAACTGAAATAAATGAGAAAAGAAAGTATGTAGCACATACTACAGAGGGGGTGTCTACCAGAGACAGCCTAGAGTTTCCACTTCTGCACATTTCCACTGAACCACAGGGGCTGAAGACCTGTAACTTGGGGGTCAGAAATCAAATCTCAAAAGTTCTAGGCTTGATACCGAAAAGATTAGCCCTCTGAGTTGTTTCCATTCTCGTACTTGCATGTACTTCGGCTTTAGAATAAGTCCACCTGAAAGTTGTCAGATGAGGCCTCCAACTCCTTCCCTGGCACCCATGCCTCAGGGAAGAATCTGACTTGTTCAGAAAAATGGTAGATAAGGACAGATTTCACCTCTCCACTCAGCTGGCTGCAAATTCTGGCTCTACGGGAGTCAGGCCTGAAACAAGTTAATAGACATTAGCTGTTATGCCAGGCACTCTCCTAGGCCTGCTAATTTAATGCTCTCAAATGCCAAATGAGGCGGGTATTGTTACTAGTGAAGAAACTGAGGTTACAGAGGTAACTTGCCCAAGGGGATGGAGTTCCTCTGTTCTGTCAAATCCCCGTGGCCTGGTGTGTAAATACGGCCCCAAGAAGCCTTTTCCTTGCACTGAATTTACTAAATAACCATCATATCTCGGCTGCTTACCTGATTGTTTAACAACAAATACCTGCTAACACTGAAACCTTAGGACATGTTTGTATTTAGAGAAAGTTCAAACCAACAGGGTCCTACTGTTTAGCACAGGGAACTATACTCAATATCTTCTAATAATCTATAATGGAAAAGAATCTGAAAATGAATATATATATGTATATGTATACACATATATGGATATACCATAAAGAAAATATATATATATATAAGTGAATCACTTTGTTGTACACGTAAAACTAAAACACCATTGTAAATCAACTATACTTCAATAAAAATTAAAAATAAAAAAAGTTTTAAATCAAAAAATAAAGTTCAGAATGGCAAATCCTATAGACATTTCACCCACATGAAGTAATTACAGATCACTATCCAGATATACAATGATTGCGGCTCAAACTGTTGGTTTTTAAGTTCATATGGACTTTACTTTCTCTTGATCATATGTTTGTTTTTATAAAGTAGAAAAGTTCACTAGGATTTACTCAGTAACAGATTACTTCCTGAAGTTGTCTAAAGCCATACAGAATTCAAGCTGGGCATTCTCTTCTCTTGAGCGTCTTTCATGGGAGATAATCAAGATGATCCTAGAACACTATCTTCTTTATCGATATCCAGAAAACTAGATAGAGTAGAACTCTAGTCTGATCAGTCATGCTCCTTATGGGTACAAATAAACTTCATATTGAAAACAATGTCCTTCTGAAATGAGTTCTTCAGTCAACCTTTCAATGGTAATTCTTCCAATTCTTTTTCTCGTCTTTCTGCCACCAGCAAAAATCCGCTGTGGCTGGGATCCCACGTGCTCCTATTTTAAACACCTTGTCACAGGAGATGCAGCATGAAAGGAGTTACTTGATTTTGTACCGCCAATTCATCATTCACTTTATGTTAGGATATTTGCTGTTATTGATTGGAATGGCTCTGTCAGCTAAAGACTGGATAAGTTTTATCCTTAGACTGCTCCTTCTCTGGGTTCCGATGCAGGAACATATGAATATGTTATGAATATAACAATTATGAATATGTCAACATATGAATATTATAGCACAACAAGAAGGTGAGTCAAAGGCAAGCAAAGCATTATGGTGTCTACCTGCAGAAGGAACCTCCACCTTCATCTGGGATGCAAGAGCCAGAATGAGCCTATTATCCATTTTTGTGTGCAGAGCCAGGCCTCAAATGTATCTCCATTTTATTTATTCTTCTTAAACCTGAAAAAAATTTTAGTTTTTAAGATATAGCAACAAAGACCTTGCTTCTATTCAGTTCATTTCCATTTTCAGAAAAGCTTTTCTGAGATTGTGTTTGGGGCAGAGGGAAAGATTCTTCTTAATTATTCCAAGTTCTCTCCACATGTTAGTGATACAATAAATAACCAACAGAAGAGGTGGGTTTAGGGAGAAATTCTTCAGAGCCAGTTTACTAAACCTCTCCTAAATCCAACAATCAGTGTTCTCTAGAATAAATAGGGCAAAATTCCTATTCCATTTAACATCAACCAAGTCATCAATTAGAAGTTAAAGATGACCCAGTTTTAATAGCTTTTGCTACTTACAGAGCACAAGTTAGGTGGGACCAAGAAAACATCAACAAAATCAGTACCATAATCCCTGTTCGTTAAACAGAAATGACGTGGGTAGGATGAATATGTCTTTTGTCCTTTCTCAGGATCCTGATATTGCCTGATGATAACAGAAATGTGGGCTGAAGCCTAAGCTCTTTGCCTCTTTCTCCCACAGGATATTTTTCCTTCTCTCACAGCCACCCACTATGAAAAGGAAAGCAACTGGGCCAGGACTTTCAGGGCTGGATAGACATGTTTCGATTCCTCTACAGCAGTGGTAATCCACTGGGACAGTTTTGCTTCCTAGGAAACACTTGGCTATGTCTAGAGTCATTTTTGGTTGTCACAACAACCTGGGGGTGGAGAGGAAGGTCCTACTGGCGTCTACCCACAATTAGAGCCCAGAGGTGCTTGCAAAATGTCCTACTGTATAAAAGACAGCCTTCCCACAACAAAGAGTTACCCAGGATAGTCTGTAGTAGTCTGCTTGGACTGCCATAACAAAACACCGGAGACTGAGTGGCTTAAACAACAGAAACTTTCGCAGTTTTGGAGGCTAGAAATCTCATACTGAGATGCTGGCAGACTTGGTTTCTGGTGAGGATTCTCTTCCTGGCTTGTAGGTGGCCACCTTCTGGTTGTGTCCTCAAATGGACTCCTCTCTGTGCACGTGGAGGGAGAAATCTTTGGTGTCCCTTCCCCTTCTTATAAGGACATCAGCCCTGTTGGCTTAAGGCTTCACCCTTATTACCTTAATCTTTATGACCTCCTTATGGGCCTTCTCTCCAAAGAAAGTCACACTAGGGCTTGAACATATGAATGTTGGCAGGACATAATTCAGTCCATAACAAGGAGCAAATGTCAACAGTGCCAAGAAGAAAGCTAGGATAGCCAAAAGGGAGAAACAGCCCAAATATTCATCAGTGGATGAATGACTAAACAAAATGTATATCTATACAATGGAATATTTTTAGCCTTAAAAAGGAATGAAGGGACGTCCCTGGTGGCACAGTGGTTAAGAGTCCGCCTGCCAGTGCAGGCGACACGGGTTTGAGCCCTGGTCCAGGAAGATCCCACATGCTGCGGAGCAACTAAGCCCGTGCGCCACAACTACTGAAGCCGACGCACCCTAGAGCCCACCTGCCACAACTACTGAGCCCATGCACCACAACTACTGAAGCCCACGTGCTCTAGGGCCCTCACGCTGCAACTACTAAAGCTTGCGCACCTAGAGCCCATACTCCACAACAAGAGAAGCCACCGACCGCAATGTGAAGCCCACGCACCGCAATGAAGAGTAGCCCCTGCTCACCACAACTAGAGAAAGCCTGCGCGCAGCAATGAAGACCCAACACAGCCAAAAAAATTTTTTAAATAAATAAATAAGATAAATATAAAATTTTAAAAAAGAAAGAAATTCTGACACATGCTAGAAAATCTACAGACCTTGAACAACATGGATGCTAACTGAAAAAAAAAAACAGACACAAAAGGACAAATATTGTAGGATTCCTCTTAAATGAAAGGTACCTAGAATAGTCAAAGTCATAGAGACAGAAAGTAGAATAGTGATTACCAGGTGCTGATGGGGAGGGGATGATGAAGAGTTACCATTGAATAGGTATAGACTTTCAGTTTGGGAAGATAAAGTTCTGGAGACGGATAATGGTGATGGTTGCACAGCAGTGTGAACATACTTAATGCCACTGAATTGTAGACGTAAAGGTAGTTAAAATGGGGTAGGTGATGTTGGCACCAGAGTGGCATAGACATTCCTCATTTTTGTCCCTTACCCTAACCAACAGCAAAAATTTGGCATCCATCCATGGACAAAGGTGCCACTGAGGGAGCTGTGGGATCCAGCACCATAGGCCAAGGGATGCAGGAGGAGTCTTGCCAACCTCTGCTCAAGTAATAGGCAGACAGACCTTGGTCCCAGCTATAGACCCTACAGTGGCCCATGAACTGGCTCCAGATTCTCTCTGCTGTGGTCTGGGAGTCCCTAGAATCAACCAGGGGTGAGAGAGCCTTTGTTGAAGTCCAGCTTTCCAGATGAAAAGTTCTAGGACATGAAAGGAGCAAAAAAATACAGGTCTGGACCAATGGAGAGAGTAAGAGGAACCGCTTGACTCTACCCACATCATTCCTCCCCCAAGGCAGCCCAACCTGGTGCCAAGAGAGGTTCCCTCGGCCCACAGGGGAAAGGGAAAGCATATGAGTGAGTGCCCAGCCTTCCCAGTTGTGCAGGATGCAGCCCAAGGGGCTCATTCCTCTCTTGCCCTATCCACAGTACAGAATCCTGAACTACATGACTGGAGCGCGGGAAGAGGCCGGGAGAGTGGAGATAGGATTCTGAGGGCTTTAAAGGGATGCAAATCCTACTAGCTGCAAAGGGACTCCATCGGGAAGCCCACCCATACGTCGTCGCTGGGAATGTCTCACTTGCGAAGTGGTCCATCGTCACCCTCAGTGCCCCAGGTGCCTCACCCACACCACACCACCCCTTTGGGGCCAGGTCCCTGTGTGTGCTCCTGACAGCAGCAGCGAGAACAAACTTTGATGCATTGCTAGTGGACACACACAGAAAGCCAGCCTGAATCTGTGGGCTGGGGACAGACCACAGGCTTGGTGGTGCTAAAGCTTTAGCACCTTCTTTGGGAAAACGAAAGAGAAGCGGTCAGAACTTTGCAGCATCCAGAGAAGGCATAGAAGCTTAAGAATTTTGCCACAAGAGGGAGCAAGAAGCATGGAGCATGTGTACCCATATAAGGTCTGAGAAAGTCTCAGAATCTCTAGCCTGGCCAACAGAAGGTATCTCTCTTCAGAAGGCAGTTAGTAAAGACTGGAGAAGATGACTGCTACTTCAAATGTGAAGATAGCAAAGCAAAACTCCAAGGAACATAAAAGATCAAGGTAACATCACACCACCAGAGGATCAAAATAATCTTCCAGTATCAAGACCCAAAGACACAGAGATCTTCAATTCATCCAATAAAGAATTCACATAGCTGTTTTAAAGAAACTCAATGAGCTTCAAGGAAACACAGAAGGACAATTCAATGAAATCTGGAAAACAATATACAAATAAAACGAGAGGTTTAACAAAGAAAGAGAAATCATAAAAAAGAACCAAACAGAAGTTCTGGAGCTGAAGCACACAATGAACGAAATGAAAAATGCAATAAAGGGACTTCCTTGGTGGCACAGTTGTTAAGAATCTCCCTGTGGGGAGGGCAGGGGGGAATGAATTGGGAGATTGGGCTTGACATATATACACTAATATGTATAAAATAGATAACTAATAAGAACTGCTGTATAGCACAGGGAACTCCACTTCGCTGTACAATAGAAACTAACGCAACATTGTGAAACAACTATACCCCAATTAAAAAAAAAAGAAAAGAATCCACCTAACAATGCAGGGGACACGGGTTCGATCCCTGGTCCGGGAAGATCCCACATGCCTTGGAGCAACTAAGCCCATGCGCCACAACTACTGAGACTGTGTTCTAGAGCCCACGAGCCACAAATACTGAGCCCATGTGCCACAACTACTGAAGTCTGTGCACCTAGAGCCCATGCTCCACACCAAGAGAAGACATCACAATGAGAAGACTGAGCATCACATCAAAGAATAGCTCCCGTTCGCCGCAACTAGAAAAAGCCCGCGTGCAGCAACAAAGACCCAACACAGACAAAAAAAAAAAAAAAAAATTATTCACAAAATGCAATAGAGAGCAACAGCAGATGGATCACACAGAAGAATCTGTGAGATAGAAGAGAGGAATTTAGAGATTATCCAGTTCAAGGAGATCAAAGAGAAAAGAATGAAGAAAGCCTATGTGGTCTATGGGTTACATCAAAAAAAAGAGAGACAGAGAAACATTTTTCAAATTACTGGAGTTCCAGAAGGAAAAGTGAGGGAGAAGGAGGCAGAAAGCTTATTTGAAGAAATAATGTCTGAGAACTACAATAATTTGTTAATGAATACACAAAATAAAAAGACGTAAATTGTGACATCAAAAAGATAAAAGGGGAAAGTAGAGAGGTAGAGTTTTTGTCTGTCATTGAAGTTAAATTGTTATCAGTGTAAAAGAGATGGTTATACCTATAGGATGTTATATGTAAGCCTCATGGTAAACACAAAGCAAAAACCTACAGTAGATTCACAAAAGATAAAGAGAAGGGAATCAAAGCATACCACTATAGAAAATAATCAATTCAAAAAGGAATGCAGCAAGAAAGGGAGAAAGGAAAAAGGGAACTACCAAATGTCCAGAAAACAATTAACAAAATGGCAATAGTAAGTCCAGAGCTATCATTAATTATGTTAAATATAAATGGACTAAATTCTCCAATCAAAAGACACAGAGTGGATGAATGGATTGAAAAACAGCACAACTACATGCTGCCTACAAGAGGTTCACTTCAGCTTTGAGGACACACAAAGGATCAAAGTGAAGGGATGGAAAAAGACATTCCATGCAAGTGGAAACTAAAAGAAAGCAGGGATAGCTACACTTAAATCAGACAAAATAGACTTTAAGCCAAAAATGGTAACAAGAGACAAAGAAGTTCACTATATAATGATAAATGGGTACATAAGAGTAAAAAGTTAAATTCCTCCCTAACAATCCCATTTCCCGTAGTGGATACCTCTAACAACCATTTGCACATTCTTTAAGATTTTTTTTTCTTCACAAGATTTCTTTTTACTCATAATGTAAAAGTTTCCTGATTAATTACTTAATAATTTACCCCAAAGTCCAACTTCTAATCCTATTGGAAATGCACCCAGCCTCTGGTACTAGCTACAGATTTGAGGACTTCATAGGATGAACTTGGGAGTGAGGGACCTCAAATCTGAAAGCTACCAAGGCCTTGATAACGCTTTCAGAGGCCTGGTTATTAGCCCACAAGACACACTCCTTCTTCCCAAGTGCTCTCCAGGGTTCTATATGCCCAATAAACAAGTAAAATAATAAATACATATTTGACTCCACTATCTGCATCATCCCATGTCCAATCAACTACCAAGTCCTATTATTTCTTCCTTCATTCAAAAATACTTCATTAAGAGATTATATGCCAAGTTCTATGCTAGGCTGTGGGGATACCAAGATGAATAAGACTTAGTTCCTGCTCTCATGAAGCATGTAGCTTGGAATGCAGGGAAAGACAAGTAATCAAATAAGTAAAATAGATTCAACTTTTAAATCTCGATGGTCGTTCATTCCACTCTTCTAAACTATCAGTTGACCTCTGAGGAATGTTTAAATCAAGAATTTTCAATTTTGGTTGCATGTTAGATTCACCTAGGAAGATTATTTTTTAATATGCTGATGCTGGGACCCTACCTGAGAGTAATTAAATAGAATCTCTGGGGCTGGGGCCCAGGCATCAGCATTTGTTAAAAATTCTCCAAGTGATTCTAACATGTAGGCAGAGTTAAGACATCCAGCATACATTTGCAGCAACATGGATGGACCAAGAGATTATCGTACTAAATGAAGTAGGTCAGAAAGAGAAAGACAAATACCATATATCACTTACACATGGAATCTAAAATATGACACAAATGAACTTATCTATGAAACAGAAACAGTCTCACAGACATAGAGAACAATTGTGGTTGTCAAAGGAGGGGGGAGTGGAGGAAGGATGGATTGGGAGTTGGGATTAGCAGATGCAAACTATTATATATAGAATGGATAAACAACAAGATCCTACTGTATAGCACAGGGAACTATATCCAATATCCTGTGATAAACCATAATGGAAAAGAATGTAAAAAAGAATATATATATATTTTTTAATTTTTTAACATCTTTATTGAGGTGTAATTGCTTTACAATGGTGTGTTAGTTTCTGCTTTATAACAAAGTGAATCAGTTATACATATACATATGTTCCCATATCTCTTCCCTCTTGCATCTTCCTCCCTCCCACCCTCCCTATCCCACCCCTCCAGGCGGTCACAAAGCACCGAGCTGATATCCCTGTGCTAAGAATATATATATTCTTATGGAAAAACCTGAACGAACTTTTTTTTTTTTTTTTTTTTTTTTTCTGTACGCGGGCCTCTCACTCTTGTGGCCTCTCCCATTGCGGAGCACAGGCTCTGGACGCACAGGCTCAGTGGCCATGGCTCACGGGCCCAGCCGCTCTGCGGCATGTGGGATCTTCCCGGACCCGGGCACGAACCTGTGTCCCCTGCATCAGCAGGCGGACTCTCAACCACTGCGCCACCAGGGAAGCCCTGAACGAACTTTTTGGCTAACCCTGTATATATATATGAATCACTTTGCTGTACAGCAGAAATTAACACAACATTGTAAATCAACTATACTGCAATAAAAAAATTGCGGCTTAACGTATGTCACATCATTTGTCATGGTATATTAACAGTATGTAAAACCAAAGACTGACCAACAGCTCCCAGCTAAAAGGCGTTATCAGTGTAAAAGAAATCTATTATTTCTGAAATTTAAACCCAGTTAGTATCATGTTGGTTACTGGACAAGTAATTGCTCATGTTTCCTCTGGTTAATGAATTCCTTCTTAGCCAATAAATGAATAATTAAGTTCATTAAGTTATTGACTTAAGAAAAAATACTAATCTGAGGTGTGAAAACATCTTCCTCTGAGAAACTATATTCTTATAATGACCCAATCAAGACCCTACCTCATATCAAAGAGCAGCCACACTTGCTGGTTGTGCTGAAAGGCTTTGATCTGTGTTCCTGTATAAGAACTACTTTTTACTATCAGGTAAGTAAAGCAAACATTCCTTTCATAAAAAGAATAACTTTTAAAAAATTATTTACTCAGAAACATCCTGTGGTTTGGGAATTCCCTGGTTGTCCAGTGGTTAGGACTCGGCGCTTTCACTGTTGGGGCCGGTTTGATACCTGGTGGGGGAACTAAGATCCCACAAGCCCTGAGGTGCAGCCAAAAAAAAAAAAAAAAAAAAGTTAAAGACAATTACTGGCTCATGAAAAATTGTAAAAAAAGACAATCTCCATTGAAAATGAGATATACTAATAAGTATATTTTAATAGTATTATTGATGTTTGCTTCCATTAAGACCAGGAATATAAAATTGTAATAAATTCTGGTTTTGGTATAAATACTTAAAATACTGTTGTGAAGTTTTTTTTTTTAAATAGAATGTAATAACTGAGCACGACTTTTTAATATTAATATTTATTTGGTTGCACTGGGTCTTAGCTGCAGCATGCAGGCTCCTCAATTGTGGCATACAGACCCTTAGTTGCAGCATGCACGTGGGATCTAGTTCCCTGACCAGGGAGTGAAACTGTGCCCCTTGCAGTGGGAGCCTGGAGTCTTAACCACTGCACCATCAGAGAAGTCCCAATATTGTGAGTTTTGTGGGGGGTTTTAAAGTAATTTTTATTTAATTAATTAATTTATTTATGTCTCTGTTGGGTCTTCCTTGTTGCTTGTGGGCTTTCTCTCTAGTTGCAGCGAGCAGGGACTACTCTTCCTTGCGGTGCGCAGGCTTCTCATTGGGGTGGCATCTCTTGCTGCAGAGCACAGGCTCTAGGCGCCAGGGCTTCAGTAGTTGTGGCTCACAGGCTCTAGAGTGCAGGCTCAGTAGCTGTGGTGCAGGGGTTTAGTTGCTCCGCAGCATGTGAGATCTTCCTGGACCAGGGCTCGAACCCGTGTCCCCTGCATTGGAAGGCGGATTTTTAACCACTGCGTCACCAGGGAAGTCCTCCAATGTTATGAGTTTTAATACACCAATTTTTCAATATTTTTTCAACTACTTTAACACTGTAAGGAAAATAGAATTCCCTGGCGGTCCAGTGGTTACGATTCCGTGCTTCCACTGCAGGGGGCACGGATTCGATCCCGCATGCCACAGGGAGCATCAAAAAAACTTTGTAAGGGGGCTTCCCTGGTGGCGCAGTGGTTGGGAGTCCGCCTGCCGATGCAGGGGACACAGGTTCGTGCCCGGGTCCGGGAAGATCCCACATGCCGCGGAGCGGCTGGTTCCGTGAGCCATGGCCGCTGGGCCTGCGCGTCCGGGGCCTGTGCTCCGCGGCGGGAGAGGCCACTGCAGTGAGAGGCCCGCATACAGCCAAAAACAAAAAACAACAAAAAAACACAACTTTGTAAGGAAAACTAAAAGGGAAGAAACTGAAGACACGGGGATGGGTAGGGGAATTCACCTCTAGGCCAGCTATTAACCAGTAGAAGTATGTAATAGTTCAGTCACTAGGAGGCAAACAGATAAGATCGGAATTAAGATATCTATCAACAGACCCTAATCTAGCCAATTCTTCACCAAAACAAAGAAAAGCCTTTAACTCTGAAGGTGGCAATACCTGAGACCAAGCTGTACTCCTAGCTGAGGAGGGGAAATTCCTAGAAGAGGGTCCTTGCCTTTTGCTCTCCTTCAGGATGTCGCCCTCGTTCTGGAAGGTGGGAGCGAGGGGAAAGGAATGTAGATACGACCCCCCTCCCTACGGCGGGGACAACAGACGACGGTCAAGAGAGGTAAACTCTCTACTCTCCGAGGATCCCCGAGGGAACGAACACGCGAGGGTAGCACAGGGAGGGAGCACTGCGCATGCGGAGAAGCCGGCCCCGCGGGCGACGGGGCGTACCGCGCATGCGCCAGGATCTGGGGACGCGCCCGTTTGTTTTTTCCTCAGAACAGGTGAGCGGCGGCTTCTCTTTCCCGCCCTCTGGCCCCGCCTCCTGCTTGGCTCGCCCCCAAGGCGTTGCCATGGGGACCAAGCGGCCACAGCTGGCCTGTGGCGGTGCCGCCTGCCTGGTCGCTTTTGCGGACCTGGTGGCGGCGACAGTGGGAGCTCATGGAGCTTTCGGTTAACGACGTCGACAGGACCAAGAAGCGGTGTGGTCTGGGCCGTTGCAAGCATTTCTTTTGGTTGGGCGTCGCCTTCGACACGGTGGGCGCGACCGTGATGTTCACCGGGGTCTTCGCCGATCTGCTCTTCTACGACCTGTTGCTTTACCTGGGTTCCATCATCATCTTCCTCAGCCTCCTCTGGTGGGTTTTCTGGTACAGCGGTAACATCGAACTGTCTTCTGAAGAACCCTTGAACAGGCCCTACCACCTGCCTTCCGCCACCACGCTGGAAGTCCTGAGCCAGACCATCAGCAACCGTTTCTCTTTCAACATGGGCAGCGTTTCCAACACCTTTATGCGGATGCGGCCGCGGCGGCGGCACCGCCAGAGGTTCCTGCAAGGGAGTGCTCTGGATATGACCGTCACGGGCCAGGTCGAAAACCAGCTAGACCAGGACAAAGACGGGATGGAAGGTGCCAAGGAGAGCGGCGACGCTCAGGACTTTGGCAGCGAGGATCTCCCCAAACCTGAAGCTGTCAAAAGTTTAAAGGGAGTTTGCTCCTTGGGCCCCAATGCGGGTCCCCTAGGCACTGACGCTAGTCTCCCAAGGTTTGTTAAAGGACCATGGACCCATCTGGTGCAGCCATTCACTCCATCTCCTCTGGACCAGCCTCTCACTCCAGCCATCCTGGCTTTTAAGAGCCTGCCCATAGTCCCCGAGGCCTCTGCTAGCCAGCCTCTGCCTATTCTGAACTCTGAGACCCAGCCTGTAGTTTCCTTGGCCTCTACGAGCCAGCCCCCTGCAGTTACTCTTGCCTCTGTGAGCCAGCCTGCTGCCCCCTTGGCCTCTGCTAGCCAGCCTCTACCTATTCTGACTTCTAAGAGCCAGCCTGTAGCTTCCTTGGCTTCTACTACTCAGCTTCCGGTCCTCTTTGCCTCTGAGAGCCTGCCTGCTGTCCCTTTGTCCTCTACAAATCAGCCTCTGACCATCCTTACCTCTCAGAGCCACCTCCTGGTGCCTGTGGCTTCACAGAGCCACCCCCGGGTACCTGTGGCTTCACAGAGCCACCTCCTGGTGCCTGTGGCTTCACAGAGCCAGCTCCAGAATCTTGCTCAGGCCTGTCAAACTCAGCCACCACCTCTTCAGGCTTCCCAATCCCAGGGTCTGGCCACCCAGGTCTCTCTGCTCCAGCTGCTGCCCACCCAGTCTTTTCAGACCCAACCTGTGGACCTTCAGGCGGCCCAGGCTATCCAGGACTTTCAGGCCATGTATCACACCCAACAGACCTCCCAGAGCAGCTCTTTAGTCCAGAGGATTGGACCAAGCCAGTCTCCATCTGCCCAGGAGTTTCACAGAGAGCCAGTTGCTTTTGAGACCCCACCACCAGCGGGCCAGGAGCTAAGTCAGAACCCCCCTGACACTGCATCCCTGCTCCCTGAGTCCCCAGCTGCTCAAGCCCAGCAGTCAGTGCCCCCTGGCAGGGCGCCCACCCCCGTCCCGGAGAGGAGGAGTCGCTCTCTCTAGCACAGAACCAGACCCCAGCCCTCCGAGTGGCCCTAAGGCCTCCACCAAGTAAGTGACTTTGGAGGAATACCTGCAGTATTCCTTAACTGTTGCCGGGTCCATGTTCTGGTGGTTTCCTCAACCCCCTCTCTTCAAAAACATTAAGTTACTGGAGGTGAAGTGGCCTCTTCCTTCAGGGATTAGATCATTTGAACTTTGGTAGATTTTTGAAACCTAGTGCTCTGAGTGGATGAGTTGCTGTTAAGGTTTTATGGCTCTCCCAGCCTGATGCTTTATTTGGACTTGGTGTGGAGAGGGTGTTAATTACCTTCCTTCAGGGCCTCTAAGGTGGGGGGACTCTGCAGTGTTTCTGAAACAAGATGATTTTAGGTGGTACAGGGACACAGCACAAATAGCAGTGAGCCTTCCAGTGGGAAAGTTATTCCCTTTTCAATTCTTTTTTTCAATCTTTCTGATTATATCAAGGAGAATGCCCTTAGTTTGGGGTTAGTGATCTCTAACACCTCTGTAACACTTTGGTAGGCAACACCTGCACCCACCTAGAATTTAATACCATTTGTGTTAACAAAGTTATTTCAGTGGATAACTTCTATTCATGCCCAGTAATACTGGTTTCTCTATTTATTGATACAATAGTGATTGTTCTTTTTTGAAATCCACTTATTTAAGTAAAAAATACTTTACATGAGTCAATGTAAAGGTAAAAATTAATTGTAGAGTGAAACTTGGAAAGATTCTGAAATTTGGAAAACATTTGGTTATTTGTACTAAATCGTATGCACTTTCTATTAAATCCCAAGACCCTTTATTCTGACCTATTGGATGAATTTTGTGGTTAAAGTTATTGAGGAGGAAGTTCACTTAACTCCCAAACCCTTGGCAATTGGAATGGTAGAAAAGATCATGTGAAGGTCAAAATTGGTGACCCTGCTTCTCAGGGGATTAAGTGCTGAGTGTCAATATCCTGGTCTTTCTCTCTAATCCTGTTGATAAGTTATTTGGGGGGGCAGGGAGGAAGAGTATGGGGGGCAGAGCAATACTTTGAAATTATGTTAATGCTCCTTGTTTAAATGCTACCAACATATTCAAGAAGGTGTTTATCCTAATTTCATATTGGTTGGTTTCATTTCCAGCGTGAGATACAACTGAATATTAGGTGGAAGTCAAACTCTTTATTTCCTTATGATTTTCTCCAATTCGCCTTTAAGAGAATGTGTAACACTCTCTAGGTATATAAACACATATATATTCTATAGATAATCATAGGGGCAAAGTATTTTAGCTCTTGATTTTGTACAATTTGGACACGTGGATTCTAAAATGAAATGCATTCAGTGTTTTATGTTTATCTCTTTAAAAATTTTTTAAGAGCAAAACACTGACAAACCATAATAATTCCAGAAGTTAAAGATTTAGTATTATTGAAAAAGATCATTTTTTCCCATTAATTCTTTCAAGTAATTCATATGATCGAAATAATTCTCCATGTAATTCTTAAAGGAGCACTTACTAAGTGCCAGGAATAATGGTAAATGCATATAAACATGAAAGGATGCAGACCTTGCCATCAGAAAGTTTAGAGACCCTGTTCTCTAAAGAGGAGAAAATTTTAGACAAGGAAGGAGAAGGGGTAGGCTGGTGTCTACCTGATAATTTTTAGTGGAATAATTATTTTTGACAGGAAGAGCCATGCAGTGCCTTTCAAATAATTAATTCACTGACCCGGCATTTACTGAATTTCTAGCAAGTGCCAGGCATTCCATTAGGCATTGGGGATTCAGAGAGAAGGTGCCCCTGCTCTCCAAGTGCTCACTGTTCATCAAGGCAGACAGATCTAGGAATAACTAACACAGTGAGCTGTAACATGAGTCTACTCACAGTCTTCCAGAATACAGGGTGAGGAATTTTTCAATTGGATCCTAAAGTAGGTGTCTATTGTTTGAGGAAGATGAGAAGAACATTCCATGCATGGGGGAAAATCATCAATAGAAAGGCTCAGAGGTTTAACAGTCAGTCCATGGCTTGCCGGCAACACATTTGGGAAAGGATAATCCGATGCTGGAGTCAAGAGTGCTTGGGGTTGGGTGTGAGGAAGTGGGAAACCTTTGAAGGCTTTTTAAGAAGGGTACTTGTGTTCATAATTCTACCTGTGGGCTCTGTTCTAAAGTAATGGCAGGTGGCCAATAATTAGAGAATAATTGCTAAGTTCTCTGCCAGTTAGTTCTAAGGGGAAAACAGTCCTCTTAGATGTTACAACAGTTTCTAATTAAAGTGTAGGGGACTTCCCTGGTGACGCAGTAATTAAGAATCCACCTGCCAATGCAGGGGACACGGGTTCGAGCCCTGGTCCGGGAAGATCCCACATGCCACGGAGCAACTAAGCCCGTGCGCCTGTGCTCTAGAGCCCGTGAGCCACAACTACTGAGCCCGCATGCCACAACTACTGAAGCCTGCACGCCACAACTACTGAAGCCCCCACGCCTAGAGCCTGTGCTCCACAAGAGAAGCCACCGCAATGAGAAGCCCACGCACTGCAACAAAGAGTAGCCCCCGCTCGCTGCAAGTAGAGAAAGGCCGCCTGAAGCAACGAAGACCCAGCACAGCCATAAATAAATTAATTAATTAATTAATTAAAAAATAAAGTGTAGGCTCCATGGGTATTCATCCTGGAAAACACTGTCAGGTGTTTATTTACTTGTACATAACATTTTTTTTGCTACAAAAATTGTTGCCAGGCCCTTTCCGGATTCTTGGATGTTACCACCATAGAAATGATATTGTTTCCACAAGACCCTTAGGCAAGCAGAGGTTTTTATTCAAAGAGGTAGCATGTGCACAAAGGAGAGGGCGGAAAACTACAACAGCAAGAAAACAAAGCAAAACAAAACTTCCAGCTCCTAGAGTAGAAGGGGCGAGTTGCTTTTATAACAAAAGGGAGGGTTTGTCTCATGGATCACTGATAATTTCCGGAAATCATCCAACTTCTTTGATCATCAGCAGGTGGCCCCATGATGGCTATAAGGAACAGGGAGTTGTTTCTGTGAGGGTGTAGAAATGCATGAGAATTTTCTGCAAAAAACGCACAGGAACAGATAAGGTTAGTCTCTGGGACTCAGACCCCCGGGGCCTTTGTTCTTTAGCTTACAAGGCCTGTTTTGCCCAAGGCCGTTACCCTGGTCCTTTTCCGAAATGGCTATGCTCCTCTCTTCCTGTCTCAAGATGACGTCAGGTAGAATGACACCATTTTGTTGCATTTCTCTGTACTGATGGTAGGATAAGTACCTATCTAAAATGGAGGTTGACAAATTTTTTTCTATAAAGGCCCAGATGGTAAATATTTTAGGCTCTGTGGGCCAAAAGGCAAGATCCAGACTATTACGTGGCTGCTTATATAACAAGAGAGTAACTACTCCCGCCCCACCCCACCCCCTTTTGCTGGGGGCTGGGCTGTATAGCGGCTTTGACTCCAGTTGCACCGCTGGAGTCATCCACCTGACCAAGAGCAACTGGCCCGAGGCAGAGGGAGACCAGCCTGCCTGGCCAGGTTCGCAGCCAACACAGTGTATTTTACTCAGCCCCAGTGACACCCAGGCCCGAGGCCGTCATCCTCTCCTCTCAGAGAACCTGGCTGTCTCATCTTTGTCTGCTGGCCTGAGGAGAGCTGATTTGCCCAGTCCCTGACTCCCAGGTTGAGATTCCACCGTTGGATGCCTGCCGTCTGCCGTAACGTTCAGGCCCTGAGGAGACGGCAGGCCAGACAGGCAGGCACAGGGAGCTCTGGGGAGAGCAGGAGTGGAAACCGATCCCTGGGGTTTAGTCTTGGAGGCTCCCAGCCATAGACCACAGCAATGTAAAAGCATGGAGTGGGGAGAGGTGCTGCTGGCATCTAGTGGGTGGAGGCCAGAGGGGCCGCCAAACACCCTATAATGCTCAGGCCAGCCCCTCACAGCACAGAATTATCCCGCCCCAAACATCGTCAGTGTGAAGTTGAGAAACCCTGATCTAGACTAATAAAAATTTGCGCTATAGTTCATTAGGCACTTAAAAAAAAAACCACTTTATTTTGATCCTCAGATGACGCATTACCTCTTAAATAGTAATGGTATCTTCTCCACTAGACCATGAGGATCTCATTTATCTTTGTTTTGTT
This sequence comes from Aethalodelphis obliquidens, assembly GCF_003676395.1. Classification (NCBI taxonomy): domain Eukaryota; kingdom Metazoa; phylum Chordata; class Mammalia; order Artiodactyla; family Delphinidae; genus Aethalodelphis; species Aethalodelphis obliquidens. Next base: position 1,297,222 of record NW_020837962.1, on the reverse strand, counting down.
CATCTTTGTATTCCCATTTTGTATAATTCTGAATCAACACACACATATGGGGCATTTATTAATAATAATAGCTAACATTTATTGGGTGTTCATAATACACTACCCACTGTGCTTAAGTAACTTACAGGCTTTATCTCATTCGTCACAACCATCAGAGATAAGGCACCATTATTATCTCCACTTCAAGGAAGGGAGATTTGTTATTGGAAGGTTCTGTAATTCTTTTCAATGTCACATAAATGGAGGAGCTGGAATTGATGTGTAATTGATGTATAATTTCTTATAAGCTGTATATTATAAGCTTTCCTTCCAAGCGATAGTTATTAAAGAACTTTTTTCTTAAGCCTATTAGTCATAACTTGGGCTGTAATACCCCAGATCAGTCTAGGGTTATTTCTCTGTTGAAAGCTTTATTTCCAGAGAGAGAATGCAAATCAACAACTCTTTCATTTTTTGGTTCCTCTCTATGTTTGTAAGTCTCATCTCAAATAAAATTGCTTTTTTCTTTCCAGAGCTCACCAATGTTCCTACAGATTTAAGTGCCAAGTTTATAAAAGCACAAATACTTACCTTAATCTCGATTTGGAAACCTCCATCTGGAGCCCTGGCCTGTCTCAGCACTGCAGACTTGACCAGCTGCCTCCACCAAGTCTGTGCTGCAGAGTGGGGAGAATTTTCCAGCCCCAGACAGTAAAGATGTTTATTGCCAGAATTTGAAGCCATAATAAACTATGCTGTTCCAAATGAACTTCATTTTAAAAGAAGTTGGTTTTTAAAATAGACTTCTCTTGTGAAAACATTCCAGCATTCTAAGCGGAAAATCATGTCTCACATACTCTGGGTGAATGCGTCAGTACAAATCCCACAGAAACGGACATTGAAAATTGCAGCTCCTTGTATTTAAGGATGCTTTGTGACCTCGTTAAGCTATCAGAAAGGTTAATACAATCAGGGTATTATAACATGTTACAGTTTATTTATATGTTCATTTGATTTAAGCAATATGAGTTTCCCTTTTTCCCAAGGATTTAAAACCTGCTGATTTGATTGCATATTTTAATGATAATCAAATAAAATTCATTTGGGACTGCTCTCCTCTTATGTTCTTTCTTTGTATCAGTGAATTGTTTATGCAAGAATGGTCTAATATAGGGATAGTTTGCTTTTAAATTTTCCAATTATAGGCAAAAGTACATTTTTAGGTGGTATGGTACTTTGGATCAAAACTTCCAAAAATTTAGTTGCTTTTATATTTCTTCCCCTTTTCTGCCCTATGCTTCATTATTTCTATGTTTATAATTTTTAAAAATTAACTCAAGTTGGAAGACTTCATGCATTGCAGATACTTGGAAAAAAGAATAAGGGAAGGACATTATGCTAAGTGAAATAAGCCAGTTTCAACAAGATATATACTGTATGAGTCCACCTATATGAGATTTCTCATATCAGAGAACCAAATTCAAAGAAACAGAAAGTAGAATGGTGGTTGCCAGAAGCTGGGGAGAGTGGGCAACCAGTAGTTGTTTAATGGGTACAGAGTTTCAGATGAAAAGAGTTCTGGAGGTTGGCTGTACAACAATGTCAATGTACTTAACTCTACTGAACTGTACACTTAAAAATGGTTAAGGTGGTAAATTTTATGTGTATTTTACCACAATTTTTAAAAAAGAATAATTGGATTAAACCAGCAATTTATAAACTATATGACATTTATCAATTTATTTTTAAGTAATAATATATGCAACAGTTGAGCTTCTGTATATAAAATGAACCAGGTAAGCACAGCTGTTTTAATAACACAAGAACTATAGTTAGGAACTCAGAGAAAAATCAACTTTAACGTAGTACAGAACAAGCGACCAGGTAAGTGCAAAGGACATTGTTGGGGGTGTGCCCACACGCACGTTTCAGGAACCTACAGAAGAGCCTTTTATCTTGCAGTAGCTAATCAATATTTGTATGGTTGGATTTTACCTTGGGTAAATAGAGGTGGTTCTCAAGAACTGTGATTAGTGAACCTCAGGTGCTACCACAATGCCAGGAAGCAGACAGTCACCTTGAAAGAAAGATAGAAACAACCTTAATCATCTTAGTAAATATAGATGTTTATGTATTTTAAAAATACAAGGTCCCCAAATGACCGGCTGCCTGGAGCAGAGCTGCCCACCAGCCTGGACTCCACACGGGCCTCGACATGAAGGAGAAAGAAATCTCGTTATTCTTAAAAAATAAATACATAAATCAACCAATAAATATAAAATAAAAACACTGTCTGGTTTATTTTCCCCCCATTTCAAAAGAAATGTTTTTATACTACTCAGCCATAAGAAAGAATGAAATTTTGCCATTTGCAACAACATGGATGGACTTGGAGGGTATTGTGCTAAGTGAAATAAGTCAGACAAAGACAATACTGTATGATATCACTTATATGTGGAATCTAAAACATGTAACGAACTAGTGAATGTAACAAAAAAGAAACAGACCCACAGATACAGAAAACAAATTAGTGGTTACCAGAGGGGAGAAGGAAGGAGGGAGGAGCAAGATGGGAGTAGGGGATTAAGAGGTACAAACTATTATGTATAAAATAATCTACAGGGGACTTCCCTAGTGGCACAGCAGATGGGACTCCACGCTCCCAATGCAGGGGGTCTGGGTTCGATCCCTGGTCAGGGAACTAGATCCCACATGCATAGCGCAACTAAGAGTTCACATGCCACAACTAAGGAGCCCTGGAGCCGCAACTAAGGCGCCTGCCTGCTGCAGCTAAGACCCAGTGCAACCAAATAAATAAATAAATAATTGTTTAATAAAATAAATAAAATAAGCTACAAGGAAATATACAACACAGGGAATATAGCCAATATTTTATAACAGCTTTAAATGAATTATAACCTTTAAAAATTGTGAATCACTATATTGTACACCTGTAACTTATATAGTATTGACATCAACTATACTTCAATTAAAAACGTGATATAAAAAAATAAATATATAGGATGAACACATTTTTAAAGTTTAAATCTTTGGGTAATATATTTCCATATTACAAAATCCAACAAGCATAAAACAGCACAGAGTAAAGTCTCTCTATAATCCTCAGCACATTGCTACTGATAGACATTAAAAATGTTATTAGGACTTCCCTGATGGTGCAGTGGTTAAGAATCCACCTGCAAATGCAGGGGACATGGGTCGAGCCCTGGTCTGGGAAGATCCCACATGTCGTGGAGCAACGAAGCCCGTGTGCCACAACAACTGACCCTGCGCTCTAAAGCCCATGAGCCACAACTACTGAGCCCATGTGCCACAACTACTGAAGCCCATATGTCTAGAGCCTGTGCTCCACAACGAGAAGCCACTGCAGTGAGAAGTCCGCGCACTGCAACAAAGAGTAGGCCCCACTAGCCGCAATTAGAGAAAGCCCACGTGCAGCAACAAAGACCCAACACAGCAAAAAAGTAATAAATAAATAAATATATATATTTTAAAAAATGTTATTGGTTTCTTGTAAATCCATTCATTCAAATACATATATACAATACATTCATTATATAACATTCATTTATATATATAACGTGCTTATACTGTACCTTCTAGTGTTTTTTTTCAAAAAATTTTTTTAACATCTTTATTGGAGTATGATTGCTTTACAATGGTGTGTTAGTTTCTGCTTCATAACAAAATGAATCAGTTTTATATATACATATATTCCCATATCTCTTCTTGCTTGCGTCTCCCTCCTTCCAACCCTCCCTATCCCACCCCTCCAGACGGTCACAAAGCACCAAGCTGATCTCCCTGTGCTATGCGGCTGCTTCCCACTAGCTATCTACCTTACGTTTGGTAGTGTATATATGTCCATGCCTCTCTCTCGCTTTGTCACCGTTTACCCTTCCCCCTCCCCATAGCCTCAAGTCCATTCTCCAGTGTGTGACTTTATTCCTGTTTTACCCCTAGGTTCTTCATGACATTTTTTTTTCTTAAATTCCATGTATATGTGTTAGCATACGGTATTTGTCTCTCTCTTTCTGACTTACTTCACTCTGTATGACAGACTCTAAAATAGCTCAATTTCGTTTCTTTTTATGGCTGAGTAATATTCCATTGTATACATGTGCCACATCTTCTTTATCCATTCATCCGATGATGGACACTTAGGTTGTTTCCATTTCCGGGCTATTGTAAATAGAGCTGCAATGAACAGTTTGGTACATGACTCTTTTTGAATTATGGTTTTCTCAGGGTATATGCCCAGTAGTGGGATTGCTGGGTCATATGGTAGTTCTATTTGTAGTTTTTTAAGGAACCTCCATACTGTTCTCCATAGTGGCTGTACCAATTTACATTCCCACCAACAATGCAAGAGGGTTCCCTTTTCTCCACACCCTCTCCAGCATTTATTGTTTGTAGATTTTTTGATGATGGCCATTCTGACTGGTGTGAGGTGATACTTCATTGTAGTTCTGATTTGCATTTCTCTAATGATCAGTGATGTTGCGCATCCTTTCATGTGTTTGTTGGCAATCTGTATATCTTCTTTGGAGAAATGTCTATTTAAATCTTCTGCCCATATTTGGATTGGGTTGTTGGTTTTTTGATATTGAGCTACATGAGCTACTTGTAAATTTTGGAGATTAAACCTTTGTCAGTTGCTTCGTTTGCAAATATTTTCTCCCATTCTGTCTGAGGGTTGTCTTTTCGTCTTATTTATGGTTTCCTTTGTTGTGCAAAAGCTTTTTAGTTTCATTAGGTCTCATTTGTTTATTTTTGTTTTTATTTCCATTTCTCTAGGAGGTGGGACAAAAAGGATCTTGCTGTGATTTATGTCATAGAGTGATCTGTCTATGTTTTCCTCTAAGAGTTTTATAGTGTTTGGCCTTACATTTAGGTCTTTAATCCATTTTGAGTTTATTTTTTTGTATAGTGTTAGGGAGTGCTCTAATTTCGTTCTATTTTTGTGTATGGTGTTAGGGAGTGCTCTAATTTCATTCTTTTACATGTAGCTGTCCAGTTTTCCCAGCACCACTTATTGAAGAGGCTGTCCTTTCTCCATTGTGTATTCTTGCCTCCTTTATCAAAAATAAGGTGACCATATATGTGTGGGTTTATCTCTGGGCTTTCTATCCTTTTCCATTGATCTATATTTCTGTTCTTGTGCCAGTACCATACTGTCTTGATTACTGTAGCTTTGTAGTATAGTCTGAAGTCAGGGAGCCTGATTCCTCCAGCTCCGTTTTTCTTTCTCAAGATTTCTTTGGCTATTCAGGGTCTTTTGTGTTTCCATACAAATTGTGAAATTTTTTGCTCTAGTTCAGTGAAAAATGCCGTTGGTACCTTGATTGGGATTGCACTGCATCTGTAGATTGCTTTGGATAGTATAATCATTTTCACAATGTTGATTCTTCCAATCCAAGAACATGGTATATCTCTCCATCTGTTTGTATCATCTTTAATTTCTTTCATCAGTGTCTTTAGTTTTCTGCATACAGGTCTTTTGTCTCCTTAGGTAGGTTTATTCCTAGGTATTTTATTCTTTTTGTTGCAATGGTAAATGGGAGTGTTTCCTTAATTTCTCTTTCAGACTTTTCATCATTAGGGTATAGGAATGCAAGAGATTTCTGTGCATTAATTTTGTATCCTGCTACTTTACCAGATTCATTGATTAGCACTAGCAGTTTTCTGGTAGCATCTTTAGGATTCTCTATGTATAGTATCATGTCATCTGCAAACAGTGACAGCTTTACTTCTTCTTTTCTGATTTGGATTCCTTTTATTTCTTTTTCTTCTCTGATTGCTGTGGCTAAAACTTCCAAAACTATGTTGAATAAGAGTGGTGAGAGTGGGCAACCTTGTCTTGTTCCTGATCTTAGTGGAAATGGTTTCAGTTTTTCACCATTAAGGACGATTTTGGCTGTGGGTTTCTCATATATGGCCTGTATTATGTTGAGGTAAGTTCCTTCTATGCCTACTTTCTGGAGAGTTTTTATCATAAATGGGTGTTGAATCTTGTCAAAAGTTTTTTCTGCATCTATTGAGATGATCATATGGTTTTTCTCCTTCAATTTGTTAATATGGCTTATCACAATGATTGAACTGCGTATATTGAAGAATCCTTGCATTCCTGGGATAAACCCCACTTGATCATGGTGTGTGATCCTTTTAATGTGCTGTTGGATTCTGTTTGCTAGTATTTTGTTGAGGATTTTTGCATCTATGTTCATCAGTGATATTGGTCTGTAGTTTTCTTTCTTTGTGACATCTTTGTCTGGTTTTGGTATCAGGGTGATGGTGGCCTCGTAGAATGAGTTTGGGAGTGTTCCTCCCTCTGCTATATTTTGGAAGAGTTTGAGAAGGATAGGTGTTAGCTCTTCTCTAAATGTTTGATAGAATTCGCCTGTGAAGCCATCTGGTACTGGGCTTTTGTTTGTTGGAAGATTTTTAATCACAGTCTCAATTTCAGTGCTTGTGATTGGTCTGTTCATATTTTCTATTTCTTCCTGGTTCAGTCTCGGAAGGTTGTGCTTTTCTAAGAATGTGTCCCTTTCTTCCAGGTTGTCCGTTTTATTGGCATAGAGTTGCTTATAGTAGTCTCTCATGATCCTTTGTATTTCTTCAGTGTCAGTTGTTACTCTCCTTTTTCATTTCTAATTCTATTGATTTGAGTCTTCTCCCTTTTTTTCTGGATGAGTCTGGCTAATAGTTTATCAATTTTGTTTATCTTCTCAAAGAACCAGCTTTTAGTTTTATTGATCTTTGCTACTGTTTCCTTCATTTCTTTTTCATTTATTTCTTATCTGATATTTATGATTTCTTTCCTTCTGCTAACTTTGGGGTTTTTTGTTCTTCTTTCTCTAATTGCTTTAGGTGTAAGGTTAGGTTTTTTATTTGAGATGTTTCTTGTTTCTTGAGGTAGGATTGTGTTGCTATAAACTTCCCTCTTAGAACTGCTTTTGCTGCATCCCACTGGTTTTGGGTCATCGTGTTTTCATTGTCATATGTCCCCCTCCCCCTTTTAAAGTTTCTCTTAAGATGCAAGAGGGAAAAGATATGGGAACATATGTATATGTATAACTGATTCACTTTGTTATAAAGCAGAAACTAACACACCATTGTAAAGCAATTATATTCCAGTAAAGATGTAAAAATAAATAAATAAAGTTTCTCTTAAGTTGTTAATATGCAAGTTAAATCTGACTTTACAGGTTTGTAAACTCCTTGATGGCTAAAATCCTCTCTCTCTTTTGTTTCTCCCACAGGTCATATAATATACACTGAAGTATTTTGGACTTAGTTTTATTCTTCTAATAATTAAGGTCATACTTGACATCATCCTGAAAAAGAATCAATGTGTGTTCTATTCAACACCATTCTAAGCATTTCATTTAATGTCTCTGGCATAGTCAAAACTCAGTTGTGAGAAGGCTAGAGATAGTGACAGTGAAAAACAAAATAGCATTGTTCAAAGAGTCTTATTTTTACCTTTGGTCTTACCCAAGACTTCTAAAACTGGAGTTACTAAAAAGTGATTAAATTGTTTTATTTTTTATTTAGTACATACTAAGTGCCAGATACTATACGAGGCACAAGGATGATTCAGTCTCTGCAGAAGTCATTTCCTTTCTCTCTGTTTTCAATGTTGTACAGCAAGAAATTAAGGGCTGAGTAGTCCATAACTAGATAATCAAGCCCAAAATAATCAGGCATTGGCTGCGGTTTTTAGTTTAAAAAGCCATAAGAAACAAACTATAAGTAATAGGATGCAAAATATTTAAGGTGTTACTGCTGGGCAATTTATGAATTATTTTCTTCTTTTCTACAATAAATCCATCTCTCTATCTCACAGGTCAGTTTTCAGCTGACTGCAACTACATTTCTCATGTTTACACGAAAATAAATGGGCAAATACTACTGTCATTTAATTAAAACCCACTCTGTAGTGCTCACTGTGCCATACTCTGTGGTTTGTGCTTTACACGCTCTAATCTGATCCTTACAATAGCCCTAAAATAACTGAAAAAAATTGTTATCCCCATTTTATAGATAAGGTAACTGAAGTTCTGAGAACATTTAGGCAGTTGCCCAAAGTAATAGAGTAAATGACAAATCTGGGGTTTGATTCCTATTCTTTGTGACTCAGCTCTAAAGGGTGAAACTCCATCAGTAAAACCCATGAAACAGTTTTTTAATTTTAAAATTAATATTGTTAATGTGATTATTTACCCATCCCCCATGTTCTATGAGTTAATATACTTCATTAAATTAAATAAGCATGGAAGACTATATGCCTTTTAGTCACCTGCACAAAAATAAGGAAAGAAAACTGCATTTTGACAAGTGCCAAATACCATAAATTATATTAGAGTATAATTATAGACTGTATGTAGTATAAGGCTTCCAATATTACAGTCTGCAAAACTAATGTGAATTCCCCACCATGTTAAGATCTCTCATAGTTTGACTCTGCTAGACAAAATGGCACAAGGGTCATTACTTATGATTAACAAAGTGATGCAGAACTTTGTTGTAAAAGTCGAAAGGGGCTGTAATTAGGAGATTAACTCATTATTTATGCAGTAATCTGGTTTGATCAGCCTGAGAAAGGGTACTTTTCTAGTTCTTGTTTCTGAACGGAGTGAGCTGAAAGTTTAACCCTGTGAGCTAGGTCAAGGTGTACAGCTCTAGAGCCTGATGCTCTTTCTGCGGTGCCACTCTTTCTCCTCAACGTGCTTTTATATCACACAGTATGTATTTACCACACGAGTTTAATAAACAGGGAATGGATGATACAGCAAAATATAGTTCTAAGTCTTTCTTTATCCTCTGTTATATAAGTAAATTTTTAGTTAAATGATTTAGTGTAACTGAGCAGGACCCTGTGGAACCTTCCCGGGACAGATGACCCCGCCACAACCTCCATCCTCCACCTGCCTCATGTTTGTAGAAAAACTTTAGCCTCCTAGGCCTTCCTCCAGTTCCAAAGAATAAATTTAATCTGAGAAATGAGAAAATGCAGAGGAAAATAGGCAAGCAAGACAAAATAATAGTTTTGCTATTAAACAAAGTCAAGGACATTTAGTACCTCCTCAAGGACTATAGATAATATCCTGAGCCATATCCTTTGAACTGTTTTGCAGATACTGGAACCCCCACAAGGTAGAAGAAGTTAACTGTATACTGCCCACAAGCACATAGACCCCAGGCCAGTTGGAACCAGAAGGCCTAGCTGACCAAAGATTTATGGCTCAGATAATGTTCCAACCACAAGTGAGACATGATGGCTACTTCTGTGTGATCAAGACAATCATCTCTGAAAATAGAAGGTTGCCCCCTCCCCAGAATGTGGCCCTTTCCTCTTTTCCCTGTGTAATCGCCAAGCAAAACCTGGGGAGTAGGGATTTGGTTCTTTGGGACATGACTCCACCTTCTCCCCAGGATTGCTGGCTTCCTCAATAAAGCCATCTTTCCTTTTCACCCAACACTTGCCTCTCGGTATTGGATTCCTGAGTGATGATCAGGTGAACCTGAGTTCAGTAACATTAGTATGGAGAAATTTTTCCAGTACCATTATCAGATTATATCATGGTGAATTGCTGTTAAATAATATATTACTTCTTCTGAAATTTAACATCCACTTAGCTTAGATCTCTGTACTTTGTGTCTTGCTTTGCAAAAGGCTAATGTAATTTGAATATAAAGAAGGAAAAGGAATGAGTATTTGTATTACAAAAGGATCCCTGGACAATTATTCATTTATTTCAGGATTCCAATTTTGGCTGTTTTCTCAGTGGATTCTCTTCTTCTCACCCACCACCACCCTCCTCCAAATGACTGTTACCTCAACCCTGAACTGACTGAAATCCTAAATGATATCCCATTTTCTATTCTTGCCATGGGGTCTTGCACACACTTTTCTTCCTACCTTCAAAGCACTGTCCCCTCACAGTCTCCTGACCCCTTCACCCTTAGTGATTTTTTTTTTGGCCACGCCACATGCGAGATCTTAGTTTCCCAACAGGGGACTGAACCCGTGCTCCCTGCAGTGGAAGCGTAAAGTCTTAACCACTGGATCATCAGGGAATACCCGCTTAGTGCTTTTTAAATTTCAACTCAATAATCACTTTCTCAAGGAAACTTCCCAGAACTCCCTAAAGATATAAATTATGCACATTATAGAACCCCACAGCACTATGTATTCTCCTGTAAAGGAATTAATAGGTTTGTAAGTGTGATCAATGATACATTTGATCAATGTCTGTTTCTCTCACTAGTTGGCAAACCCCATGAGGCAAGGACCATTACTGCTGTTGTTGTTGTTAGCTGACCACAGACTTCCAGTGCCTAGCACAGGGCCTGGTACCTAGGTGTTCAATAAATATTTGTTGAATAGATGAATATAGATATTAACTACTATTAGACTGAAAGTCTGTCAGAAAAGATAAAGTTGAGGTTTGGTAGTTCCTTCCAACCAAAGATCAATTAGAAAGACAGATAAAACAAAGTTCTGAAATTATGCAAATAAAACAATAGAAAATGTTATTGATTCATAACTTAAGTCAGATGCAGTTGTCTTCTAAGGAATTTAGGGAAGAAATTAAGGCACTTTTCTCTGTAGCATCCTTCTGGTAAAACTCTGAAAAACATTCCAACTAGGCGTTAAATAGCATGAAGCTCTTGCGCATTACCACCATTTCCCAACAGAATAAAATGGTAATATTTTTTAATATCCTCCAAGAATATTAAAGGCAAAATTGAAAATTTTATGACTGTTTACAATATAATTTTGTATACTGTTTTACCTTTTTTTCTCTAGTTGTTTCTTATATATTTTGTGTCTTTAACTGGACTAAAAGTTCACTAAGGCCCTGCTTCATACCAGTGGTTCTTAATTTTGGCAATATTGTCTCCCAGGGGCATTTGACATGTCTGGAGACTTTTGCTTTTCATAATGGGGAGGAGGGGAATGCTACTATCACCTAGTGGGTGGAGACCAGAGATACTGCTAAACATCCTACAATGCGCAGGACAGTCTCCTCCCCTCATAAAGCATTATCTGGACCAAAATATCAATAGTGCCAAGGTTGACAAACTCTGCTTTATACTTCTCTGGGAAAAGGAAGGCTCTAAATTAATGGTCTTGGGATATATTTATACTATTATTTAATAATGTATTAAATACATTATATTGTATGTAATTATCTATTATAATTAGATAGCAATACAATTTATATGTATTTTTATTATATATAATTACATATACTGTGTGTAAATATACTTTAATTAGTAAACATATATACATTATTAATTAATATACATTAACTATATGTATTAAAGATACACAGGGACTTCCCTGGTGGGCCAGTGGCAAAGAATCCGCCTTACAATGCAAGGGATGCAGGTTTGATCCCTGGTCAGGGAACTAAGATCCCACATGCTGCGGGGCAACTAAGCCCATGCGCCACAACTACTGAGCTCACGTGCCTTAACTAGAGAGCCCGCTTGCTGCAAACTACAGAGCCCATGTGCCCTGGAGCCCGCGCCACAACTAGAGAAGAGAAACCCCACATGCCACAACTAGAGAGAAGCCCACACGCTGCATCAAAAGATCTCTCATGCCTCAACGAAGATCCTGCGTGCTGCAACTAAGACCCGATGCAGCCAAAATAAATAAAATAAATAAATAAGTAATAAAGATATATAGTTGAGATCTTGCATTAAGGAATGGCGTTTTTGTAAAGATAAGTGACATAAAATAATTGTTGACTGTTTTTGGAAAGGGAAAAGGGACAAATGTGATATCTATTATTGGCTTTGCTATTTAGAAATTGTTCATTTGAATCATCCCTGCCATATAGTGATTTGAAAAACATTTCTGGAGCATTAATAGTGACATTTTCATCTACAGCAAAGGTACAATATGACCTCACCTCTCAAGATTGGGTTAGAGGAGGGCGCCTGACTCAAATTTGGCCAGTGAAAAATTATTTTCCGGTGCTTTAAGATATCCTGTATCCTTAGAACAAATTCTCCTTTTTTGCTTAAACTAGCTTGAGAAGTTTCTGTTACTTTCAAGCCAAGAGGCTTTAACCAAGAGAACTACTCTAGGGATGACTGTAAAATTCATCTCTAGGGGAACACTGCTCTTTTGAAAAACAGTTTAATGGGTCTTCTGGGTATATGAAAGTAAAATTTCATTCTGGAGTGAAGAAGCTCAGAAAAATTATGAACAGCTGTAATGCACAGTAATGTAAAGGGATGACTTCTTTGTGAGCAAGGCTGCATCTTTTCAGGAGCATGTTAATTCTTGTTTGCTTGTTGTTGTTGAAGGAGAGGTCTTTATTATTATTTTTTTTTTTATTAGAGTTGGAGACAAAAAGAGATCAGAGTCTGGGAAAGGCAAGATTGGATAAAGGAGGCTTTTCCCTGGCCAGCTGAGTTGGCCCATGGAACAGAGTGAGTAGAGGATCCCCAATGAAGAAACATGACCAAGGAACTCCAATAGTAGATTATACTATCTAGTTTTAGGATTTTTCTTGCACTGTGCTCAGGTTTCACTGAAAAAACATTTTAACTTAGAAGTCTTGTCTTAACTGTGCTTTGTGGGAATAAGGAAGGAGTTGTGCTCAAGCTTAAGGACAAGGTATTGCTGGCAGTGTGTAGTGGCACAACCACTTTGGAAAGCTCTTTTTTCCTTTTATTTTTTACTGAAGTATACTTGATTTACAACGTTGTGTTACTGCTGTACAGCAAAGTGACTCAGTTATATTGATACATATATATACATTCTTTTTTTAAAGAGTATTTTTAAAAAATATTTATTTATTATTTATTTATTTTGGCTGTGCTGGGTCTTAGTTGTGGCATGTGGGATCTTTAGTTGCGGCATGCGGTCTTCTTAGTTGCAACATGTGGACTCTTAGGTGCGGCATGCATGCAGGATCTAGTTCCCAGACCAGGAGTCAAACCTGGGGCCCCTGCATTGGGAGTGCCGAGTCCTACCCACTGGACCACGAGGGAAGTCCCTATATACGTTCTTTTTCATATTCTTTTCCATTATTTATTTTTAAATTTATTAAATTTATTTATTTTTGGCTGCACTGGGTTTTTGTTGCTGCGTGTGGTCTTTCTCTAGTTGCGGCGAGCGGGGTCTACTCTTCGTTGTGGTGCACGGGCTTCTCATTGCGGTGGCTTCTCTTGTTGCAGAGCACCAGCTCTAGGTAAGCGGGCTCAGTAGTTGTGGCTCTGGGGCTCTAGAGCGCAGGCTCAGTAGTTGTGGCGCATGGACTTAGCTGCTCCACATCATGTGGGATCTTCCCAGACCCGGACTTGAACCTGTGTCCCCTGCATTGGCAGGAGGATTCTTAACCACTGCGCCACCAGGGAAGCCCTCCATTATGTTTTATCAGAGGATACTGAATACAGTTCCCTGTGCTATAAAGTAGGACCTTGTTGTTTACCCATTCTATATATACCAGTTTGCATCTGCTAATCCCAAACTCCCATGGAAAGCTCTTTGACTGTGTCTTGTATACCCCCCAAGCCAACAATTCTACCCTAGAAAAATTCTTGCACATGTGAATCAGGAGACTATTATAAGAATATTCATAGCAATGTACATAACAGTGGGAGGGAGTGTGGAAAGAAAAAATCTAAATGTTGGAGATAAGAAAATGGATTTATAAATCATGGTATGTTCATATAATAGAACACTACAAAGCAGGGAAAACACAATTACATACAACAGGGATGGATTCTAGAAGCATAATGTTGATTGAAAAGAAGCAGCAGCATAATACAGCATGGAAGTAATTTTATCATTGAAAGATAAGTGAAAATAAACAGTATATTGTCTGGGAATATATATGGTAATTACACAAAGAAAAGTTGAAATGATTTTTAAAAAATCAGGATAGTGATTACCTTGAGAGGAAGCAGGGAGAAGGTGGGATATGGAAGGAGCACACAGGAAGAATCAATAATACAGGTTGTTTCATAAGTTGGGTGTACATTCACAGGTGTTCACTTTACTATGTTTGATAACTTACATTAATACATATTCTTTTTTACATATCAGACTTTCTAAAAATGAAAGAATAAAGTAATTGTCAAATTGCTTGACAGTACAGAGTTAAACTTCTACTGGCTGAGAGTGCAAAGAATTGTTTTGTTTTGTTTTTTAAGCTCTGGAGGTGGAGGGGTAAAGATTCCCACTTAAACAGCTGTCTTGAACATCTTTGTGAGCTAGGGCGTAATTTCCTCTGTTTTGGGGACATGAATGATTTCTGCCCAGCATTCCGCAGGAACTCTAAAGCAGTGAGCGAAGAAATGGTGAGACCATATGGAGACAGCAGAAGGACAGTTACACTGTTGCAAAAACAAAACAGTGCTTTATATTCAACAAGTTGCTGTAGCTGGTTTACGTCCTTTTTATATAGTTCTATACAGTTTCCAAAGGTTGCAACATTTTCCCTTCTTAGAAACTGAGGGGAGGGACACTCCCTTTTTCCCTCTGCCTCCTTCCCACCCACCCTGCTTTGGCACCTGTTGTTCCCTATGCTTGGAAGACCCTTCCCTGCTTTG